>NC_047084.1:259082982-259388281 GCF_902459505.1 Geotrypetes seraphini
CATCCAGTCCGGTGACCCGCAAACGTGGAGGCCCAACTAGGTGCTTCCTAATGAAGACCCAGGTGTTCCCAGATGAGTCCTTGTGAACACCTGGGTCTTCATTAGGAAGCACCTAGTTGGGCCTCCGCGTGTGTTGCTATTTGTTGGTTTCCCAGCTATATCTTGTCTTACCAAACTACCAGATGACATTGCATGCATTATTGTAGGGATCCCGTGTGTACCAATTTGCATCCTAATTAATGACTTTAAAAAGTGAACTAATCTGCAAATTGTACTTTACTGATGATACAACAATTTTCCTTCAGGTCGATTTAAGCAAGTGTTGGATATACTGTATTAGTAGTATTAACATATGCATCCTCTGGACAGTAGTCTTTTTATGTTTCTCTCCTTTCAATCATGTCAAACGTTCACTTCAGGGTTGGCTACAATATTCTATCATGAAAAATCAAGGTTCTGTTGCCTTTTTGTTTGATGCTGATCAGTCTTATATGTGCCATAAAAGTGGTGCATCCAGGCTCAGAGAAGGTAACCCTTGCATGTTGGTGAATGACATCGAGGATGGGCCTTGACTGAAGTGCCCTCAAGCCCTTTGGTTAGCAAAAAGAGTCATCTGTGCATTTCACCTAAAGAAACAGAGGACTCATCGGGCTTGATTATATATGATCGTAAAGGGGTTAACCCCCCCCAAATACAATAGGACTACTTTATGAAATATTTTTCTATAGGAATAAAATATGAGAAAATCTGTGATCAGTTTTCCCTACTAGATTAGATCTATGTTAGCGCTGTTATTTTAGGATGCATGTGTAGTAAACTCCCCTGATATATGTCTAGGGTTAATAAATCAGATAGTGTAGAATTCTGATTGTCTTTTATTGTACCTGCAGAGGTGGTATTGAAGATGGAGACATCATTGTGAAGGTGAATGGGCGTCCATTGTTGACTTCAGGTGACCTTCAGGAGGCTGTGATGAATGAGTCTCCATTGTTACTTGAAGTTCGAAGAGGAAATGATGACTTGTTGTTTAACATAGAACCTGAAATTGTAATGTAAGGGAGAAGGCTCAAACTACACTTAAACTCTTTTTTGCTGGAGCATCTAGTACTTCTTTTTCAGCTAATTATACTTCCTGTTGACTAATGACGTGGTGGACTAACTTAACACCCTGAGCTATTTTTGTATGACTATGCATAAGGTTTTTTTTGCAGATAAATTACTGAAGGTCATTAACTGTGTGCATTGCCTGAGGCTGCTGGAAAGCCAACCTTTTGTTATATGGGGTACATTTTATTATATTCAAAGAAATAACTTGAAAGGACAGAAACCACAATTTAAAAATGGAAATCCCAATTGGGATGACTGTAAACAGTTGGGTCATATTTAAACCTCATAGTCAGGAATTTTTTTGAATGCTCGTTGCGGCATTTAAAAAATGCACATATATTCAGCAATGCTATATGAGTAGGGAGTGACATTGAATACATATATAGTACATGCACGTATACATGTATATAGATTATAACAATGTCCAGCTGCTATCCATATAGCTAAGCAATATCATTGAAAGGAGCTATTTTTCTGACCCACATTAGCTAAGGTTTATCAGCTGAATATTGAAATGTTTATAGAATACTATAAGTTACAGGCACCCTTTTGTATTTGTGTCCACAGTTGCACCAGGTCTATGGTTGGTGTAACTGCAGGCACATAAATGTTAAAAACACCAATGCTAAGTTAGGCTAGCATTTTATAATAGAATCTGGGGCCCACCATGTGGCATCAGGGTGCCTAAATGGAGGTGCCCACTTGTAGAATTGCCAACCCCTTAGTAACCACTGCTAAACATATAAGAACATTGATCCAGGTATTTCTTCTTGTGTCTCATTCAGAAAAAAAAGTGTTAGAAGCTGGCTTTATGACATGGTTATAAATTGGTGTTCTGCAATACTTGTGAAATCATTTTACACTGAAAATAAAAAATAATGTTACCTTTTTAAAAAATTCATAGCCGAGGCTCCAGTTTCTTAGACTGGCTAAAAGTACAATAGAATAACTTTCAGAGCCCTTAGGGTAGGGTTTAGTAGAATTCTTCTCATGGTAACACCTAAAAGATAATTTTGTAAGTGAGGGATACATACTTCAAGTGGTAAAGTACATGCCTACAATGGCAGTAGTTTAGTCATTTACATATGGATGTGGCCACATATTGTGATAAGGAACCACAGGTAGGGAAAAAGAAATATACCCTGTAGGTTAGAAAGTAAACAATAGGGGTAGGGCCCTTAAAGAACTGAGGAATGGGAGGGTTTCAACCATCTTCAAAGCTGTCAGGAGACAAGCTCCCTAGGTTCCTCCATGAAATATATCACCACAGAGGAGGAAGAAAAGCTTCATTTCCCCTGGAGCAATATAAACCTATCTCAGCTGGCTGGAAAAGATGTAGCTTTTCCACCGGAAATGGCAAAGCAGAGTTATGCTACTGAAGCTAGGCCTGAAGAGCCTGTGGGTTTAGAAAGAAGCAGGGAGTCTCCTATAGTTTCATATGAGGACCAAATGGAAGTCTTGGAGCAATGACAAAGCCCTTCATGAAAGAGCTGAATTTAAAGCAGGAAACTAGATGAATACTTTTGTCTTATGCTCCAGTACACCAACAGCCAAGGAGGGGTGGAGGATAGCGATTGTTTTTTAGGTTAAAACTATCCTGTGGGGAGGAGCTGTTTAAATGCTGGGCTATTTCAAGTTGTTATTATTTGTTTGTGCTCACCAGCACAGAAATACGATTTGACTAGTGGAGGACTTTGATCTTTTTTTAAGAAACATTACCTGTCCAGTTGTTTTGAGACTCCATTTGCTTGCATTTCTAAAAATAGAGGTGTGTAGAGTCACTTTCTGGAGTAGAGAGGAATAGAAACTCTCAGCTGTTGGAATTCATTTGCATATGAATGAAGGCTTACTCTAAGTTACATGTTTTTTGGATTCTGTATTTTGATAAAAAAAACTCTGGAACTTCAAACCAACGTGAATTAACCGTAAAAGAATATACTTACCGTACTTCTTTTATACTGGATACTGGTTCTAGAAACCTAAATTACATTACACCCTGAAAGAAAAAGTAAGAGGAAATAAAGACCCCTACAGACTGGTGACAGCAACTCTATAGATTCCTCTGTTTTTATTTTAGAGTTGAATCCCTGTATCTTGATGCCTCAGACCCTGGTACTCTTTATAATATGTATATAAATAACTTTATAAAATACTGACATACACAAAATAAACTTTTTCAAATGATAGTATGTATTTTATGGGTAGGTGAGCAGAGAGTAGAGTTTGGGCAGAGCATGCAAATACTCATATAGATTAGGGTGAAGCATGCAAATACTCATATAAATTATAAAATGCTCTAATTTATGAGCATACTTTACAAATATTGAGAAAGACATTTATACCAGGTTTAGGACAGGTGTAAATATATATGCCTGTTACTTACCTTAGTATTTTATAAAGATTAGTAGGCTTCCCCTTGTCTTTATAAAACAGACTTCACATAAGTGCTTTAAACGAGGCTTATAAATAATTCTCCTAAAGCGCAGTTAAAGTTTGATGTTTGTAAGCCCACTGTTGGCAACTAGAAGCTTCCATATCCATGCAGATATCAGTAGAGATCTCTAGAGAGCTGCATGTCAAATAATTTGTGTACAGTATTGCACACCTGTAGTAGCGCTATAGAAATGATAAATAGTAATAATAGAGTTTTCTGTGGGTAGCTTTGAGTTGCTTGCACAATCCTAGAACATTATCTTTGTAGATTGTTTTAGATGTAGGGTTGTCACTGCTATGTAATCAGTTCATGTCTTTTTGAGTAATGTGCTTAATTAGTGGATTAATGATGCTTCCAGCTTTTCAGTAGTAGCTCAAGATAAGTTGCAATAGATAATTTTCTGTCACTGGAGGGCTTACAGTCTACACTTGAGACAATGGATGGGTAAGTGACTTACCCAAGATCACATGTAGCAACAGTGGGATCTAAACTTTGGCTTTTCTGTTCTCTTCCTGCTGCTCTAACATTTAATTACTGTTCTACATCTATAACAGTGACGTGAATTAGTTAATGGTGAAGTAAAAGTGGCATTTCTAAATGACTATGGTTTCCTTGGAACAGTATGCTTCTTTCAGGAAATGCATTTTAGTCCTCAAAACTCATTACAAATATTTTATGTCGGCCCAATGAAAAGTTATTATTTTTAACTAGCTTGTTGGCCTTTATGTTAACATATTAACATGGTCTAATGTGACATCTTTATTTGCTTGCTATTTGCCTCTGCAGCAGCTTTTAACCTCTGAAATTATTCAGGGTCTCTGTCAGCAGAAAGAGAAAGCTCATTGGGCTTTATTCTATAAACAGCTAGGTACCCTAATCGTGGGCATCCAGTGACACTTAACCGAAACCCGCATACAACCTAAATTGTTTTAATTGGCTTAATTGGCATGGTAATAGATCATGCCATTGAAGTTAATTAAAAAAAATTAAATGAACAATCAATGAAGAGTTCAACGCAGAACTAGGAGCAACACTTAAGTTGAGGGGCTATCGGCACCTAAATGATGTCTACCTAAAATGTGGCGTGGTTGACCTAGGTGTCGCTAGGCATCAGAGTTAGGTACCGGTAAATTAGGCCAGGTAAAATCTGGCCTGTGTGAGTATACTGGTGCCTTCCTCCAAGACGCCTAGTGATTAAGCATGCCTAGGCACCTCTAGGCATGATACTATAAGCAGCATCTAACGGTTGATTGACAGCCATGCCTACTGGTACCTATAAGTTAGGCACCTAGGCACCATGTATAGATTCAGGGCCATTGTATGCTATCAATATCATAAATCTTATACAGGTTTATCAACTTTCCCATTTTTAGGAGAAGGATTCAGTACACACCTTTTCAGTAATAGCCCAAGATTATATTCAGGTAT
Organism: Geotrypetes seraphini; assembly: GCF_902459505.1. Taxonomy (NCBI): domain Eukaryota; kingdom Metazoa; phylum Chordata; class Amphibia; order Gymnophiona; family Dermophiidae; genus Geotrypetes; species Geotrypetes seraphini. Next base: position 259,087,952 of record NC_047084.1, read on the forward strand.
AGGAGGTATTTCCCTGTCCCTAGAGGATTTAACAATCTAAGGCATTGTTTCTCAACTCGGTCTTGGAGTGCCCCCTTGCCAGTCAGGTTTTCAGGCTATCCACAATGAATATGCATAAACTTGATTTGCCTACACTGCCTCCATTGTATGCAAATTTCTTTCATGCATATTCATTGTGGATATCCTGAAAACCTGACTAGTAAGGGGGCATTCTAGGACTGAGTTGAGAAACACTGATCTAAGATGCCTAGCGACTAAAGGAAGTCAAGCATTAACTCACAGATTCTATATATGCCAATTTGAGTTGTGCTTGCAAATTTGGGCACATGTCCAATTTGTGTATGCAACTTAATTGAATAATGAGCCAATCAGCACCAATAATTGGCCAGAAACAATCAATTATTAACACTAACTGTCAATAATTAGAATTTATGCATGCATCTTTGTAGGCGTATTCTGGAAAGAGGTTCATGTAAATACTGTACACAAATTAATGTGGATCCAAAAAGGGGGGGCATGGCCATGGGAGGGGCATATACAGGTCCCGCGAGAACTGATGGCAGCCATTCAGGAAGCGGCATGGGCCCAGGCTGGAGCACAAAAAGCTCTCTCTTGCCTTGTGCGCCACTGGCCCCTAGATAACGAGGCAGCCGTCCAGCAAAGGAGGGGCAGATGTGTGGAAAGCTAGCTCTTGCCGACACACCGCTGGACCACCAGAATATAAAGGTGCCGGGGGGGGGGGGGGGTATATTCACTCCATAAGTGTGTCTTATGGTGTGAAAAATAAGTGTGTCTTATGGTGCAAAAAATACGGTAAATCGAGCTATGAGACAAGACCTTGCTCCAGGCACGTTAGTATTTTATTCACCCTGATTAAAAGAAGTAGAAGGTGTAGGACCTTTCATTTGAAAAAAGTGGACATCAGTTTATGAGGTAAATATTTGTGACAAATGTGAATATTTTCAAAAAGCTTTTGAAGCAATGCACAGAAACTCCCATAAACCTTCAGCTATGAATTGTGGTTGCAGACCAGAAAATTAAATAACGTCAGCTCATTGTGTGCACATGGGATGGATTGTAAAAAAATTAAACAAGTCAAAAATGGCAACAGGTTATAGAGAATTACACCTAAGTCATGCAATTCTGGAATATTATAACTGATTCTTATAGAATTAATGCCAAGTATATGAAAACTGCAGGCTGAATTTAATAGAATCGAAAAGTGCACATTAGATTTTGTTTTGCACTTATGTGTAACTGCAGGACTTGACTTAGATTTGTGTTACATGGTCAACGTTTGTTGTAGAGTTATTCGATGTACTACTTTTGACTTCTACTGTGTATGTTTCTGCTGTAAAAGAAACCAAATAAAGTTTACAATGAATCCTGCTGTAGACTTCCAGTCGTGAATGTCTTTTCCAAGATAAAGAACTAAGTCTAATTTGGGCATGTACATTACATTACATTAGAGACTTCTATTCCGCCATTACCTTGCGGTTCAAGGCGGATTACAAAAGATTTATGAAAGGGGGGTTACAATTGAAGAACATTTGTCAATACTAACGTTAAAAGAGTAGATCATTAGTTATTTACTCTTGTTTTTCTAACATGTAGGTGAAAAGATTCAATCAGATCACTAATGATGGCCCTGGCATGATGTCAGCAGGTAGTTTTCACATGAATTTTGGGAATTTGAGCAGTCTTCCATGCTTTGAAAGATAACAACCTTCCAAACAGTAGGAAGACCTCAGCTGACATAGGCAACACAGAGTGAGGCAGAAATACAGATGGGTCCTTTCACTAAACTGCGGCAAGTGCTAGCATGCGCTTACCCGCACAATAAAAAGGGTTAGGGTTGGTATCCCTCGCTAAATTTGCATTTATGTGTGCATACTCCATGGGCTCCTTTTATTAAGCTGCGATAGCGTTTTTAGCGCGCGGTAAAACCGCTATCGCAGCTTAGTAAAAGGAGCCCCATGTGCTAAAAGTATTTTGTATTTTCCTTGAAGAGGGTGAGTTAGGAGTTGAGAGTGAGCCTGATAGTACTAATCAGTGCGTGAGGCATTTTGCCACACGCTAATCGATTAGCATGGGGATAGGTGGGGAGGGGGGCCCTTACCACCTACAAAATAGGTGGTGGAAGGGGCTCACGTGGTAAGTTTTTCTAGCTTGTGGCCATTCATTTGGAAAATGGGAAAATGTGTCATTTTCAGCTGTGGCACAAGTGGCTTTAGCACGTGGAAAAGACCTGCTTAAGAAGCGCACTAAGGCCACTTGTGCCACAGCTTTATTAAAAGGTCTCTAGAGGTTCCTGCATATTCTTTAAGAGGGTCCCTCTCAATGTTTACTCTGGCAACTGTATAAGTGGTCTGTACTTGTCCAGTATGGACCCATAGCTCCTATATCGAAAATGGCATCAGTAGGCGAGAGTTCCTTAACAGGACAATTTTCAAAGAAATCTAGGTGGTTAACATACCAAGTCATGGCTTTTGTGAGAAAAAAAAATCCTATATAGTCAAGGCAACTTCATAAGAATTTTTTTTGCTAAAATCTCTGTTTTAGGCTCTTAATTGGCTTTTAGAATTACCCTTTCCCTCAAATAAGAAGGAAATATTGTTGAATAATGGACTGTTCTCTAATAAGAAGCTAGTTTAATGGAAAAAGGAATGTTTATTGCAAATCAGGAACAACCCATAACAGAACCCTCATAACAGAAAATAAAATAAAATAGAAAGGAAACATGTTAGATAATAATCCCTAACTCGTATCATGGGTTGATTCTAAATAAAGTTATTTTATTTTGGAGAACTTGATATACTATACCAAATTATGGGAAATATAAACTATAATTCAGCACTCATATCAATATTATCCCCCAATTAGTGCCTATGGTTTAACACAATAAAAAATAAAAATAAAGTGAAAAGTAAATATCATATATTAAAAGTTACATCATCTTTAAGATAAGTAATCAAACTTTTCTCATGTAATTATCAGTAACCTTCAAGAGTTGTTTATTGAGAAAGTATTTAAGGGAACAACGTGTAGCGATGATGATCCCCTTGTCCATTGGTTTATTCCAAGTTGACAAGTGAGTAGGAGCACTGAGCGTACTTTTAATATATGATATTTACTTTTCACTTAGGCTTTTCACTTTATTTTTATTGTGTTAAACCATAGGCACTAATTGGGGAATATTACAGTGTACCACTAGGCATTTCACAGTAACATAATGAAGAGTAAAAAGAGTAAAATTATTGGAAAAGGAAAATTACAATCATATCATTTAAGAGGGTAAAAAAAGCCAAAATGTGGTAGAAAGAGAGTAGAACAAAATAGGGAAGAAGCTGGATACAGATGTGAGGTTAACCAAAAGCTGAACAGAAAAGCCATGTTTTTGGGGTTTTGTTTTTTTTTGTTTTTACCAGGGTTTTGAATATTTTGTATGACTCCTCTGTACAGAGTTCTGTTGGAAGGGAATTTCATAGATGTGGTCCCATAGAGGAGAAAGCAGATTCATAGCTTGTGCCAAACCATAATTGCAAGGGAGCTGGTAGAGCCATCAAGAACACGTGAAGTTCAAGTTTCTTTGATATACTGCTATGCACACATACAAAGGACATCTAAGTGGTTTACAATGTACTGTAATCAGAAATAAGGGGTCTAAAAGTTTATAAAAATGAATAACAGAACAAGGCAAAGATCAAAACCAACATAAAACAGAGTACACCAGTGCCTCTCAAACTGTGTGCCACGGCACAATGGTGTGCCCCAAAGAGGTTCCAGGTATGCCACAAGAAATTCCAGAATTGTTCTTTATTTTTAAAAATTCTGTTCATAAGTATATACGGGAATAGATGGCATGTACATCACATACACATAAGTCTGTCAATATTATGAGCGTCTGTGTGCGTAAGGATACAACCGCCCAGGACGTGATTGGTCCTTGAAAACTAACGGCAAGTAATTTTATTTTTTATGCAGTAGTTATCCTAACTGGAACAACAAAGCAATCAAGGCTTTGTTACTGTTTGGATCTTTTTATCTCCGACTTAGATTTTAGCTTTGACAGAAATTAATTAAAAAAAAAAGAGAACATAGAAACATAGAAAGATGACGGCAGATAAGGGCTACAGCCCATCAAGTCTGCCCACACTATTGACCCACCCTTTTAAGGCTACTGACCCCCACTTTAATGACCCGCTCATTTAAGTCTATACCCTAGTGACCCTATTCGTTGGCATACCCTCGCAGGGATCCCACATAGGTATCCCATTTATTCTTGAAGTCTGGGATGCTGCGGGCCTCGATCACCTGTACAGGAAGCTTGTTCCAATGCTCTATCACTCTTTCCATGAAGAAGTACTTCCTGGTATCTCCACGAAACTTCCCTCCCCCTGAGTTTGAGCGGATGTCCTCTTGTGTTCGAGGGTCCTTTGAGAAGAAAGATGTCATCTTCCATCTCGACCCGTCCCGTGATGTACTTAAATATCTCAATCATGTCCCCCCTCTCCCTACGTTCTTCGAGAGTGTAGAGCTGCAATTTGTTCAGTCTTTCTTCGTTTGAGAGACCCTTTGGCCCCGAGACCATCCTGGTGGCCATCCGCTGAACCGATTCAATTCTGAGCACATCTTTACGGTAATGTGACCTCCATAATTGCACACAGTTTTCCAGATGAGGTCTCACCTTGGTTCTGTACAATGGCATCATGACTTCAGGCTTCCTGTTGACGAAGCTTCTCCTGATATAACCTATCATCTGCCGTGCCTTAGATGAAGCCTTCTCCACTTGAGTGGCAGTTTTCATGTCTGCACTGATGATTACTCCCAAGTCTCGTTCTGCCGTAGTCCTGGTTAAAGTTTCTCCATTCAAGGTGTAAGTTTTGCATGGATTTCCGTTTCCGAGATGCATGACCTTACATTTCTTGGCGTTGAAGCCCAGCTGCCAGATCGAGGACCAACTTTCTAAAGTACGCAGGTCCTGCTCCATAGTATCCTGTAGATCATAGCCGTTTACTATATTGCATAGTTTGGCGTCATCAGCGAATAAGGTTACCTTACCTTGAAGCCCTTGAGTCAAATCCCCAATGAATATGTTGACGAGGAGTGGGCCCAGGACTGAGCCCTGCGGCACTCCGCTGGTCACCTCCGACGTTTTAGAGAGGGTATCATTAACCACCACCCTCTGAAGTCTGCCACTCAGCCAGTCTTTAACCCATGCAGTTAGTGTCACTCCTAACCCCATCATTTCCATCTTGTTTAGTAGCGGTGTGGGACGCTGTCAAAAGCCTTGCTAAAGTCCAGGTAAACGACTGCAGATGGTGGATTATGAAATGTGTGTTTGCTTGTCAACTATCGAGCTGCGTTTTTAGCTAATTTGCACTCAAAAACAAGCACATCTACCACATTGATTAGCAATTCCATTCTATCTACTTTAGTTTCACCGATGTTACAATTACCCATACATAGCATAAAGAACTTTAAATAAATAATTCTCAGGTTTAATTTTTTGTTGGTTCTGCAATTTTATAATTATAATGTGCTGTGAAAACCATTTTCTTTGTTTAGTATCCCAGAGCTAAAAAAAAGTTTGAGAGACACTGGAGTACACAGTAAAATGGGGGAGAGGTACATGAGGAGAAGCACATCTGAGAAGAATGGAGAAGGCATGCAGTGGTATATGATATGAGAAGGTAGGCTCAATAGTCCAGAGGGGATGACATGTGCCCCTTGAACTTAACTGACAATTTATCACAGAGTGTATATTACAAAACACAATCATCAAATATATTTTACATTTTTTTTTAGTGCTCAGACCAACCGCCTACATGCTCAATGGGTTCAAGCAATAGTTGCACATGAGACCACCACAGCACTTCAAAAAGTTCCATACTGCCCAGAAACTTTAAATAAAGCCCAGGTACTTATCTTTGTCTTATCGGCAGTGTTATTCCATTTCTACCACTTCTTGCTACTCCTTGTGTGCTATTACACCATGCTACACTCCCCTGTGAAGTAACCTCCTGATCTGGATTTTGCAAAATGCTTCATCAGGAGGGGAAACTCTCAGAGCTTGCATAAACAGGGAAGGACAACAGGCCAGACCCAGGCCAAGGAAGGGCCCTTTAACTAAGACATAACAATGGGAGACTGGGCATTAAAATGGCAGATGACATTTAAAGTGAGCAAGTACAAAATAATGCATGTGGGAAAGAGGAACTCAAACTATAGCTACGTGATACAGGATTCCATGTTAGGAGTCACCACCCAGGAAAAGTATCTAAGTGTCATCGCTGAAAATACATTGAAACCCTCAGCTCAGTGTGTGGCAGCGGCTAAGAAAGCAAATAAAATGTTAGCAATTATCAGGAATGGAGTGGAAAACAAAGATGAAAATGTTATAATACCTTTGTATCGCTCTATGGTATGGCTACACCATGAATACCGTGTGCGATTCTGTTCACTGTATCTCAAAAAAGATATAGTGGAATTAGAAAAGGTACAGAGAAAGGCAACAGAAATGATTAAAGGGATAGGATGACTTCCCTGTGAGGAGAGGCTAAAACGGCTAGGGCTCTTCAGCTTGGAGAAGAGACAGTTCAGGGGAGATATGATAGAGGTCTATAAAATATTGAGCAGGTTTTAAAAATAGGTTTGGATAATTTCCTGAAAGAATCTATAAGCCATTAATAAGATAGTCTAGGGGAAATTCATTGCTTATGCCTAGAATAAGCAGCATAAAATCTGATTTACTCCTTAGGATCTTGCCAGGTACTTTTGACTTGGATTGGCCACTGTTGGAAATAGGATAATGGGCTTGATGGACCTTTGGCCCAGTGGGTGTGTGGGGGTAGCGGACTGCTCTGGGCACCTCTTCACAAAGCAGTAATCAGAAACTGCTAGCGGTAAAAACAATAGAGGCAAATAGTAATTCAGAATCGTCATATAATACAGTAAGTTCATGGGATCTTCAGTTGCACAAATACATGAACTTGGAGCCTGCATAGTAGTAAAGGGTAGAGTATTTTTAAATGTTATTAAAAAATGTCTAAGCTAAAGAGTTGGAAAGGAAACACTTTTGCCATTGGGCAATTTGCTGCCTCTATGCTGTCTTCTTTTACTGGCTTGATGGATTGTTCCTATTTGAGAGGTGCTTCTATCCAATAGGATCATCTGCTTGCTAGGTTTACAGCTGTGTGATGTAAGCTCTTTTATAAGCCTGTATTTTTTTATATATAATTACAGTTCCTAAAGCCTGTGGCTGTAATTCAGCTTGCTCAGCCTGAAGTGCTTCCTCCCTTCCAACCAAAAGTCTAACACAACCTCCAGAGTCCAGACCATCACCTCCCAATTTCCTCTATCCTTTTTGGTTGTGGTGAAGAGATTGTCTACCTCATCAAATTCATTCCTGCTACTTCCATGCAACATGTATACTTTAATACATACATCCCTGCCCTTCAACCTTGAAAGTTCCCATTCTTTATGTGTGCAAATAATTGTGGTTTGTGATTCTTTTTTTTTTCCCAGCAGTGACACCGACATATTTACATATTCTTTCCATGCTGTTTCACTCTGACTTGGATACAACAATTACTTAGATACTCACTGATGTATCAAATTATAGCTGATATCACTTGATCTCCTATGCTGGCAATTTACAAAATTCCAGCCTTCAGCCTCCTTCATTTCCCTGACAGTTTACTTCAGCGATTTTTTCCCCCCCAAAACCTCCCTGTACGGATTTTACTATGAAGAAGGAACTTCTGCTTAAAGTAGCGGCAATGCTATAATATTTGACAGAAATTATGATGATAGAGAGAGACCCGAGCCCCCCCCTCCCCTTTCTTCAGAAATCGCCTGTGACTACAAGTATGAAAAGCACTGCCAAATAACCCAGCTAATCAGTGGGATCCATGAAAGTGAATTCCCTTCAGAAATCATATTCATTCTCCAAATGTCATACCTAAAGGCAGTGGCGTACCTAGGGGGGGGGGGGGGGGGGGGCGGGCCGCCCCGGGTACCAGCCCTAAGGGGGTGTTCCCGGCCTTGCCGTTCAGTCCCCCGCCACCCCCGAAGGACCGCTCGCCCCACTGACCTTCCTGCACCACCTGTGAAGCAGCCCGCAGCAGGATCGCGAAGTCAGCGTCAGCATCCCTGCGCTGCTTCCTGCGCCGCGATCCCGCCCCTCCTCTGACGTCAGAGGAGGGGCGGGACCGTGGCGCAGGAAGCAGCGCAGGGATCGCTGACGCTGACTTCGCGATCCTGCTGCGGCTGCTTCATAGGTGGTGCGGGGAGGCCAGGGGGGCGAGCGGTCCTTCGGGGTGGGTCGGGGCATCAGGCCTTCAGGGTGGGGCGGGCGGGTAGGCAAGCAGGCTTTCAAGGGGGAGGGGGTGACAGGCAGGCAGGCAGGCCTTCAAGGGGGGACAGGCCTTCGGGGGGGGGGGGGTGCAGACCTTCAAGGGGGGCAGGCCTTCAAGGGGGGCAGGCAGGCCTTCAGGGGGGTGCAGGCCTTCGGGGGGGGGTGTAGGCCTTTGGGGGGGTGCAGGCCTTCAAGGGGGGGAACAGGCCTTCAAGGGGGGAAAGGCAGGCAGGCCTTCAAGGGGGGGACAGGCCTACAAGGGGGGTGACAGGCCTACAAGGGGGGTGACAGGCCTACAAGGGGGGGGGACAGGCCTTCAAGGGGGGGGACAGGCCTTCAAGGGGGGGGACAGGCCTTCAAGGGGGGTGCAGGCCTTCAAGGGGGAGACAGGCCTTCAAGGGGGGGAAAGGCAGGCAGGCAGGCCTTAAAGGGGGGACAGGCCTACAAGGGGGTGGGACAGGCCTTCAAGGGGGGGACAGGCCTTCGGGGGGGTGCAGACCTTCAAGGGAGTGCAGGCCTTCGGGGGGGGGGGGTGCAGTCCTTCAAGGGGGTGCAGGCCTTCAAGGGGGGGAAAGGCAGGCAGGCAGGCCTTCAAGGGGGGGACAGGCCTACAAGGGGGGGAGAAGCTACAAGGGGGTGGTACAAGCCTTCAAGTGGGGGACAGGCCTTCGGGGGGGGTGCAGACCTTCAAGGGAGTGCAGGCCTTCGAGGGGGGGTGGTGCAGGCCTTCAAGGGGGTGCAGGCCTTCAAGGTGGGACAGGCCTTCAAGGGGGGAAAGGCAGGCAGGCAGGCCTTCAAGGGGGGACAGGCCTACAAGGGGGGGGGGAGAAGCTACAAGGGGGGGGGACAGGCCTTCAAGTGGGGGACAGGCCTTCGGGGGGGTGCAGGCCTTCGGGGGTGCAGACCTTCAAGGGGGGGACAGGCAGGCAGGCCTTCAAGGGGGGGACAGGCCTACAAGGGGAAGGGACAGGCCTTCAAGGGGGGTGCAGGCCTTCAAGGTGGGACAGGCCTTTGGGGGGGGACCATGATTTAGAAGTACACGGAGGGAAGGGGGTGTTCAAAGAGACATGCATATGCCAAACTTTGGGGGTGGGAAGAAATAATGGGTCTGAAAATAGAGGAGAGGGAGAGAGATGATGGACCATGGGATTTAGGGAGGGAAGGAACAGAAAGGGAGAGAAATTGGACACAAGGGATGGTGTGGAGGAGGGATAGAGATACTGGATAGGAGGGTAATTAGGAAAAGAAACGGAGAGATGGTGGACTCTGGGATGGTGGGGAAGGAGGGAGAGATGCCGGATGAAAGGGTATTTAAGAAAAGGTGGATCTGTGGAGGGAGATGAAAAAAAGGAAAGATACCAGACTTCCTGGGAAGGGAAGGGAAATGGAAAGGGAGGACAGAGTTGGCAGATGGATGGTTAGCATGCAGAAAGAAGGAGACCCTGGCAAGCAAGTTATCAGAAGAAAACCAGAGCCTTGGACCAACAAGATTTGAAATATAACCAGACAACAAAAGGTAGAAAAATTAATTTTATTTTCTGTTTTGTGATTATAACATGTCAGATTTGAAATGTGTATCCTGCCAGAGCTGGTGTTGGACTGCAAACGTGAGCTAGGATTTAACAGAAAGAGGAAAAGTCCTTTTTGTTTCTTTATTTTATTTACACCACAGCGCCAGTGTGGTTAGGAGAAGCCAAAGGGGGTGAAAAAGCTATAAAACCCACCAGGAGTTTTGAAAAAAATCACCCAACTGGGCAGGAAAATCGAATTGAAAAACCAATTCAATAGGGCTGAATCAAATCAAAATTTTTTTTTCCTGTATCTGGCAGCATTAGTTTGCGCTACTGTCTTAGACTTTAGGACCTGGGATTGGGGAGAGATGGCATCCTCAGTACTTTATAATGCAAGTGAAACGAGGATTTGGTCAGACTTTTGAAGGGTCTGCAGAAAAAAAATATTGTATAGGCCGGGGACATGAGACAGCAGGAAATGGGAACTTTTCTTCCTTCTATTTTTGTGAATGGAAAGGCTGAGGATGTCAGAGAGGTCAGTTAAAATATGTGCTTTATAAGAAAATATAATAATGTGTTTTATAAAGTTTATAGCATAGCTGGCCTACCCAGTGAGGTGTTCCTAGTGGTGATGGTGGCAGCGTGTCAATGTGTTGAGAGGAAGAGGTGGTCTGGGAAATTCTGCTGAGCAAACTCCGGGCCCATTTCCACCCCCCAGTTAGTCCACTCCACTCAACTGATTCACACACTGAGTGGGTCTTTGGGTGTTGTTTTGGGATCTCTTCCAGTGGTTTATCTCCTTCTGGTCCAAGGAAGGAAACTTTGTTATCCTTAGCATTGACCTACAGAATATGTTTGTAACAGCGCTGCTTGTGTGGCATTAGGCTATGTAGTGATCGAAAGAAAAAAACAGACCTTTGCACATTTTTGCACTATATGGTGGGTGTATGAGGAGATTCACATTTCCTGCACAGCTAAGTCCATGTGAAGTTACCTTGTGCTGTATTTGACATCTAGCAAGGTCTCTGTTTGAAAGGAAAGATCTAAACTTAAAAATGAAGTGGCCAGAAGTTATGGTAAAAGCAGATAGTGTAGCTGGTTTTAAGAAAGATTTGGACAAATTCCTGGAGGAAAAGTCCATAATCTGTTATTAAGACATGGGGGAAGTGTCTGCTTGCCCTGGATCGGTAGCATGGAATGTTGCTACTCTTTGGGTTTTGACCAGGTATTAGTGTCCTGGATTGGCTACCATGAGAATGGGCTACTGGGCATGATGGACCATTGGTCTGACCCAGTTAGGCTATTCTTATGTTATGTTCTCATCTGTAGGGGCCTTTGTTTTCACTTCTTATTTTAATGTATTTTTTTTCTGGGAACTTATCAGTGTTTTTTATAATGGGAACAAAAATGGAAGAGAATTAATGTGTGTGGAATGGGGGGTAACTAATTTCTTCAGCTAAATAATTCAATCCACTTCAAACAGACATAGGAGAACTTGTGCACCATTCACACACCCTCCAACCAAAAACGTCAAAAGAAAAAAAACTGTTCGACAACCTCCTAGCCATTCGAGCTGCAACACTCGACCCCCAACTCTACAACCAATTGATATCAACCACAGACTGCAAAACCTTCAAAAAGAACTAAAAACCCTTCTATTCAAAAAACACATAAAACCGAACTAACACAATCAGAACTGTCCCAAGCATCACCTGCAACTACTCCATATGTACTTCTGATGTCATGACAATTTAGACATAATTTATGTTATGTTATGTTTGGAATAATGGTTACATATATGAGGTTCAATAAAAGAAAATTTTCACTGCCTGTTTCTATTCTGACCATTTATTCCATTTCATGGTTATTGCAAAAAAAAAAAAAAAAATTTTTTTACATGGGGGGGGGGGGGGTGGTGTCAAAAAATGATGGGCCCCGGGTGCCACATACCCTAGGTACGCCACTGCCTAAAGGTGTCCACTTACAATTTGCAGTATACATTTTATTGTTGTTCACCATCATCTCTAAGTATGATATGAACTAAAATAAATAAGAAAACTGTCCAGATGCTTAACTTAAGATATAAAGGTAAATATTTTAGCATTTACAATTTACATGTAAACAATATCATTGTCTTCTAAAATTTAACGCTATTAAGCTATTAGTCATTGAATATAAATTTAAATGAAAACTTAAATGCATAGAGGGGCATAATCAAAAAAACCATCTTAGTCCCTTTTTGGCCTAAGTCCTTAAACGTTCAAAGCAGAAGCAGGGAATGTGTCCATAACCAAAACAAATGTCCTTGTTTTGATTATGGCCTGCCTCTACTAAACGCCCAGATCACCACTACGTCTACAAGTACACCCCCACGATGTCTACACTTTTTGGCCATAATGAACCCAAAAAACGGCTAAGCCCCAAACGTCCAACAGAAGGGCTTTTAGGCGAAGGGGGAGCCAGTCCTTTGTCTAAAAGCTGGATTCTGTATCCGGTGTCTGTCAAAAACAACACCGGTTACAGAATCCCCCCCCCCCCCCCACAACGATCCAGGCAGGAGGGTGCCCAAGCCCTCCTACCATGTCGAACCGTGACACCCCCCCCAACAACATTGGGGCAAGAGGGAGCCCAAGATCTCTTGCCCCGTGGCAGCTGCGGCACCCCCGACGATATCGGGGCAAGAGGGAGCCCAAGCCCTCTAGTCCCAGCGATCGTGCCCCACCTGACTCGATATGGCTAGGAAGGAGCCCAAGCCCTCCTGGCCCCGGCGATCCCCCCTCCGACAGGAACAGGCCAGGAGAGAGCCCAAGCTCTCCTGGCCCCGGCGACCCCCCCCCGACTGGATTGGGCCAGGAGGGAGCCCAAGCCCTCCTGGCCCCGGCGACCCCCCTACCCCCCACCCCCCACTACAATACAGGCAGGAGGGATCCCAGGTCCTCCTGCCCTCGACACAACCCCCCTCCCCCCAACGACCGCCCCCCTAGAACCCCTGATCGGCCCCCCCCGCTGACCCGCGACCCCCCAGCTGACCCCACGACCCCCCCACCCCCCTTCCCTGTACCTTTCACGTTGGCCAGACGGACGGGTGTCAAGCCCATCCGTACGGCAGGCCAGACGGGTCAAGAATGAGGCTGGATTGGCCCAGGCAACAGAAACCCCGCCCACAGGTGGGGCCTGAGGCGCCTAGGCCAATCAGAATAGGCCCGGGAGCCTTAGGCACATGGGGTGGGTTGGAAGAAGCGGGGTGGGTTGGGAGAAGCGTGGCTCTCTGCACTAAAAACCGCTAGCCCTTAGTGGTAGGCCGAGGCAGGTAGAATTGGATCCTCCACTGTGATAGGGTGAGGCTTGGGTGCCAGTAGCACTTGTCAGCTGCAGATGTGATATCACTGTTACTTTTTGATGTGCACCTCTGTAACTGCTGAGATATTTTATGAACTTTATTTTTAGCACTGTATCCAACAGAAATTGTTACCCCTGAGGCAAGCATTGTGCTGAAACATGGATCCCATGTCAGGTCTTGCTATTCTCTGTTGGACTTTATTAGGCCTTTTTGACCTTTATTTTATCGAGAACTAATGTTTTGTATTTATGTTTCTAATAAAAAGACTTTGCATCTCAAAGAGATATTAAGTTTGACTAATGCCGACACAATGATGTTTTCAAATTATTATTGCATTTCTCAAAAGAAAAAGTCTTCCACAGAACAGGGAATGGATCAGCTGGTCAATGTAGATTTTGATTTAACTAATTTCTTGGAAGATTCTCAAGATTTGATCCAGACACGATCTACTCTTCTGGCTACTTGCTTAAATAAATCAGACAAAGTTCTGATAATGAAACTTTACTTTAAAAATAAAGAAATGAAATTCTGTGGTGACAAAATTTTGATATTTCCTGACATAGCCAGATCTACACAGCTCAGGAGGAAAGCCTTTTTGGCATTGAGATTCAGAGCTGTGGATCTAGGGACTGTCAGCCTAGAGGCCTCTGGGAGATTATATCAATTTGACCCTGGCATGGGAATGCAGATAGACCCTTAGTGCAGGGAAACTGTTTTAAGTAGCCCTGATTGATATATTTTAAGTTTCAAGTAGCCCTGCTTGAATCATGGCTAGCTAAAAGGTGTTAATGTCTGATTAAGAGGGTGCTTAGGACAATGGTGCACAGATCAAGCCAGAGACTTAATCCCATCACCATGCTTACAGGTATCTCACCCTCCTTAGCAATTAAATTAACCATTGTTTCAAACAGTTTACAAATTCTAAACAGAAAGATACTGGGGCATACAGGTTTCTATATTGAGCCAAGGTATAAAAGCCTGCTCTCTGCAACACACAGCTCTCTCTTTTTTTCTATGGAGCTATCAGGAGAGGGGTCTTGGCCCTCTCTCTCTCTTTCTATCTTGCCTCTGACCTCTGTAAGGCAGTGAGACTGCTTGCTCTCTGCTTAAGTGTAATGCTCTCTGCTTAATTGTAATGCTTATAAATATTACTATTCTGTAAGACTATTTCTATAATATATTCTTTATATAATCACCCCTGGCTGTGCTTCTTATTTGATTCTATCCCTAATGAAACTTCTGTGAAAGAACTGAACCTGGGACCTGGCGTTTGTCAGTATGCCTTTCACTTAACCCCTACCACCTAATATTGTGGGGGGCCACTTTCAAACTGACAGGGACTACTTTTTTTCCTAAAATTTCCCTGTAAGTGTCTCGTACATATGCAAAATAAGGAAAATGTTTTTTTGGGACCTATTACAACTAGAATAATTTCTTCAGGTAAATCGGAAGTAAATCATAACCTATATGTTTTTTGATTTTCAGTTTATGGAGTAAAATAATGATAAGTGCTTAAAGAATTTAGGGGGAGAGTCTTTATCTCTTTCCCCATTATTTGCTTTACATATTACTTTAAAAAATTGAATGCTTCCTCTCTTATAGTGGGCTAGATGGATTTTCCTGGTGTTATCACTGGTTGTACTTTATTGTTAATATCTTTACTTTGTGCTGTAACATTGTATAAAAAAAAAATTTCAATTAAAAAAAAAGACTTTGGGCTCATTTTACTAAACTGCGTTAGGGCTTTAATGCGCAGAATAGCGCACGCTACATTGCCGCGCGTGCTAGATCTTAATGCCAGCATTGAGCTGGCGTTAGTTCTAGCTGTGTAGCGTGCAGTAATTTCCTGAAAGCGCTAAAAACGCTTGCGCACCTTAGTAAAAGGAGCCCTTTGTATCACTACTTCTAGTGCCTTCTTTACTCATGGAAAGTCCTTGGACCATCCCTACTCTGTAGTGCTTGGGTTTACCAGTAAGAAAAACATAACTTTTCTCCAGATACCAGTTTTAATAAGGATCGGATCCTCCTGACTGAAAACCATGGTAACTGTTTAAAGCAAAGTGGCACTTTTGCATGTCATGACGATAATCACTAGATGGTGCAAATTTATTCTGAATGATATATTCCAAATTTTATGTATATTGGCCAAGTATTGACAGAGTTAAGCAGAAAACAAGTTTTGCACAGCTTTTATTTGGAAACACGGTGTAGTTACTATGCATAACACTATTTACTGCTTTTATTTGCATAATTTCAGGGTTCTAGAAGGAGCTTTGGTGTACAGCAGGGGTCTCAAAGTCCCTTCTTGAGGGCCACAATCCAGTCGGGTTTTCAGGATTTCCCCAATGAATATGCATGAGATCTATGTGCATGCACTGCTTTCAATGCATATTCATTGGGGAAATCCTGAAAATCCAACTGGATTGCGGCCCTCAAGGAGGGACTTTGAGATCCCTGGTGTACAGTATAGTACCCAGTCAAGGACTGGTACTTCAGTGACTGATCTAATAGGGAGGCAAAGAGGGGCATGTTTGATATGACATCTAAATCTGAGGTTAGACGTTAGGCAGAACACACACACACACACACAAATCCAGTTGCAAAACATGATCATGTTCAAAATAAGAAAATGTACATCTTTTTGTTTTGAAAATGTCCAGTTTTCTGATGTGTTCATTCTCAGTGTATCTATCTTTTTGAACCATAAAAAAAAAAAGTCCAAAACAAAATCTCACAAAACAAGTCATTGGGATGTAGGAGTGGACAATATTTGTAGTAGACCGACCACACAGATATTCCAGCAGAACAGTGGGGCACACCAGGGGCCACTGTAGTGAACTTTACATAAAAAGTCCCAGGTACACATCTCGCCATAACCCATATCATATCATCCGGTGAGCTCTCCAAAACCTACCCAAAGCCTACTGTACCCAATTGTACGCCACAATAGCCCTTATGCCTGCAATAGAGAAGGCACCCTGGATGATGTGAATAACATGAAGAAAGATCTAGCGAAGCTTGAAGAATGGTCTGAAATTTGGCAGCTAAAATTTAATGCTAAGAAATGCAAGATCATGCCTCTGGGCTGCAAAAATCCAAAGGAACAATACAGTTTAAGGGGTGAAGAACTTATGTGCATAACAGAAGAGTGGGACTTGGGTGTGATTGCATGTGATGATATTAAAGATCTCAATATGTATACTTTGGAGGAAACACAAAAGGGAGAAAGAAAATCCAACGTAGTCTGCAGTAAACAACAGCAAGCAGAAAACAACGAACAGACTGCAGATAATGTACAAGATGCAGGCGTTGTTTATTAATAAATGCAGTAACATATACAACCTTTTAGCCAACCAAGGGACCCGACACGGTCCGTGTTTCGGATAACACGCCTTCCTCAGGGGTCCATGGTGGTTAAGGTATAAAGCAAACTGCATAAAAGACTTGCTTGACCCCATTTGATCGTGATTGACGTGTGTTTGTTATCTTTTATGCAGTTTGCTTTATACCTTAACCACCATGGACCTCTGAGGAAGGCGTGTTATCCAAAACACGGACAGTGTCGGGTCCCTTGGTTGGCTAAAAGGTTGTATATGTTACTGCATTTATTAATAAACAACGCCTGCATCTTGTACATTATCTGCAGTCTGTTCGTTGTTTTCTACTTTGGAGGAAAGGCAGGAGAGGGGAGTTATGATAGAGATGTTTAAATACCTACATGATGTAAATGCGCATGAGCCAAGTCTCTTTCATTTGAAAGGAAGCTCTAGAATGTGAGGGCATAGGATGAAGTTAAGAGGCGATAGGCACAGGAGTAATCTAAGCAAATACTATTTTATAGAAAGGGTGGTAGATGCAGGGAACAGTCTTCCAGAGAGATAGAGACTGTCTGAATTCAAGAAAGTGTGGAAAAGGCATGTGGAATCCCTTAGAGAGAGGAAGAGATAATGGTTACTGCAGATGAGCAGACTGGATGGGCCATTTGGCCTTTATCTCCCATCATGTTTCTCTGTTTCTTTCTAGATGCCATCTATATGATGGTACAATAGGTTTTGGGTGGGTTTTGGAAGGCTGATATGTTCCACCACAAGTATATTAGTTAGAGTGAGATATAGGTCTGAGTCTCCTTCTCTATAGTTCACTATACTGACCACCAGGCTACTCCAGGAACCTGCTTGCCTTTCTACTAGGACTGGCCATAACATCTGAAGCTGTCATACAGGCAGGTATGTACTGTTTCATTCACATCTTGGGTGGTGGGAAGGGGGTCAGTGACCAGGTTGGGAGTGTGTGTGTGGGAAGGTCATGTCTACATCTGGACAATTTTGGCAGCTTTTCAGCACTTGCTCATGGTTCATAGACAACCCCACGAAAGACAAAGGCGCGCGCCGACAACTGAGCGCAAGACGGAGGCACGTGCCAAAGAAAATTACAGTTTTTAGGGGCTCTGACGGGGGTTTTTGTTGGGGAGCCCCCCCAGTTTACTTAATAGAGATCGCGCTGGCATTATGGGGAGTTTGGGGGGTTGTAACTCTCCACATTTTACTGTAAACTTAACTTTTTCCCTAAAAACAGGGAAAAAGTGAAGTTTTCAGTAAAATGTGGGGGGTTACAACCCCTCAAAACCCCCACAACACCGCGCGATCTCTATTAAGTAAAGTGGGGGGGTTCCCCCCCACGCCCCCCATCGGAGCCCTAAAAACAGTAATTTTCTGTGGCGCACGCCTCCGCGCTACGCTCAATTGTCTGCGCGCGCCTTTATCCCGGTGCGCTTTTGACCCGACACCCTTGTTCATTGTTTAAACAGGTCTTGTCCCAAACATCCAAATTAGTATTCTAAAATGTTTGATTATTGTAGAAAAGCATCCAAATCATAAGCCTGCCCTGGTCCTGCCCTTACCATGCCTCTAACAAGCCCCCTTAAGATTTAGATGCACAGCTTAGCAATCCAGCTAGATAAGGGGTTCAGAAATAGCAAATTGGAAATTAGCTCCAAAATCTCCAGGTACTTACAAATGAAGACTCATGGTGCCACATTTTCTGACTTAGTAAGAAGCCCAAAGAGGTGATCAGTGGAGTGCCACAGGGCTCCGTCCTGGGCCCGATCCTGTTCAACATCTACATTAGAGACTTGGCAGAAGGTCTCCGAGGTAAAATAACATTATTCGCTGATGATGCCAAACTAAGCAATGTAGTGGCCAAGAGTACAACAGACAAAAACTCAATGCCCGACAACATGATGCACGACCTACTACTACTGGAGCGCTGGTCTAGGTCCTGGCAACTCAGCTTCAATGCCAAAAAATGCAAAGTCATGCACCTGGGCAGCCATAATCCATGCAAGACTTACACCCTAAATGGCGAGATCCTAACAAGAACTGAAGCAGAGCGTGACCTAGGGGTGATCGTCAGTGAGGACATGAAGGCTGCCAATCAAGTGGAGCAAGCTTCCTCCAAAGCAAGGCAAATCATAGGTTGCATACGCAGGAGTTTCGTCAGCCGTAAGCCTGAAGTCATTATGCCATTGTATAGATCCATGGTGAGACCACACCTGGAGTACTGTGTGCAATTTTGGAGGCCGCATTACCGAAAAGATGTGCTGAGACTAGAGTCGGTGCAGAGAATGGCAACCCGGATGATCGCGGGTCTCAAGGATCTCCCTTACGAGGAAAGGCTGGATAAGTTACAGCTCTACTCACTCGAGGAACGCAGAGAGAGGGGAGACATGATCGAGACGTTCAAGTATCTCACAGGTCGCATCGAAGTGGAAGAAGATATCTTCCTTCTCAAGGGTCCCACGGCAACCAGGGGGCACCCGTGGAAAATCAGGGGAGGGAAACTGCACAGTGACACCAGGAGATTCTTTTTCACTGAGAGAGTGGTTGACCGCTGGAATAATCTTCCACTTCAGGTCACTGAGGCCAGCAGCGTGCCTGATTTTAAGGCCAAATGGGATAGATACGTGGGATCTATTCACTGAGTTAGGTGGGGAAGGGTCATTGCGGTGGGCAGACTGGATAGGCCGTGGCCCTTATCTGCCGTCTATTTCTATGTTTCTATGTAAAGAGAGCAGGAGGAAATTTCTAGTTTCAAAACAATGAAAAGCTTTATTCCATCTTCAGAAACTTTGCTAACTATATTATTTAACTGTATTATTTATTCTCCCACAACCATCTGTCAGTATCATATGGTGATTTTGATAGCAGCGCAGATATAAATAAACCACCTTACCTGCACTCTCACAGGCCAAAAATCTTTAGTACAGCAGTTGTGAAACTCAGTCAAATCAAATTGTTTCAACAGCAGATTGCGATTTCTTACTGGACTACTTCAATCTAGGAAACCATACTGACATCTGCACAAACCTTAATAGTTGTTAGAAAAGATTCAGTATTTCAGCTGAAATGTAGCACACTTATCCAGTACAGATTCAAGGTGATTTACAAGTAAAGAGGTCCTTACGGAAGTTAGGAAAAAGATATTTACATCACATCAGGGAGGGTCAGATACTATGTAGATAGAGCGATAGAAGGGAGAGGTTACATTTGCACGGGGGGGGGGGGGTACGGATAAACAGTAGCAGGGGGTACGGTAATTGCAAATACATAAATGGAAAAAGGGGATAGAGAGATAGAGTCATGTGGGGTAAAAGAATGTAGTTGATTCTTAGCTTGGCAGGTAGGTAGAGTTATTGCGTTGGAAGGAATTTATCACAGAAGTATGTTTTCATCTTTTACTGAAGGTGTCCTTCTTCTGAAGGTGTCCTTATGGATGTAGGAAGGCTGTCATATCTAGGGATGGGGAGGGGGAGGGGGAGGGATACAACTCCTTTGCAAATATTAAAAAGTTGCAAATAACTTTAGGGCCCCCACCCTGACTCCCAGCCCCCTCCACTTACATTTGAAGCCCTTGTGATGTAGCGGTGAAGCGGTGCAGGAACAATCTTCCTACGCTCATGCCCCATGCAGATTCACTATCAAAAATGGCTGCCTCAAGTTCCCGCAGCAGTCTCGTGAGACCGCAGGAGCTCACGAGACTGATGCGGGAACTTACATTAGCCATTTTTGATCACAGATCTGCATGGGGCAGGAGCTTCAAAGATAAGCTGTGGAGGCAGGAGGGAGGCTGCTTGTTTGGAGACTTGTGAATAACCGCGTTTGTGAATCCCAAAACTGCAAATATGGAGGGAGACCTGTAATCATTCTCAATTGTAGGGCCAAGATAAGGAAATAAACGCTGGGTTTTGCTAAAAGGCAATAGAGGTTTCTATCGTGGACCAGTGAGGTAAATGTTCCAATGCGCATAAAATTTCTATGAGCGTTGGAGCATTTACCTCATCGGACTATGGTAGAAACCTCTATCTCTGTATAGTAAAAGGAGCCAAAATAAGGTAATACAAAAGAAAAAAAAATCTGCATTTTGCATGATGGTGGGTTAACAGCATATTTAACCCTGAGAGTCCATTACAGGGGGAACAGATCTTTCCCTAAAAACCAAAAATTCAGCTAGTTGTTTGGGATCAAAGAAAACATAAGAATTACCAAACAAAATAATACATAAACAAGGAAAAGTAAGTACAAAGCTGGCACTGAGTAGAAGAACTTGAGGTTTAAAACCAAGAATTCTTGCCATCTCTTTTATGCCACTCAAGACAAATTATGAGGTATCCTAATATATGAGCCCCAAAACATCTTGTGCAAATGTCTGAAGTATAAATGAAGCTTAAGGTCATGATCCAGCTTTAATGCAAATATAACCAGCATTGTTGTCCTCTGTATTATGACTTCTACTGGGGATTCCAAGAATCCTGTCAGATCTATAGAAGCTTATTCTTCTTCCCCTTCTAATGGAGCCCTTGAAGCTGATGTAAATTTAGATTCTCCCATTAAATATTGAGCTTTAACTAAAGGGGGGGGGGGGGTTGATTTTGAGAGTCCATGATCCAACCATGTATAAGCTCCCTCTTTTGCATATACACACCATCCCTCAGAAAAACTAATTAACACCAATAAATGGGTCCTAACCATCCATTATTGATGTCAACTGGCACCCATTAAAAAATTTGTGAACACATCTAGATGCGTGCTATTCTATAGAACTTGTGGCTAGGGTGCGTGGCCATGGAAGGAGAATGGAATTGTCAGGGCATTATAAAAAGTCCTTCTACCCGGAACACCTAAGGTTGAACACCAGCATTTACACCACGTTTTAGCTGACATAAATTCCAGCATTCAGCTTTTGGTCTGGAGATGTGCTCTAAGCTACAACTTGCACTCAACTTGGAGCACTGTTTATAGTTCTCCTTGAAAAAGTTGGACAGTTCTAAATCATGCTAGCACTGTCATATTGATATAGGGACTTTGGATCAGTTGTTGTATGATTGTCCATTGATGCTTAATTTTTGGAAGTCGATATGGGGACAAATTAATGTACTTGGGTCATCGATAACACTAACTTATGAAGCTATAATTCTTTGGATCGCTATAAAAGCTGGCTTTTCTTAATAATGTTGGGAATAGCCATCCAGATGATTACACGTAACTGGAAGAGTTATGATCGACTGAATTACACTTTCTGGTGGGCAGTTACAAGTATGAAAGAATGAACGCGGAATGTTTGGGATATAGTAACGCATTCAAAATGGTGTGGAGCCCATTGACTGCATTTATTGAGTCACAATAACTGTCATGTACCTTTCCTTTTATTTGACTTCCTTACACATCTAGGGTGGGTGGGTGGGGGGAGGGGAATGTATTATTGTTTGCTATACTTAATTATCTATATTATTGAAATTAAATATGTACTTCTTTTATTAATTAGGGGGAGGAGGGGGTGAAAATGATTTTTTTTTTAAATTATTTGTGTATTTAAAGTGCATTCTGTGTAGTGTTTATGTTTAAAATTTGTTGTTGGTTGAAAGCAGTAGTTAGGATCTGCATACTGATAGCCTGGATTTGGCGCTAAGGCCCTGAAGCAGTGGTTACCGGCCACGAAACGATCGTCGGCCTGGCCTGTTTGTGTTCAGTGTTTTTTACCATTAATCATTCTCAGCTAATTTTTGCTCCCACCTGCTAACTTTAAACTTGTGCAAAAGTTTTTTGCCTATGATGCTTTGGTGAAAGAGTGTGGGTACACCTCTCCGTTTGTCTGAGGCTTTTCTTTCGCTTAAGTAATAAGCTAGCTTTCTTGGCTTGTGTGGTGCTTTTGTTTTGGAGTGATATTTTTGAATCTTTGTAAATTTATTGTATGGCAATGTTAACATTTGAAAATCAATAAAGATTAAAAAAATAAAAAAATATAGTTCTCCTTACTGAGTATTTTTTTTTCCAGCACTGTTTATAGAATCCCCTCCTATAGGACTTAGGTGCTACTTTATGGAATAGCACCTAGTACACATTCACATATAACTACTAATTATTATTTGTGCCAGTGATGCATATGTCTAAGTGCTCAATTATAGAATGATCTCCTTAAAATAATTTTTTTAATATCTTTATTCATTTTAAAGCCAAAAATAAGTGCAACATATTTTACAGACATTTGCACTTTAACATTACTTAAATTCTATCAAATATATTTATGATAAATACATATATCAACCTCCCCCTTTATACATAACCAAAAATTACACGCTAAATAAAAATAACTCCCCATAAGAAATTTATGGATGTTTGTGAGTCATTGACAGAAATCTGCAAGGAGTGATTGTTGATTTTCCCCTTTCATCATGCACGTCTAGGGAGGGTGGGGAGTTATTTTTATTTAGAAATCTCCTTAATATTTAACAGATATGGTTAACCACTTTTCAAAACCCAATGTCGAGGCAGTGAAAGAAGAAACCCCACATAGCACTAATCGAAGCTCATCTGAAGGCCATGACTTGAGTACAGAAAATTTAGTAATCCTCATAATATCATGCAATATTAGTGTAAAAATGTCCATGTGCTAATTCTGGGGTTTTGAGTGGACATGTTTCTTTTTTTAGGCTATCCTCTGACTTTCAGTTTCCAATGTGCTACAATGTTCAAGCTTATTGTTGAGGATGAATGCCACACCATTTTTCCTGCGTGTTTCATGACCAGAGTAGCAGATCCAATGCTCATTTGATTGAAAATGGCCCTGTCCTGTCCATTTGAGTTCACTGATCCCCATCAAATTGATGTTGGTTTTTTCCATTTGTTTTTTAACAATTTCCAATTTTCCTTAATTCAACAGCAATAAGCTTTCAAAGATGGTACTAAAGTACAATGCTGTCAGTGATAGAGTCATGTCAATCTGTCTACAGGGAAATCCGATCAACGTGACCTTGATCCAAGTATATACTCCAAGAACAGACGCAGAAGATAAGGCTGTAGAATTATTCTATGAACAACTTCAAAATGCAATAGCGCAAACGCTGAAACAAGATTTACTGATCATTATTGGGGACTTCAGTGCAAAAGTAGGAAGTACACCTGAAGATGTAGTGGTTGGAAAGCATGGCATAAGTGAAAGAAATGAAGCTGGTGGTAACTTAGTACAGTTTTGCAAAACAAACCGTCAGTCATGACTACGCATTTCTCTCCTTTATCCTTTCATGCTCAGAACATTATAGCACAACATTGGCATCTGTTGGGGTTTCACCCGGCATTTCTTTTAAACGTGGTAAAACCCAGATTTTCTTTTAAACGTGGTAAGAATTTAGGGGAATCACTTAAACATCACTCGTCTTCTCCTGCTGCCAATGATAAGGCGGGTCATACCCCCTGTGGCAATTGTAGATATTGCCAGTTTTCAATGAGCATTGAGAGAGTCTTTATTCCCAACGTGAACATTCAGTTTAAACTGTATTGTAAAACTAACTGTACCGTATTTTCTCGCATATAACGCGCGCGTTATACGTGGTTTTTACAAACCGCGCATACCCTTGCGCGTTATACAAATTTTTTTTTACATAGTTCCCCCCCCCCCGACGCCCGATTCATCACCTGGAAGGAGCGCTCGCACTCCCACCCCGAAGGACCGCTCGCACCCCCACCCGAAGGACCGCTCGCACCCCCACAGCCTCCCCCTCTCCCCCATGGAGAAGCTGTCTACCTTGTTTCTGGATGCCAGCCCAGCTGCTTCCTCTGCCAGCGGTCCTGCCCCTTCTCAGAGCCCTGTGCTGCGCTGCTTCCTCATCAGGTGGTCCTGCCCTTTCTCTGATGTCAGAGAAAGGGCGGGACCGCCAGAAGAAAAAGCAGCACAGCAGGGCTCAGAGAAGGGGTGGGACCGCCGGCAGAGGAAACAGCTGGGCTCGCTGGCATCCGGAAACAAGGTAGACAGCTTCTCCATGGGGGAGGGGGGGGAGGCTGTGGGGGTGCGAGCGGTTCTTCGGGTGGGGGTGCGAGCGCTCCTTCGGGGTGGGGGTGCGGGTGCGTGCGAGCGGTCCTTCGGGTGGGGGTGCGAGCGGTCCTGCGGGGGGGTGAATCGGACGTCGAGGGGGGCATCAGGCTTTCAGGGTAGGGACAAGACTTCAAGGAGGAAAGGAGAGTCGGGGCGGGCGAAAACAGAGTCAGGGTTTCCAGAGGAGAGTCGGGGCGGGCGAAAGGAGAATCGGGCAGCATGCGCGGTAAACAGGTGTGCGCGGTATATAAAAATTTATGTACATAAATATGTGTTTTTTGTGCGCTATACCCGTGTGCGCATTTTACACGGGTGCGCGTTATCTACGTGAAAATACGGTAATTCTTCTCAAGTTGTTTATGGCATTTTTTGCCCTTGCAACAAGCTTTATATTGGTCAGACCAAGAGAGCTATTAAACTTCGTATTGCTGAACATTTAAGTTGCATCAGAACTTTGAAAAGTGATGCCCCATTAGTAGATCATTGGGCACAGTTCCATCATTCTGTATCTGATCTGCGGCTCTGTGTTTTTAAGCAGTTTGCCACTAGGACTGGGCGTGATATTTCCCGGTTACTTACCTATCAGGAGCAACGCATGATTTTTCCATGGCACACGGTGTTTCCTAATGGCTTAAATAAAGAAATTGAATGGCTGGTTTTGCATTAGTATTCATTTAACTGCTTGGATCTCTTTTTTGGATTCATTCAACAGTTGCAAATTATTTTTTTCAGCTGCTACTTCCGGCATCATGGTGCTTTATAGCTCCGCCTTTTTTATTGCCGTTACGCTTGTGCGGTGCTAGCAAGCTTTGCTCCTGGTCATGCTTGCTTCGACTTACCGCCCGGTATGTTTGCTTTCTTTTTGTTTGCTTCTTTGTTTTATAGATTTCATGTCTCTTTGGTGTTACATTGGTGTGTTATTGCTCTTTGTTTGCAGCATGATTCTTTCTCTTGAGAAAGAAATCTATCGAAACATGGCCTGTGTTGAGGAGGAGGGCACTGGAATAGCGCTAAATAGCACTGAAGGACCTTATGATTTTTCGTCTATCCACTGAACAGTGATCTTTGATGTTTTGACTTCATTGGCTTTATCGTTATTGCATCTTTGTACTTTTGCACTTTATTCATCTTGGGACTTATTTGTACATGACTTTTTTGGATGATTGCACATGAATCCTGGATTTTTGTATGATCTTGTCATCGTTGGAAGAATGAGGACTCAACTCGCCCTGGCTTGCTTGCCGAGGCGGGTTTTATCGAAGGCTGGACTTTTGTGAGATAAGTGATTGATATATTTCTTTTTGATGTATAGAATGGATTCCTCTGTCTTTTCCATGATTTGACTTTCGTTGATCTGATTTTGTCTTACACTCATTTTTGTCTGTTTGTAGTGTTATGTGTATATGTGTGTTTTTGGTTGATTTGTATTTTAATGATTGATGATGTTATTAATAAAAATGATATTATTTATTGGATGATTTTCAATTGTCTAATATATGATAAGAGTAATATTAACTATCAGGCATTTGCCCTGCAAGATAAGTATTTTTTGGATTAATATTGGTTGACTTAACTTTTGGATTTATTTATATTGTGTTTAAATTAGTGGATTCTTTGGTAGTAGTACGCATTTCCAATATCACAAACGTTGCCAGTACACATGGACCTCTCCAAATGACATATATCAAAATCAAATTGACTACATCTGCATAGGACAGAGATGGAAACTGCAATTTTGACTGCAGGAGCTGATTGTGAAAGAAACCATGAGCTTTCTACATACAAAATCAAGGTAAATATTTGCAAGAAGATCATTAGCGACCTCCCATGAATGTCTGCTGCATACATCTCTGTCCTTTGTACCTGTGTTTTCATGCAGATGTGTGTCTCTGTGTTGGGCATAGTTCAATGCTGCATTCAAAGCATATTACTACTTCTACTACTGTACTAATCTTTTCTATAGTGCTACTAGACATATGCAGCGCTGTACATCAAAACACAGAAGAAACTGGACAAGAAGGTGCATCAATACACAGTGCACAGGTGGGAATTACAGAGGAAACGATATGACAAATAGGAGGTGGGTTGGAGTTTGGAATTGAAACATCTTTAAAGAAGTGAGCTTTGAGTCTGGATTTGAACACTGCCTGAGCCAGAGCCTGACATATCAAGCCAGGCAGTTTGTTCCAGGTATATGTGCAGCAAGGTAGATGGGATGGAATCTGGAGTTGGCTGTAGAGGATTAGGATACAGATAAGAGAGACTTATCCGACGAGCAGAGTGCCCAGGAGGGAGAGATGAGAGAGGAGAGATACTGAGGAACTGTGGAGCGAATACTCTTGCAGGTCGGTAAGAGGAGTTTGAACTATATGAGGAATCGTGGCTAGCGGTGCCTATGTAAAAATTTAGGCGCCTGAAATGTAGGCCAAGGTTATGAAAGCCTACATTTCAAAATCAGGCTTAGTGGTGCCTAAGTCATGTTCTGCCCACAAAAAATGTCCACTTAAGCATTAGGTGCTGCTAAACCCCCATGCGCCTATCTTTTATAGAATCAAATAGGCTCCTATAGCCCAATTAAATTTTTTTAAATCAATTATGTATTGAGGCTATTAAGGGTATTTTGCCAAGTAAAGTAGGCGCCTAAGAGGCACCTGATTTCAGGCATCCTTTATAGAATTAGCCCCTTAGTGCTTTATATAATAGCAATTAGCACAGATTCCTGTGTCCAATTGTGGGCGCCAGAACTTATGCCTGCTGAAACCTTGTGCAAATTCTGGCATGCGACCCAAAGCAGTTAGGTGTGCAAATGTCCCTGTTCTATAATACTGTGCCTAAATTTGGGGAAGGTCCCTGACCTGCCCATGTCCATCCTCTGACCACACCCCCACAGTGTTATAGACTAGCACGAAGGCAGATCTACGCACAGGTCATAACTAGTGCCAGTTAACATTAATGATTGTTAATGGTTCATTAACTAGTTCGTTTGTGCGAGGATCTGGTATTCGTGTCCAAGTTTGGGTGACCTTTATAGAATCCGGGCGTTAATGTTCTTTGAAGTTAAAAAGAACAATGCACGCCAAACAGAAGAAAGGCAAAATTTTATTAGCCATATGCTTATGACACTATACCCCTCACCCCACGCCTCTTTTCCTGTTTTTTTGGATCACACAGCAGACTGTCTCAGGGCTAAATCCGTATCTGTTTTCAGACAGCCTAAGGTCTGCAAAGACAAATATCTTCAGGCACACACTCCATGCTTTTACAGTGCAGCTGTTTGTTAACACAGCTGCAGCAACAGCTGTAAGTCAAGGAGGGGAATAATTAGGTCATGGCAGAATACAAACGCTTAGCACAGATTACGCAAACTCTAAGCTCATAACACTAACAAGATTTTCCTGCTGCAAGGTAATTAACTTTACTTGACTAGTGTACAGTCCTAGATTCAACCCCAAAGATGGGGGGAGGGGGGTTCCTGCCCTTTTTATTTTTCTTACCTTTTGTGAGAGAAGACATAACATGATTGTTCTTAGCTGGTAGAATCAACACTAATCATTTACATTAGTAGAGACTGTGATATCCCTTATTTGACCAACAACAAAAAAATTATCCAAAGATTCTGCTGGATCTCTGATTAGTGCCTTTGGATAATTCTGAGGGCATAAGATGCTGCAGAAAATTCATTGGAATATTATCTTTCACAACCAGGGCAGGATTAATTCTTTGAGGGCCCCTAGGCACACAAGTACACTGGGCCCCCTAGCCCCGCCCCCGCCCCACCCACAAACTAAACCCCTTTTTTTTACAAAAGCACGGAAGAGGTTTTTAGCGCTTGCTGGCTAAATGTTCTACGCTGTTCTGACGATCATAGGAATTCTATGACCATTGGAGCAGTGCAGAGCACTCGGCATGCTGGCTTGTGCTACAAACTGAAGGAACGGTACAGTTTAGGGGGTGAAGAAACAATGGTGCATATTCCCCAATACTGAACAAAATATAAAGATAGCAGATGTAAATTTGAAAAAAGAGAAATAACAAATCACTTTACAAATTAACAAATAAAAATAAAACAAAAAAATGGAAAACAAGTGATACCATTTTATTGGACTAATACATTTTTAATTAGCTTTCAGAGGTCAAAACCTCTTTCCTTAGGTCAGTAAAGTATACCGCTGTTACAATATCCTGTCCTGACCTGAGGAAGAATTTGGTCTCTGAAAGTTAATCAAAAATGTATAAAAATTAGTCCAATAAAAGGATCACTATTTCTATTTCTAAACATTTATCAGCACAGCTACAATACTACTTTATCCTAAAGCAAAAAAAAAAAAAAATATATAATTTTTTTTTCTACCTTTGTCATGTGGTTTCTGCTTTCCTCATTTTCTTGCCATTCTCTTCCTTCCATCCATTGTCTGCCCCTTCCAGAAAATGTCTGTCTCCCTCTACCATCTCTGCTCCTGCCCCTTCCCCCCCCCCCTTGGTCTGGCATCCATCACCTTCCCTCTGTTCCCCTCATAGTCTGGTATCTCTCTCCTTCCATCTCTCCTTCCCTCCCCCCCTGTGTTTTTTAGCATCTCTCTTTCTCTTCTCATTTTCTTCACTCGGATCTGATATCTCTGTGTCCTTCCCCGTTATTTGGCATCTCTCTCCTCTCTCTTCCCTTTCCTTTTCTTCTCTGATCTTCCTTCTCTATTTTCTGCCTCTGTCTAAATTAAATTCTTTCTTACTATTCAGCCCTCAGTTTCCCTCTTTTCACTGTGTCTACTCACAGCTTGCCACCCCTTTCCTTCACCCCTCCACTATTTCACTAACTATCTTCTCCCCCCCTCCCCCCATCCAGCATTTGGGAAAGCAGCAGCAGTGGTGAGGAGATGAAGGCTGGGCACAAGTTCTCCCCACTTCCATCAGCTGCCCTGCTCTGTTCCCTTGTCTCCCTTCTCTCAACTTCCATCATCTGTCCTCAGGGCAGGATTAATTTGTCAAGGGTCCCTAGGCACACAAGTACACTGGGCCCCCTACCCCACTCCACCCCACCCCACCATGCCCTGTCCCACCCCAATTTATTTACTTACTTTGTTTCCACTTTCTTTTCTTTTTTTTCTTTTATTTTAAAATTCAAAACAAACAACAAAGATTACCATACCAATGCCAGTATACAGTTTTTCTTCTATGCAACCTCTAAACATCTTAGAACAAATCTCCCCTTCCTTCCTAGAGGAAGAGATCTTCGGCTGGGAGGGCTTTGGGAAGCCCACCAATTTATATTTTGCATATAGGTAGGAGGCATGGAGTATGGCGGGAAGAAACTTTAGTGCCCGTCATTATATTGGACTAATACATTTCTCACTTAGCTTTCAGAGGTTAAAACCTCTTTCTTCAGGTCAGTAAACTATACTGCTGTTACAGTATCCCTGTCCTGACCTGACAAAAGGAGTTATGGTCTCTGAATTAGTAAAAAATGTATTAAAATTAGTCTAATAAACAGGATCATCTTATTTCCATTTTTTATTAATAAATGATTATCAATACATTGTTAGAACTTGCACCTATTATGTCTTATTTCCTTTTCCTGAACTAATGTCTTCTCAACTTCTATTTTATTTCTGATGCATTCAATCATTTATGACCATTATTCCACTGTGGATGCACTTCACATTTGTTAATGACATTGTTATAATGTGCTCCTTGTTGGAGCACGCATATTGTTGGCTTTGTATTTCATCTTTTATAAAATCAATAAAACTTTTTGAACTGAAAAAAAAACAGCTACAATAATACTTTATCCTAAACCAAAAATAAATAAATAAAAAAAATAGAAATATTTTTCTATCTTTGTTGTCTGGTTTCTGCTTTCCTCATCTTTTCATCATTCTCTTCCTTCCATCCACTGTCTGCCGTCTGGAGTACTGTGTGCAATTCTGGAGGCCACATTACAGTAAAGATGTGCGCAGAATTGAATCGGTTCAGCGGACGGCCACCAGGATGATCTCGGGGTTCAAGGGTCTCTCGTACGAAAAAAAACTGAACAAATTGCAGCTCTACACTCTCGAGGAACGTAGGGAGAGGGGAGACATGATCGAAACATTTAAGTACCTCACGGGACGTGTCGAAGTGGAAGATGATATTTTCTTTCTCAAGGGACCCTCGACCACAAGAGGGCACCCGCTCAAACTCAGGGGCGGAAAATTTCATGGCGACACCAGAAAGTATTTCTTTACAGAGAGAATGGTTGATCATTGGAACAAGCTTCCAGTGCAGGTGATCGAGGCAGACAGCGTGCCAGACTTTAAGAATAAATGGGATACCCATGTGGGATCCCTACGAGGGTCAAGATAAGGAAATTGGGTCATTAGGGCATAGACAGGGAGTGGGTAAGCAGAGTGGGCAGACTTGATGGGCTGTAGCTCTTTTCTGCCATCATCTTCTATGTTTCTATATCTTTCTGCCTCTTCTATATGGCATCTGCTCTCTTTCTATGCCTTTTCCAGAAATTGTCTGCCTCTCCCTTCCATATCTTCCCCCCACCATTGGTGTGGTATCCATCATCTTCCCTTCCCTCCTCCAATGGTCTGGCATCTCTCTCCTCTCCTTCCCTTCCCTCTCCCACACCCCCATGGTTGGGCATTTCACTCTCTCCTCTCTCTTACTCCCACTTCCATCAGCATCTGCCCCCCTTTCCATCCCTTCAACCCAATTCCATCCAGTATCCTTTCCCTTATATCTCCCCCCTTTCCCTGCACACCAATTCCATCAGCCTCTGCCCCTTTCTTTCCTTCCACCACCCTTCCATACCACCCTGCCCCCTTTCTCTCCCACCACCACCCTTCTACGTCAGAGGGGGCCCGCTGAAAAAACAGAGGACTCAGGTGTTTGTTTGGTTTTTACTTTGGCAACGTGGGTCCCTCGGGAAACATCAGCAGCGCTGGGCGCCCCTCCCCTCCCGGGAGATCGACAACACTGCCTTCCCAGGGCATCAACATCAACGAACCAGAATAAGTGACGTTGGAGGGGGTGTACCGGCAGACGCAAGGAGTTGCTGCAAGGTCCCATGATGACTGCGTCTGCCGGTCCAACCCCTCCGACTTCACTTACTTCTTCCCTGTGCAGAGCCGGCAGACACAGTCATCGTAGGACCTTTCAACAACTCCTTACATCTGCCGGTCCTCCCCCTCCGTCATCACTTATTCTGGTTTGTTGATGTCGATGCCAGGGGGAGGGCGGTGTTGTCAATCTTCCGGGGGGGAGGGGGGGCAGCGCTGTTGATCTTTCCCGGGAGGCCCAGGTTGCCAAGAAAAAAAAAAAAACACCCGAGTCCTCTGTTTCATCTGGCCCCCCTGACAACTTCAGGCCCTAGGCATGTGCCTACTGGGCCTATTCATTAAGCCAGCCCTGTCTGTCCTGCCCTACCCCTTTCTTCCCACATCTATCATCTGCCCTGCTCCCTTCTGTCTCCCTTCTCCCCACTTCCATCATCTGTTCTGCCCTGCCCCTTTCTTCCCACATCCATCATTTGCCCTGCTCCCTTCTGTCTCCCTTCTCCCCACTTTCATCATCTGTCCTGCCCTACCCCTTTCTTCCCACATCCATCATCTGCCCTGCTCCCTTCTCCCCACTTCCATCATCTGTCCTGCTCCATTCTCCCCACTTCCATCATCTGTCCTGCTCCATTCTTCCCACTTCCATCATCTGTCCTGCCCTGCCCCTTTCTTCCCACTTCCATCATCTGCCCTGCCCCTTTCTTTCCACATCCATCATCTGCCCTGCCCCTTTCTCTGTCTCCCTCCACCCCAGGCCCATCTCACCACTCACCTTTCACTTCGATTTATTATTTTTTTTAGAATGGCAACGCCACCCCCTCCAAGCATCGATCAGCAACTCGGGCCTCCCCCGTCAATGGACCGATCGGCGACGGACCTCCACCCCACAGACAGAAAGTATGATAAGCAAGCAACGCGTGTAAGAAAGACAACAGGAACTGTAATTTTGCATGCGGTGCTGCTTGCCCAAAGCTTCCCTCTGACGCGCCCAGGAGGAAACAGGAAGCTGTGTCAGAGGGAAGCAGTGGACTGCAGAGAAGGGGGCCCAGGACCATATCCCACCAACTAGTACACGGTGTCACCAGCAGGGTCAGGGCAATGGGTCCCGAGCCGCTGGGACACAGAAGTTTTGGCTCCTGTGAGCTGCGGCTAGCAACACAGGGATAAATAAGTCAGGGATTCGCCAAACAGAAAGAAAAAAAAACCACCCTGCAAAGTCGGTAAATAAGAAAATTTAAAAAAACTGGACTGGATTTAATTGGGTAATTTCCACAAACAAAAATGGTTGCTTTACATATCAAATTGCCACCAGTCTTCAACATAAAGTAATCAAAGAAACTAAACTTTGTCAGGTAATAGCCACCAATAGGTAAGTCCTTGAATATCAGGATTAAATAAACTTAACAGTTCTAGTGCAGTGTAATATTCCTCAAAAAGAAAAGAGGTTTCAAAACTCCAAAACTAGAAACCTTAAATCTCAGCAAAAAGGATTCTTTTTCTTTGTAGCAAGATTTCCAAACATGAAAGGTTCTCTGTACATTCCAAATATAGTCTCAGCCTAAGTCCATAGTCTTTATCAAAAAGACTTCTGTTTCAACCAGTGCCACAACACTGATTCTTCTAGCCGCAGTAGTGCTGGGGAAGGTGGTGTGCTCCACGTGCTGGAATACTGCCAAGATATGGCCCTCTATCCCTCCACATTTAACGTGGGCAAACCCCCCACCACCTTCAAACAAACACAGGCAGACTTGCTCAAAAATAGGCTTTAAAACAAAAACTTGTACATTTGTAATCCATAGTCAAAGTATTAGTCACTTGCCTTTGGCTAGCAGACTTCCCTGGGCTGTGTGCTGGCAGGTACCTCAGTGAAAGACTCCGGTTCAAAATCCAGTTCCTTATCTTGAAACTCTTCGCAAGGATTTTCAGGTGCCTCTGCCCCAGCCTCTACCAGCTCCATCTGCTCAGGAACAGCATAGTTTTGCAGAGCTCTCAGCCTTGAGCTTTGCGACTGCTTGCTTTCGCTGCCTGCTTGCTTCTCTCCTTCCAGCCACGCAGACCTGAGGTTTAGGAGTTGGGGACCACGCCCCAAACGCTCAGGTGTGCCGGATATCCTGACTTCCTTTCCCTTCCTAGCTGGGGGAAGGGAAATCTGCCTTCTGGCACTTGCACTCCCTCTGCTGGACACAGGAGTAATAGTAGGCAAAAGGATATCTTGTGGATTACCTAGAGCAGCTTGAGCACCCTCTGCCCTAACAGTGGGATTTCTATTAGGAACAGTCCTAGCAGGCATACCTTGCATATCACAACGGGTGTTGGAAAGTGTGAGCCCACCCAAACCCACCAAAAACCCATTGTACCAACATATAGGTGAAACCTGCAGGCATAAGAGCTATTGTGGTGTACAGCTGGGTACAGTAAATTGTGCAAGAGTTTTGAAGGGGGGTTATTGCGAGATGTGTACCTTGGACCTTTTATGTGACATTCACTGCAGTGCCCCCTGAAGTGCCCTACTATTCTTCTAGAATGTCTCTGTGGTCATTTTGTTAAGAATGCTGTCCCCTCCTATGTCCCAATTGTTGGTTTTGTGTTTTTCATTGGGATTTTTTTTTTTTCCAAAATGGTTTAAAACGATAGATGGATGCACTGAAGACAAAAATTTACATCTAGCCTGATGTAAATTTTCACACCTAAATTATGTGTGGATCTTCCCTAGTCTATAACACTTTGTGCAGATTCTAGGGATGGCCCCAACTGCCCATGTCCCTCCCATGGCACCCCAAAAAATAGCTAAGTGCTATTCTATAAACTGTGCTCAGAATTGAGTGCCATTTATAGAATGGTACATAGCACCAGGATCCTGCCCAATTTTAGATGTGAAGATGTACAACCACTGAAAGCTGGTGTAAATCCTCTTGCCTAAATTAGGCACAGATCTACCCTGCGTGCAATTCTAGGAATGCCCCAGACCACCCATGCCCCACCCATTGCTACACCACCTTTTTGAATATGTACATAAAATTTACGCTTACATCTTAATAAAATACCAACTACAATGATGCATGCATAAGAACATAAGAATTGCCATACATGGACAGACTGAAGGTCCATCAAGCCCAGTATCTGGTTTCCAACAGTGGCCAACCCAGGTCACAAGTACCTAGCTAGATCCCAAGTTATAAAACAGATTTTATGCTGCTTAGCCTAGGAATAAGTGGTGGATTTCCCCAAGCTATCTCAATAATGGCCTATGGGCTTCTCTTTTTGGAAAGTATCCAAACATTTTTTAAACCCTGCTAGGCTAACTGATTTTATCACATTCTCCAGAAACAAATTCCAAAGTTTAATTACAAGTTGTGTAAAGAAATATTTTATCAGGTGTTTCAAATCTACTACTTAGTACCATGTTTCCCTGAAAATAAGACAGTGTCTTAAATTAATTTTGGGCCCAAAAAACACACTAGGGCTTATTTTTGGGGGATGTATTATTTTTTCATGTATAATGATCATCTCTCTCTTTCTTTCCTCAACTCCAATTCTTCCTTTTTCCTTCCTCTCTCCTCCATGTGCAGCATCTTTCCTCCCCTCTCACCCATCCCCTCGTGCCTTCCCTCTGCACATCTTTCTATCCTACCCTCCCTCTCACCCCCCTGTACAGCAGAACTCTTGAGCAGCATTGTTCTATCCTTCCCTCCATCCCATCCCCTATCCCCCTGTGC
The DNA here is from genome assembly GCF_902459505.1 of Geotrypetes seraphini. Lineage (NCBI taxonomy): Eukaryota > Metazoa > Chordata > Amphibia > Gymnophiona > Dermophiidae > Geotrypetes > Geotrypetes seraphini. The sequence continues at coordinate 259,123,279 of NC_047084.1, forward strand.
AGTAGTACCCTTGCACAGCAGCTTTCTATTCCTTCCTCCCATTCCCCCCCACAACAGAACCATGCCAACCTTCCCACCGCGAGACCAACATACCTCCCTCCAAACAGCAGCGTCAGCAGCATTCTAAACAGGATGCTTTGTGGGCTTCTCCTGCCGGGGCCTTCCCTGTGCCACATCGCTACATGCACATACAAATGTTATTTTAAGATAACTTTTCACAAAGCCACCGCTTGCTGACATTCTCTTTAGCCTAGTTTGTCCCTATCTTGCCTCCCCCCTCCCCCAGTGCTGGCCCCATTCTTTGAGCTAAGTCCTGCCTTTTCATAAAACAAGAAGTTACATCAGAAGAAGACACCAGCAGAGGGAAGGCCTGGGAGTAGGCCTATGGGGATCCTGTTAAAGCACCAGTAAAGTAAAGATACTGTATTGTGGTAGAGAGGAGGATGAAGACATAGATGCTGGACTTGGGGAGCGATAAACAAAGTTTTGTTTGGGTTTTTTTTACCGTGGAAATAAAACTTTTTCCATCCTGTGGAGCGGTAAAGTTTTACTCCTGCATCTGAAAAAGTGCTGGGTTATTTTGGTTTTTTTTTTTTACTGAGGGTACCTTTAAGTCTCCATCCCTGTGTTATTCCTTTTAAATCATGCTGGTTTTAAACTTCTTTTCTGACCAGTTTGAAACAGTTAAAGTGTTTCATCAAGGGCATGCCTGTCTTAAAATAAAAAGCTTGTCTGTGTTTCTTAGCCATTGCTTCTCCATCAGAAGCACAGCCCATACCCTCACCCCCACCCCTGCTTCATCTCTCCTTGTGAAAAAAAAAGCAGGTAGTGTGAAATAAACAGCAAAATAAAAATCATGTTTTGTAAAACTATCTAAGAAAATAACTTTTTATACGCACACACTGTTTTTTTAAACACACACTATTTTTTTTAAATCTTCAGTGTAGTGAATTCTGCTCTTTCTTGCATTTCAGAAGCCCTCATCCCCCAGCCCGGTCTGTGTACTCTGAGCCCAAAAAGGAGGAAAAAAAGCAAAGCCATCGGTTTATTTTCTCTTTCTGCACACAGACCACAAAGCTGGTTTAAGGTAACTTTTTCACAGAGCCCCAGGACAAGCCTGACTCTGCTGATTTTCCCCACTTAAAAGGCGTTACTATTTAACAAAACATTGAAAAACTGGTGCCATCCATGTCTGCCTGAAAACTGTTTGATTTTAAGATAGCAAGCCCTAAAGTGTGTTTATTTAAGCATCACAGAAACAGCTGTGGTTCTGTGAGAAACTGCACTTTCTTAAAAGACAGCTCAGGCAGGCCAAGCGGCCTTGGAAGAAATCCCGGTCTGCTTAGTCCTTATGCTGGCGTGACTATAACTTCCACCTTAGAGAGACATAATGCTCTCACTATTTCTCTTGTCTTTTTTAAAATCCTTGAACCCCTCACATAAGTTGTTTGTTTGTTTTTTAAGTTTATTAGGATTTTATATACCGCCTATCAAGGTTTTCTAAGCGGTTTTACAATCAGGTACTCAAGCATTTTCCCTATCTGTCCCGATTTGTTTTCTACTTTTCATTCTCTGACAAAACCATTGGCTGATCGTTTTGCTAGATAATTCAGCATCAAAATTATCCAGTTACACTCCTCATTTCCAGTTGCATTGGGATCTTCCCATCCTACTACTTCTTCTCTTCTACAGATTGCTCTGGTATTTCTATCCAGCCATCTTTTCACTTAGAAACCTTAGTTTTGTCACTCTGAGATCAACTAATTTTAGTTTAGAGCCACTTCATAAGAACATAAGAATTGCCGCTGCTGGGTCAGACCGGTGGTCCATCGTGACCAGCAGTCCGCTCCCGCGGTGGCCCTTAGGTCAAAGACCAGTGCCCTACCTACGTACGTTCTTGTATAACTTGTATAACTTTGTCTTGAATCCCTGGAGGATGTTTCCCCTATAACAGCCTCTGGAAGAGCATTCCAGTTTTCTACCACTCTCTGGGTGAAGAAGAACTTCCTTACGTTTGTATGGAATCTATTCCCTTTTAACTTTAGAGAGTGCCCTCCCATTCTCTCTACCTTGGAGAGGGTGAACAACCTGTCTTTATCTACTAAGTCTATTCCCTTCATTATTTTGAATATTTCGATCATGTCTCCTCTCAGTCTCCTCTTTTCAAGGGAGAAGAGGCCCAGTTTCTCTAATCTCTCACTGTACGGCAACTCCTCTAGCCCCTTAACCATTTTAGTTGCTCTTCTCTGGACCCTTTCGAGTAGTACTGTGTCCTTCTTCATGTACGGCAACCAGTGCTGGATGCAGTATTCCAGGTGGGGGCATACCATGGTCTGGTACAGCGGCATGATAACCTTCTCCGATCTGTTTGTGATCCCCTTCTTAATCATTCCTAGCATTCTGTTTGCCCTTTTCGCCGCCGCCACACATTGAGCGGACGGCTTCATTGACTTGTCAACCAGTACTCCCAAGTCTCTTTTATGGGGGGGGTCTCTCCGAGTACTGCACCAGACATCCTGTATTCTTGTATAAGATTTTTGTTACAAACATGCATCACCTTACACTTATCCACGTTAAACCTCATTTGCCATGTCGCAGCCCATTTCTCAAGCGTGTTTATGTCACGTTGCAGGTCTTCGCAATCCTTCTGTGCCTTCACTACTCTGAATAACTTCGTAATATTTGCATATTTAATCACCTCACTCGTACCAATTTCCAGGTCATTTTAAATATGTTGAAGAGCACGGGTCCAAGCATCGAACCCTGCGGCACTCCACTTGTGACACTTTTCCAGGCCGAATATTGTCCATTTACCACCACTCTGTTTCCTACCTGGTAACCAGTTTTTAATCCACGTGAGTATTTCACCCTTGATTACATGGCTCACAATTTTTCCTTCATCTTTGGTCAAGTTGTCTAATCTTAACTTTACTACCAGCTTTGCTAATTTTAGTAAATGATAGACTTGCATTTGGAGTAATACCAGTTTTGAAAAGGACATCCCTGGATCCTATATCATATTGTAATTTTGTTTCCAAAGTTGTGCTCCTTCAATTTCTGCACTTTTCTGAACAAATTCTTGCTTTTTACCCTTGCCAAACTGGTTTTAGGTTGCATTGTACAACCTATTGACCACGACCACAGACTACAAACCTTCAAAAAAGAAATAAAAACCCTTCTATTCATAAAACACATAAAACTGAACTAACACAATCAGAAATGTCCCAAGCATCATCTACAACTACTACATATGAACTTCCAATATCATGACAACTCAGATGTAATCCTTAACAACTCAAAGAAATGTACAATCTACTCCCTAAATACTTCTAATCTCCGGACAATCCATTTGTAATCCGCCTTGAACCGCAAGGTAAAGGCGGAATAGAAATCCCTAATGTAATGTAATGTAATTGTAGCACTGAAACTATTATTACTGCCGTAGTGAAGTTCATTCATATTTGGAGAGAGGACAAATTATTCTCGCCATGTTTTTCGATCTCTCAGCAGCATTTTCATTGTTCATCCTCTTCTCCTATCCCATTTGTTCTCCCTTGGTCTATCTGGCTTGGTCCTATTCATTTCTCTCAGGTCACACTTTTACAGTTCAAACCCCTTCTGGAAATTCAGAAATTAAGTCAGTATCCTGTAGGGTCCTGCAATGACCTATTTTGTCCCCTACTCTATTTTAATGTTTTTCTATGACCTTTGGCTATATTCATTTAGGAGGCTAGGATTTCTTATCACATTTTTGTTGATGATATTCTCTTATTATTTCATACTAACCACATCAATCCTGATATTGCGCCATTGCAAAACTGTCTTTCATTAATTGATAGGTGGTTGTCCAAACATCATCTGGTTCTGAACCAAGATAAAATGGTAACCTGCTGGCTTTCAGGCCACCTTTGTTGTCCTAATAGTAACCTTTCTTTGTTTAATAGTGCTACCAGACTGTACGCAACATGGAAGAGAAAGTCCCTTTTTGAAAGAGCTTGCAATTTAGTTAAGACAGATAAACTGGACAAAAAGGTGCATCTATACACAGTTCTCAAGTTGGAGAATTACAGATATCAAGTTGGAGAATTGATATCCTCTTTGATTCCCAATTATCTTTCACTCTTCAAATCTCAGCAGTTTGCAAATCTGATTTTTTTTTTCATTTACAATTATGATCAGTAAGGGCATACTTTGATCATGATACATTTCATGTGTTTATTCTATCTATCTTCACAGATTAGATTATTGCAACATCACTTACCTTGAGGCAATGACATAGTAAGGCGGACAGACTACCCTGGGTGCGTCTTGGTAGGGGTGCTGGCACCTCCCCCTCCCACGCCACACATACACCCTCCCTTCCGTACTCCTCTGTACCTCTTTAAATCTTCGCCAGTGCCAGCAGCTATTCTGGCCTGCTGCTCATGCCGACCTAGGTCTCTCTGAAATCACTTCCGGGTCATAGGACCAGGAAGTGATGTCAGAGGGAAAGTCAATGCTGGTGCGAGCAACAAGCTAGAGATGTTTCTCATGCTGGCGAAGATTTAAAGAGGTACTGGGGAAGGGAGGGTGTGAGTGTGGCATGGGGGCACAGAAAGAGCAGGGGAGGGGGTGAAGAAGGAGCGTCTCCTATCTCCACTACACCACTGCCTTTGGGGCATGTAAGCATGCTCTTAAGAAACCTCAAATGCTGCAAAATAATGCTATGAGTTTGTTGTGTAACTTAAGGAAATCAGATTGCATCAGTCTTATTATAAATTAGTACCACTGGCTGCCTGTTGAATTCTGTTGCTAACTTTTAAGGCTTTCCGCTAAGTACTCCTGCTTAGTTATCATCTCTTAACAATTCCCTATTCATCTGCTGCTGTACTCAGATCTCTCAGAGATCACCAGCTGGTTTTACTATGTCCCTGTTCAGTCCAACTAGAGAATAATCAAAGCATTATTTTTTATCTTTGACCCTCCCCTCCTTGGGGTTTGGAACTCACTCCCACTTACTTTTAGAGAAGAATTATCCCTGAAACAATGTAAGAGAGCTTCTAAGGTCTGGCTTTTCCATCAATCTGACACTGACCAAAGTACAGTAGTTGGGAGTGGCCAACACTCCAAGCAAACTGTTTTGCTTTGATGTGTTTGAATCTTGGAATGTGTTGATGTTACTATCCTATTATATTAATGGAGTTCATATTTCCTCTTTATCCCTCCCTTTTACTAAACCAGGATATAGCACAGGAAGCTGCACTGAGTGCTGCTCTCAACGCTCATAGAGTTCCTATGAGTGTCAGGAGCAGCGTATAGCATTCAGCGCGGCTCCCTGCTCTGAAAGCCACTATCGCGGTTTAGTAAAAGGGGAGGTATATTAATTTAGGGCTCCTTTTATAAAGTTGCAGTAGAGGTTTCTACAGCGGGCCAGTGAGATATATGCTCTGCATGTAACCCCCGCGAATACGGAGGGAGAAGTGTAGTCTAAGTGACAGGTGATAAGGGTTTTGGTTGAGTGCTCGGATTTTGTTAATATAGTGGAAGAAGTGACAGGCTTTAGTGGTTTGTTGGATCTGAGCAGAGAAGGAGAGAGAAGAGTCCAAGATGACCCAGAGGTTGTGAGCTGACAGGACACAGAGGAGGAGAGTGTTGTCCACAGAAATAGGAAATGGGGGGAGTGGGGAGGTGGGTTTAGGTGCAAAGATAAGGAACTTGGTTTTAGCCATATTCAGTTTTAGGTGGCAGTTAGACATTCAGGAGGCAATGTTAGACAGGCAAGCTGAGATTCTGGCCTGGCTTCCTGTAGAGATGTCTAGTGTGGAGAGGTAGATCTTGGAGTTATCAGCATAGGTATTGATGCCCCTGTATAAGACTCTGGTGAGACCTCATTTAGAATATTGTATACAATTCTGGAGGCTGCACCTCCAAAAAGATATAAAAAAGATGGAGTCGGTCCAGAGGAAGGCTACTAAATTTGTGTGTGGTCTTCGTCATAAGGTATATGGTGACAGACTTAAAGATCTCAATCTGTATGCTTTGGAGAAAAGGCGGGAGAAGGGAGATATGATAGACACGTTTAAATACCTACTTAATATAAATGTGCATGAGTCGAGTTTCTTTCATTTGAAAGGAAGCTCTGGAATGAGAAGGCATAGGATGAAGTTAAGAGGTGAGAGGCTCCGGAGTAATCTAAGGAAATACTTTTTTACAGAAAGGATGGTAGATGCATGGAACAGTCTCCCAGAAGAGGTAGTGGAGACAGAGACTGTGTCTGAATTCAAAAGAGCCTGGGATAGGCACGTGGGATTTCTCGGAGAGAAGAAGAGATAATGGTTACTGTGGATGGGCAGACTGGATAGGCCATTTGGCCTTTATCTGCCACCATGTTTCTATGTTTCTATTGAAAGCCATAGGAGGAGATCAATGCACCAAGGGAGTAGGTATATATGAAGAAAAAGAGAGGGCCCAAGGCAGAGCCTTGAGGTACACCGATTGAGGAGTGGGATAGCAGTTGAAGAGGATCCACCAATGTGTGATGGGAGAGATAGGATGAAAACCAGGAGAAAATAGAATCCTGGAATCCCAGTGAGGACAATGTATATCGAGGAGTAGGTGGTGATGAACAGTATCAAAGGCAGCAGATAGCTTGAGAAGGATAAGGATAGAGTACAGGCCATTGGATCTAGCCAGGAACAGGTCATTAGAGACTTTAGCAAAGGCAGTTTCTGTGGAAGGGAGTGGGTGAAAGCCTGATTGAAGTGGGTCAAGAATAGCTTGAGATGAAATGAAGTCCAGGCAACAGCAGTGAACAACACGTTCAAGTAGCATGGATAAGAAGGGTAGGAGGGAGATGAGGCGATAGTCGGAGGGGGATGTGGGATCTAGTGAGGGTTTATGAGGAGAGGTGACACTCTGGCATGTTTGAAAACATCAGGAACAGTTGCAGTGGAGAGTGATAGGTTGAGGATGTGATAGATAGGAGGGATGACAGTGGCAGAGATAGTGCCAAGTAAGTTGGTGGGAATTGGGTCAGAGGAACAGGTAGTGGGTTTGATGGAGGAAAGAAAATGTGTAGTTTCTTCTTCAGTGACTTGGGAAAAGGTAGCGGGGGTTGAAGGAAAGTGGCAGAGTGGACAGCTGGAAGGAGTGGGGGTGGTGGACAGCTGGAAGGGGTAGTGGGGGTGATGGAGGTGTCCTGGTTGAGAACTCAAGGTGAATCTTGTGGAAAAATCACTGGACTAAGTGTATAGCCCTCAAGGAGACTGCCCCAACTTGGTTGGCTGAGAACTTTTCAGCAGCCCCTTGTAATTGCTCGTGCCTAAATGTAGGTGTTCCATAACCCATGTGTGTATCATGCCTCTGACTCACCCATGCCTCTCCCAGTTTCACAATCCTCTTGTAGTTATGCTTGACGGAATTTGCATGTGCAATTTATAGAAAACCAACTGGGACAGTTACATGAGTACCTGCCAATTAGTATCAATTAATATCAGTTATAAACAATAACTGGTCATTAAAGATGTTTTTCAGCTTGTGTGCATAACTTAGGGCTAGATTCACTAAAGTCCACAAATCGCTCCAATTCGTGTCCTATCCGTTTCCAAGTCATTCTAGCCGATCGATTCAATAAAGCTTGTCAAATTGTAAACACGCCCCCATTCATGCACACGTCTCGCTGTAACATTGATCGACGCACATGCGTCCCTGTTGGTTTTGAAGCGCATAAGGCATGCGCTAGCTCTTTAGGCCTTCACTGCATAGAAATGGGGCGAGGTTTAATTGTGGATGTCATTGGTGGGCTCCGAATGCGCCTACCACAAAGAATTGTTGTCGTAAAAAATACAATATAAGAACTGTAGTTTTTACCAACCTCTCCTCAGCATACTCGTGTTCCAAAAGAAGCAGATAGCGTAGCCGACGAGCACCATCCATTTCTCTCAGGAAAAGAACTGTTAAGTTGCTAGAAGGCACAACAGTTAACAGCAGTTGAATGCGCTGGGATCACGCGCTGTTATGTACAGCTACGAATCCCAGGAGGATGTGCGGCTCTTTCTGCCGTGACGTACAAAGCAACCAAAGGCGACCCCGTGACGTCAGATGCACACGACAAGCTAGCTGGAAGGAAGGGGGGGGGAGGGATAGATGGCCCTTAAAAGTCATTTTTGATTTTTTAAAAAATTTGGCATTGATATATGAAATGTACAATGCGCAAAGAGAGCACGGGGTTAATCCGTGATTTTCTCACCATGCGCAATACAAATCCGAGATTCACTCCCGCACTCGCTATGCGCATTCCAAAAAAATATTTCTAACGCTTATGTACATGAAAGTTTACATATATTTAAAGTTTAGATATATTTTGGATTTTGTGCAGGGTAGATATATATTTTTAATGGGGTTCTTAACATGCACATGGCAGTTGCTAGGCAGGAATAGTTGGCGAGGATGTAAAGCGATTGGTCCTCAGCAGTCAAAACTTTTTGGATCAGAAAGGCCAGTCGGTTTGGACGAAATGGTTTCATGAATCGATGCCTTGTGAAATTTACATGCCTTTCTACTCATTTGCATGCGCAGATCGGATCGGGTGTGGATGGGGTCTGGAGGAAGGTTAGTGAATCGAGCCGTAGTTGGAAAGTGAGTGCAAACCGATCGGTACACCATCGGTTTGCTTAGTGAATCTAGCCCTTAATTAGCTAACAACTTCCCCTTATTCTAGAACTTGTATGTGTAGCTTTCTAGAATCAGAAGTCTAAGTTGGCACTTGGACAAACATTTCCCAAATAAGTCAAAGTGCCGATAATAAAAACGAGTTTTTAAGACATTAAGGGGGGGGGGTATTTTTGATTATAATTGAAACAAATCATTTTCATAAATAAATAAGGGAGGGGGGTAATATTTTATATTATGATGATCAATTATATGATTTCAAGTGTATTTGAATGCTTAATTGATAAATGTCAATATTGTACTTGATTTAAGATTTGAAATGAATAAAGATTAAAAAAAAATAATAATAAAAACGGGTTTTGGACGTATTTCTAGATGACCTAGGCCTACATAGTGCCGCTGAACGACCAAAGCTAAACAGGGCGTTTTGGGAAGAGCGTCGAGGGCGGGAGTTGGGCGGGACATGGGCCGGCTTAGACTTAGTCATACAGCATGTATAACCGAAAGTTATACAGGCTGGTATCGACGGAACTTGGATGTTGTGACTTAGACCATGTAAAACATGGTCTAAGTCACAAAAACCCACCTAAAGTCACCAGATAAGCTTGCAAACACATAAAACAGACCCCCACACACCACCCCGGTGATCACCGACCCCCCCACCCCCATAAAAATATTAATCACACCTTTAAAATTCAGCCTCCAGACCATCATCACCTAGCCACCTGGCATAGGAAAGCCTAGTAGTCCAGCACAGAGGCGGCTTAAGCCATCTTGAGGGTGGGTTAGGGACTCATGGAGAGGAGGACATATGCCCATAAGCCCCTGTAATCACTGCATTGATAATGAAACATGTGCACTCCCCTATATACTCCAAAAACTCTTTTGTACTGGCATATAAGTGGCTCTGCAGCCATTGGGCTATTGGGGTGATAGATAAGTGTGTCTAGGGGATTCTGGAAGTGGTTTGGGGGGCTCACCATGACCTATAAGGGAGCTGTAGTGAGGAGAAGACATGGCACCCTTTTTGTGAAGTTCACAGCAGTGCCCTGTAAGGTACCCCACTATTTAGGTGGCATGTCTAGATGTTCAGTCCATCACTTTGCAGACCCCTCCCACCTCCAATAGGGCTTGTTCTAGGCGTTTTTGACTTAGATGAAAAGTTAGACGAAAATGTGGTATACAGATGGACGATTTAGTGACTTGGACGATCAGATCTGCAGGACGTATAATTAGACGATTTTCGAAAGAAAAAAAATTGTAGACGTATTTTTCAAAAATGTGTTCTCGGCTGTTTTTTTTACTTTGGACGACTTGCGAGTTGGACACAAATGGACTTAGACGTCTCTTTCGATTATGCTCCTCCGTGTGTATACATTTACCCTTTCCTATTTAGAAAGCAGTAAGTTACTCTATGCTATAGCTTGCAGTAAGTTAAGGGTGCGCTAATTGTGAGGTGCAGTCTAAGCCTATTCTTCATGCATAACCCATTCATTTCCCACCCTGTTCCAGAGTAGATAGCATGAATTAGCTTCTGTTAATTGTCATTAGAAGATGGTAGCGGCACTTGCTAATTCTAACAGTAACTTCTTACCACACATTAATACAAAGTCCATGTACAGTGAAGATTTTGAATTTTATGTTCTTTTAAAAAAAAAATTTCTTTCAAATTTGACATATTTAAAACTGTTTCATTGCATAACACAAGTAAGATGGTACATATTTCATTTGACTTTTTATGAAGAGTATTCATAAGCTTAAATGTCAAAATTAAGTTGTTTGTTTATTTTCAGTATTACAAGAAGACACAGATGGCAAGTTCTTATTTAAGAAAATTAATACCATCTGCTGAGAAAAGGGAAGAATTTTTAGACTATTATTAATCAAGTCAATATTGGTATAGTGCTGATCTCTAAGGTGGTTTTCCTTTCTTTTCTTTTTTGCTAGCCATTAATATTTAAGTGAAAAATAGTTCGCTGGCTATTAGTTTTAACTTCACTTACCTCCTATTTAAGAATGTAATTTCTTGCACAATTTTGAAAGAAAGCAATTTTTTTCCACAAGAGTTCAGTTCCCTGGAACATCTGGAAGAGATACTTTCACCCCCCCCCCCTCCAAGAAATCCATTTGCAAGCAAAATCTTGTTAAAAATGGCTGCAAGACTTTACTTTGATGGTGAACTTTAGAACTAGGAAAAGTCCCATGGTGCTTTTTACGCAGATTTTCACATGCACAATTGTTTTCCATGGGATTCTTTTCCCTTCCAGAAGTTCCAGGAAGCTGCATATAGCTCTGCATCATGTAAACAGGACTGGTGCAAGGGTATTTGATGTTCTCAACCCAATCCTCAGGACACACCCATTTAGTCAGGTTTTCTAAATATCTACAATGAATTTGCATGAGATAGATTTACATATCAAGGAGGCATACAAATATATATCATTCAAATTCATTGTGAGCATCCTGAAAACCTGACAGGCTGGGTATGCCCCAAGGACTGGGTTTTATTTTATTTATTTTAAGTATGCATTATCTGCCTAAAACTTAGGTGGCTTACAATAAAAAATTTAAAAGCTCTTTAAAAAATTATTTGTATAGGGGCGCATTTGAAACATAAATAGCATAATTCTTCTATCATTAAAGCATATGCTCTAATACTTAATTTTAATCAGACTGTACATATAGGTCGTAATCTCCTTTACCTCTTTTCCACGTTTTCCATGTTTAGCCATGCTTTCAAGATTAATTTCTATTACCCTCCAGTTGTTTTTTTCCCTAAATGTATCTCTATTTTCTTTAAAAACTGTAGTTCACTCTCCTTTCCTATTGCACTGGTAATTATTTGTACGTATACACTGTGGGGCTCATAATCGAAAGAGAAATACGTCCAAAAACCAGCCTAAGTCGGCACTTGGATGAACATTTCTCAAAAATGTCCAAGTGCCGATACTAAAAACGGGTTTTGGATGGATTTCTAAGCGACCTAGGCCTTCATAGTGCTGCTGAATGACCAAAGCTAAACGGTGCATTTCAGGAGGAGTGTCGAGGGCGGGAGATAGGCAGGACGTGGGCCGGATTAGACTTGGTCAGACAGCATGTATAACCGAAAGTTATACAGCCCACGACCGACAGAACTTGGACGTTGTGACTTAGACTATGTAAAACATGGTCTAAGTCACAAAAACCCACCTAAATTCATCAGATAAGCACTGAAAACACATAACACAGACCCCCTCCCCCACACTACTACAGTGATCATCGACCCCCCCACCCCCATAAAAATATTAATAACACCTTTAAAATTCAGCCTCTAGACCATCATCACCTGGCAGCCGGGCATAGGAAAGCCTAGTCGTCCAGCACAGAGGCAGCTTAAGTCATCTTGGGGGTGGGTTAGGGACCCATGGAGAGGAGGACCCATGCCCATAAGCCCCTGTAATCACTGCATTGATACTTAAATATGTACACTCCCCTATACACCCTGACAACCCTTTTGTACTGACATATAAGTGGCTACTGCAGCCATAAGGGCTATTGGGGTGGTAGATAAGTGTATCTAGGGGATTCTGGAGGTGGTTTTGGGGGCTCACCGTGACCTATAAGGGAGCTGTAGGGAGGAGAAGACATGGCACCCTTTTTGTGAAGTTCACCACAGTGCCCTGTAAGGTACCCCACTATTTAGGTGGCATGTCGGGGTGTGCAGTCCATCACTTTGCAGACCCCTCCCACGTCCAACAGGGCTTGTTCTAGGCGTTTTTGACTTGGACGAAAAGTTGGACGAAAATGTGGTATAAGGATGGACGATTTAGCATCTTGGATGATCAGATCAGCAGGACGTATAATTAGTCGATTTTTGAAACGAAAAAAAAAGTTGGACATATTTTTTGAAAATGTGTCTTAAGCTGTTTTTTTACTTTGGACACCTTGCGAGTTGGACGTAAACGGACTTAGACGTCTCTTTCGATTATGACCCTCCACATGTTTATTTGTATAAAGTTATTTTATTGTTTGTTTCCTAATTTTAAATTGTCATACGCATTGAAGTATTTGACATTGCATGTACAACAAATTTTTAATAAACTTGAAACTTGATAAAAACATTCATTATAACTTGGCTCATGATTTGAACCCTTGCGAAGGTACAATTACAAATTTCAAGTTTCTGCTAATTAAACCATTTTAGATTTATTTTGACATAGGTGATAATGCTTGTCATTGAAGGTTTGCTGTCTCCATCTGTCCAAGTTTCCAAGTTTATTTAAAATTTTCTATGCTGCCCTAGGGAAAACCTTCAAGGTGGCTTACAATCAAAAACATTTAAAATACAGAGTATTCAAAATAATCCACACGATGCAAAACAGGAATAATAGAAAAAATCCCCACAGTGTTACCCACTATACCTGAGAGTATGCATCAGAGAAAAGATAGGTCTTTAAGTTTTCCTTAAACTTATCTACTGCAGTTATTGTTTTAAGTGCCAATGGTATCGAATTCCAATATTTTGGACCGTTTACAGCAAAAATTGCTTCTCTTATATGTTCATGTACAATTATCTTTGTACGATGGAATTATAAGCAATTGCTTATTTAAAAATCCATATCTGCATATATGCAACCGTAAACGTACAACGCAGGAGCAACTAGTAGGAGGGTTGCAAAGAGACCTATCAGAACAGACAATAGTATGGCAAAGTTAGAAACAGTCAGATGAAGAAGCAAGTGGCAGTGGTATAGTTGGACTTGCCAGGGAAGAGGCTCTGCCACTGGTAGAATGCAGTACATAGAGGCTGCAATAATTTGTGAGCTGTGGCTGTAATCAATCATTAATAACATTACAAAAATGGGAATCAAATTCCATCGGAAATATCAACTCAACAGAAGAATTTAGTCTCCCTTAGTGAGTTTAAGGGCTCCTTTTACTAAGCTGTGATAGTGGTTTTAGCATGCACAATAGCGCATGCTAAATTGCCAAGTGCTAGACGCTAATGCCAGCATTGAGCTGGCGTTAGTGCCAGCCATACAGTGTGGGTTTAGCACATGGTAAAATTCCATGCGCGCTAAAAACGCTATTGCAGCTTAGTAAAAGGAGCCCTAAGTTGTTCTCATTGGCCCGGTAGCGGAAAAAAACGTGAGATGAAAAAAAACTCCAAAACAGGAAAAAAACACCCACTTCTTAGGTTAAAAAACCACTTACCACATGTTCTAATATAGTCCACTGGTCACAAATGGAAGCATAATATGTTAAAGACCTCCTAAATAGAGAAGAAACTATTGAATCAGTTGAATCAATGTTCCAGCTTATATCCTAATTTTATGTGGCATTCTGACTTCTTCCATATACCAATAGTTCTCAATCAATGATTGTGAACTGAGCAGGCAAATTTTCAAAAAGTGTGAGAGTGTGTGGCATGGTAGTTAGAGCTATGTAATGTAATGTAATGTAATTTATTTCTTATATACCGCTAAACTCCGTTAGGATTCTAAGCGGTTTACAGAAAAATAGACAATAGAGTGCATTAAAATTATAAGTAAAATAGGTACTTAGAAATCCCCTTACTGTCCCGAAAGCTCACAATCTAACTAAAGTACCTGGAAAAATGACAATTAGTAGAGTAATGAAGAAATAAAATAGAGAATAGATGCGAAAAATAAGAAAATAAACATACTAATAAGATTACAATGATCTAAAGGACTTTGAAAGGTTGAAAAAAGAGGGGAGATAAGAATAGATGCAGAGGGAGAACCGTTGAAGCAATAGAATTCTGGAGAAATTTAAATGAAATTTGAATGATAAAATAAAACAAAATAAGTGGTAAAACAATAAGTGAGATTAAAAAATATATCATAAACTAAAAAGAATTGAAAATAAAATCAAAACAGTCAAAACTGAGGTCCAGCTTGAACGGGCCCCCGAGCCAACCGTTGGTCCGATGGCCGGACTGCAGCCCTCCTCCGTCGGCTCTCTCCATTGTGAGACTCAAAGGTGAAGGGGAGGAATATGTGGAAGCTGATAAAGAAAAGGCTGAATTGCTTAACAAATATTTCTGTTCTGTGTTCACGGCTGAAGCGCCGGGAGTGGGACCGCAGAAGACAAACGTGAATAGGGATGGAGGAGTAATAGACCCTGATCAATTTTCAGAGGGTTATGTTCAAGAGGAGATAGCTAAAATAAAGGTAGACAAAGCGATGAAACTGGATGGTGTACCTCCGAGGGTGCTGAAGGAACTTAGAGAAGTTCTGGTAGCTTCACTGGCTGACCTTTTCAACAAGTGTCTAAAGTTGGGAGTGGTACCGGAGGACTAGAGAAGGCCGGATGTGGTCCCTTCTCCACAAAAGTGGAAGTAAGGAAGAAATAGGGAATTACAGGCCAGTAAGTCTGACTTCTGTGGTAAGCAAATTAATGAAAACACTTTTAAAACAGAGAATGGTGAAGTTTCTGGAATCCTGTGGACCTAAATCCCATGCTGCTCATTGTGACCCTGGGCAAGTCACATAATCCCCTAGGTACATTAGATAGAGTGTGAGCCCACCAGGACAGATAGGGAAAATGCTTCAGTACCTTATAACCACTTAGGTTATAAGTTGTATATAAATACTAGAAATAAATAAAGATCTCCTCTCTATTGCAATCTCGACAAGAGGCTTTGGCCTAATCGCTGCATCAAGAGTGAAGGAGCAATTGTGAAACAAGCCTCTTGTCGAGATTGCAATAGAGAGAGGAGATCTTCTGGGATTCTTCCTTTGAGAAATGTTTATCTACAGAGCTTTCATGCAGTTTTTCTATGTAATATTTGACATCTATGATGATTGATTCTTGTAGTTACAATATTTTTGCTTGTTTTCTCACTGATCCATCATTCTTCTTCATACTTTCTTATGCATTAGATCATTGCACATCATGCCCAGAGAGACGCTTGAATCTTAAGCATTTATTTAGGTTGCCTTTCCTTTGTGGTCAGATGTAGGAATCTGTGATATGTACTAACAAAAATTGCTTTTTGATTCTTCTAGGATTTTGACAAAACCGATATAACCCACTGTGTAAACCATGAGTTTGCTGAGAGGGTGGCAGATCTGAGAAGGTGGTGACATAGTGGAGTCCACCTGAGCAACCTGTCCTGGCCCAGTAGCAAGAAGGATTGTGCGAACCTGACACTCTGACTTTCTTTTTTCTGTTTTAACTTTCTTCCCTTTTCTCTGAGCCACAGTGGTAAAGGACTTTTATTAATATTTTACTTCCAGCGTGCAGCTTTTGTCCTCAATGATTTGTGATGTTTGAAATCTAATACA
This sequence comes from Geotrypetes seraphini, assembly GCF_902459505.1. Taxonomy (NCBI): domain Eukaryota; kingdom Metazoa; phylum Chordata; class Amphibia; order Gymnophiona; family Dermophiidae; genus Geotrypetes; species Geotrypetes seraphini. Next base: position 259,139,217 of record NC_047084.1, read on the forward strand.
TAGTGCAACAAAATAACAAGCAAATAATATAATAAAACAGCACTCCATACAAGTAAATAATATATAAGTACTTAATCCCCCCCTCCCCCAATGACCCTCCCACCTGCCCCTCCTGGATGTGCATAACAGTCTATTTCATGAATCAAAGGGAAATAATAATACTCAATTCTTACAAAATTTTGTTAATGGACCCCCAAATCTCCTTGAATTTACCTTGAATGTTTGTTGTCTACTTTGCTTTCAACTATGGAGTTTCTTCTATACACCGCTTGGACCTGCTTGCCAGAATAGGTGGTGGAGGAAAAGTCCATAGTCTGTTATTGAGCCAGACATGGGGGAAGCCACTATTTGTCCTAGATCGGTAGCATGGAATGTTGCTATTCGTTGGGATTCTGGAATCTTGCTTCTATTTGTGTTTTTGCCAGGTACCAGTGACCTGGATTGGCCACCATAAGGATGAGCTACTGGGCTAGATGGGCCATTGGTCTAACTCAGTAAGGCTATTCTTTTTATTTATTAGACTTCCAAATTATATATATACTTTATGGAAACTCCGCGGCTCCTCTCATCTAGCTCTTCTCCAAGGCATGATCTACTTCCCGCAGAACCCTCAACAGAGTACTTCTAAATCTCCCTTCCACAAAAAAATCTGCAATACAAATGTGTTTTCCACTCCATGCTCACCTTTCTAGGCGTAAAAACTTGGAATGACCTTACTGAAGTGACCAGGATGGAACCTAACCACATCAAATTCCGGAAGAAACTGAAAACTCATCTATTTGACACCTAATCACGTGTATCCTCTTCTCCTCCTGTATCTTCCTGCCCTCCATTGTCCTCCCTACCCTCTTCTAACCCCTTCCTCTGTAATGTCGCCAAGAGCTTGTATAGGTATGTGCGACGCACAAATGGAAGAAATAAATGGAAGAAATAAATTATCAGTAAGTCTATTCTCATGTTATGAAAGTGTACTTATCTGAGATAACTGTAATGGTGGTGACACAGCAACTTTGTTTATGTCAATCATAATTGTCATGCTCTGACTCTACTTTTCCAGTGTGAGGTTGCTAGGATCCCTTCTTAACTGCCCCCTCCCTCTCACACACATATATTGTGTGTGTGTGTGTGTGTGGGGGGGGGGGGGGTGTTGCTTGGACAAAATTTTTACACCACTGTATATATAGGATTCAGTTTAAGATTTTATGTTTGGTATTCAAATCAGTGAATAATATAGGGCAGAGCAGCCTTCTACCTTGCCTACTTGAGTTCTTAGGTCACAAAATGAATGATTGTTGAAGTCATCTGCTGTTAGGGATTATTGATTATCCTATGCACATGATGAGTATTTTCTTTGCTGGTGCCAGTTTTATGGAATTAGTTACCTTGGGATAGTCATGAAACAAGTGAATTGCCAGCCATGTTTTGAATTTCTGCTGGATGGCTGCGGGTGGGCTGAATTTTTTTTCTGTTGATTTTAACCATGAAATTTATTGGGTGTGCATAATATGTTTTTAATGTTTTAGTTTTATTGTAGCTATTTAGAACACTTACAAAATTACTGGGTACAAATTAAATAAAGAAATAGATAAAGAATTGGACAGATGTCAGATTTTCCAGATGAGAGTGTAGTTTTATTGGAGATGTGTTGGATGATATCACTTTGAGTTGTTCCATGTTCCAGTGATGGAGCCTGGTGAAATTTCTTAAAATGCAGACATGTCACAAAATGAACGACCGTTGGAGCCATCTGCTGTTAGGGAGTATTTTCTTTGCTGGTGCCTGTTTTATGGAATGAGTTGCTTTGGGATACTCAGGAAACAATTGAATTGCCAGCCATGTTTTGATCTGCCGCTGGAAAGCTGTGGGTGGGCTGAATTTTTTCTGTTGATTTTAACATGAATTTTATTGGGTGTGTATAATATGTTTTTAATGTTTTATTTCTATAGTAGCTATTTAGAATCTAATATAATATGAATCTCTGTATCACACTTATTTAGTACAGGCAATTTACAAATTAAGAAGCCCATGATGAAGCATGGGGAATAATGGATACATCACTTCAATGAGAAGGATACAATGTTGCACATAGATAGGGAAATAGAGAGAAGGTAACACCACATAAAAGGGAAGGGAAGAAACAATAACAGTGGAGGGGGGAGGCAATCTCAGGATCACAAATGGAGAAAGTGGAGTGTAAACATTGAGTCAGAAGAGGCAATAATTGCAGACGGCTCTTAGCATCAAAGGGTGGCTGAGGGCTAGATTCTCAAAAATCCATGTTACAAATCGATGGGCCGCTGTCGCAGCTATTACTGTGGCAATTTTAAAAAAGTGAGTCATTCTCCAAACAATGCTCATGCAAATGAGGTTGGTGAAGTGTAGCAATGATTCACTAAATCTGCATGTGCCCATCACTGGTTATAGCGATGGGCACATGCGCAAAATAAAATACCAAAACAAAATGAGCCGCCAAAGTCAAGCAACCGACTACCCGACACCCCTCCCCCCTCAAAGCAGCAGAAAAGATGCCCATTCCCTCCCACTGCCAAGCAATGACCCTCGTACCTCACCCAGCAGCTGGAGAGATGACCACTCTCTCCTGCCACCAAGCAATGATCCAACACCCCACCCCGCAGGAGAGATGCCCACTCTCTCCTGCTGTCAAGTAATGCACCCCCTGGCAGCGGGAGAAATGCAAACTTCCTCCCACCACCACTGTCAAGCAACCCCCCCCCCCTCCCAGCAGCGGGAGAGATGCTCACTCCTTCCTGCCGCCAAGCAACGCACCCCCCAACAGCGGGAGAAGTCACTGAATAGTAAGGAATTTTTAAAACAAGAATGTTTTCAGCCTTTTCCTGAAGGTGAGGTAACTTGACTCTGTTATTGACATGAGGAGGTTGTTCCAGGTTTTTGGCCTGAACACTTACAAAATTTATTGGGTACAAATTAAAAGAAATAGATAAAGGATTGGATGGATACCAGGGTTTCCAGCTGAGAGTGTAGTTTTATTGGAGATGTGTTGATGTTATCACTTTTAGTTGTTCCGTATTCCAGTAAGGGAGCCTGATAGAATTTCTTAAAATGCAGACATACCTGTAAGCCCTTTTCTATATACTTTTTCTGTGTCCATTATTACACTGACTTTCTCCCCCATCATCAGATATAGGGCTTTTCAGCTGTGAAGGGCTGCTGTCTCCTCCCCGTTTCTCAAACCTTTATTCACCTTCCTTCCCTAGACCCAGTTGTAACAACACATGAAGGCAGTAACCTAGTTTCTCTGTCTTATTTAAACTGCTTTGTTTGTTCACTCCACCAAATAGTGAACACTCGATTATAATATGATCTATGGGAGTTCAGATTCCACCATTTCAAACGAACTTGGCAGGAGTAGTGCTCTTTATTATTCCCTTTGTAATTTTTTAAACTTAATTATCTTTATAACTTATATAATTTATTAAATACTTAAAATTGAACTTATCTTTTAGCCCTTACGGTTCCCCTTCCCGACGCGTTTCGTTTGTCTTTATCAAGGTCGGGGGAACTGCAACGCAAATACAAAGAGCAACATTATATCATACATCAATCATTCCCCTATTTTCAATATTAAAAACAACTACCCTTACCTAAGGATAAGCAAAAGCTTGTTCCATTTCTTACTGCCGCTGGTGTTCAAAGATGGCCGAGGCAGCGAACCTGAGCGTTAAATAAGCCCCTCCCCTGACGTCCTCACCATAACACCTAACAACCTATTATACAATCCCTATTCCTCATTCATACAGATCCCCAAATTCAAGAATTCACTTGGGCCATCCAGTCCGAAACTTCGTTCAGACCAATTGGGGCCATTGTTTCCAATTGAAACATCCATCTATGTTCTCTTAAATGTTGCTCTTTGTATTTGTGTTGCAGTTCCCCCGACCTTGATAAAGACAAACGAAACCCATCGGGAAGGGGAACCGTAAGGACTAAAAGATAAGTTCAATTTTAAGTATTTAATAAATTATATAAGCTATAAAGATAATTAAGTTTAAAAAATTACAAAGGGAATAATGAAGAGCACCACTTCTGCCAAGTTCGTTTGCAATGGTGGAATCTGAACTCCCATAGATTATAGAATAATCGAGTGTTCACTATTTGGTGGATTTTTCACTATATTGGTGTGCTAATAAAGTTGGGTAGATTGTTTGTTCACTGACATGATGGAGAGAGACTAATTCTTGTTACAGATGTTATATAGTCCAATCAAACTTACTACCCACAACGTATTTATTGATCCTTATTTTCACGTAGCCAAGTGCCCTAAAGGAGTAATTCTATAACATTGCACCTTGATTTAAGCACCACAGTATCAGGATGAATACACACAAAATTCATTGTAGAAACAAAATACAAAGCAAATCTGTGGATGGTGATCAATGGTAAAAACAGGAGCCATGATTCAGCAATTTAGATGCTGTGAGATGTCGAATCATTGTCTCAAATGATGTTTTGAAGATTGGACTATTGCCCAAGTCATAGATTGCCAAAACACAGACAGTGTTGGGTCCTATTTACACCGTTGATCACCATCCAAATTTAGGATTTTGTTTTGTAATTAGAATCAAGATGTGTTTCTACCATAAATTTGTCTCTATTCCTCCCGACACTGGTGCTTTAGCCCACTTTGTTTTGTGGTTCCTTGACCTTTGCTGTGGGTACTTTTTTTTGTCCACCGTGCTTTAAAGCACCACACTCAGGCACGCTTAGCGCCAGTTCTATAACAGCTGCAGGACACACTTAAAATGTTCAAGAATACTTGTGTAAAAGGCTCATTGGCATGCCACAACTTGGGCACACTAACTTATGAAAGATTACTGGCCGGTTTAAGTTGTTGTGCATAAATGCACCATGCAATGCGCATAACTGATACTATTCTTTAGGTTGTGTGCTTTGCGTAGTGACATATCCATGCTCTTCTCATATGTACACCCCTCGTGATTACATGGTAAGCAACTTGGACACATAATTTATAGAATAGTGCCTAGTGCTTATCCAAGTTTATTAAAAAAAATTTACTACCCTGCATCTAGGGAATACCTTCAGAGTGGCTTACAATCTAAATACATTAATAATGATAAAAATAACATAGTGACTAAATATAAAATTTAAATGACTCAAAAAAATTAGGTCAAGGGAAGAACTACAAATTTAATAGGGAAGAGGGGAAGGAAAACACAGTTGGGAATATTTCCGTTTTACATGATTCCAGCAGCACGGGTTTAATATGTGTCTGAGAAAAGGAAAGTATTTAAATCTGCTTTAAATATATCAATAGATGTTATTGATTGGAGCGATAGAGGTAATAAATTCCACAACTTTGGTCCATTAACAGAGATAATTACATCTCTGACGTGTTCATGAACAATTTCCCTTATGATGGAACAATAAGAAGTTGTTTATTTGCCGATCTTAGATTTCTGGCAGATACATATGGGCTTAGCAGATGAACAAGAACCTTGAAGGCCAATTATTGACACCAATGGTGTGCATAAGTGTTAGAATTATGTAACCTCCATACTTATTTGGCATCTAACATTAGGCACCTCCTTAGAGAACTGCCCTATAAAGCAGCTAATTCCACAATTTAGCCCACTGGCATGAGATAGATTTACATACTTACATGCTACCTTCATTGAATGCAATTCTTTTTTATGCATATTCTTTAGGAATATCCTGCATGAGAATAGCTATACTAGGTCAGGACTGATAACCTCCTCCTCCCCCCCCCCCCCCAGCATATTAGAAAAAGAGGTAACTGATGAAAAAATTGCCCAGTTTGTTTATGTGACAAACTCTATGGTTCAGTCACTGAGACTAGAATGTAGTCCACCCAGAAGAGCAGATGTTGCAGGGAAAGAAACTGCTGGATGAAGTATATGACAGAGAAAAGGAGCAATGTGCAACATATCTAGAGGGTAAAATTCTTGATGGGTAGAATAATGTCCACAATGATCTTGCTTTATGTGCTTATATAATAAAAGAAGGGAATGTCCTTCTTGCAAAACAATTGATACCTCAATAAATATACATACAACAGAATACTTACAGGAAGCAACAGCAAAAGCTATAATAAAATGTGAACAAAAATTCTGTTTAGTATGCTGTTTAGTCACAAACAATGTTGAAAATGTATCCGAGATGAGAAGAAATTTAGAATAAAAATACCAAGTTAATAACATATGATCACAGTGCTCATTTGCTGCACCTCCTAGCCAAAGCTTTGAGTGTTTCAGAAATAAAGACTAATGTCACTGAAATTGTTAAATACTTCTGTTACAATCATTTTGCATCAGCAGCTCTAAAAAGAATGGGTGGGACCAAGCTAACACTCCCACAAGATGTTAAGATGGAACTCTGTGGTCCACTGCTTTGAGCAGTATATCAAGAACTGTTCTATTCTGATGTGAACAAAATCAAGAGAAAATAATTGGCACTGTTAAAAACCAAAATCCTCAACATTAGGCTTATGAGAAATGTTGGCGATATGCTGAGAATCCTGAAACCCATTTCTGAAGCTTTAAACAAAATACAGAAAAATAGCTGTTTTATTGCTGAAGCTGTTGAAACTCAGAAGGAACAGAGTAAGCACTTAAAAACAAAACTGCACAATGACAGAATTAAATTACAAGCTTTAAAAAACAAAGGGAACAGGCACTGCTTCCAGTTCATTTGTTTGCAAATTGTTAATATCTGATACCATTGTTAAACCTTAAGAGCTGAAGAAGAGGAGTTAGCTTTGACAAGAGTATCTAGGAATCATCCAACTGTAATGCCAACTATAATAAACTTCAGAACTAAGGGTGAACCATTCAAGAAATATATGTGGAGAGAAGACAAGGACATATTCTTCATACACAATAGGATATGCCCCTGACATCGCCCCTGAGGAAGAGAACGAAACAGGGGACTCTGTAGGGCATTCGACTGAGGCACCCTCTAAAAGAGAGAGCTTGGACTGCTTGCGGACTCATGAAAGCTAAATTTTCCTTCATATTTGATTTAATGGAGGAAACTGCTATTATCAAGAACTGTTTGATTTGAATGTTTCTATTGATATACTGATGATTTCTTCGATTCTAAAATTGCACATGGCACTTTATTATTTATTTTTCACATATAAAAATGGCACTTTTGCACTTAAAAGGTTCACAGGATGACAGAAGGTGATGTTTGTGGGTAAAACCTTGTAGGGCGCTTTCTGCGCTCATGAGCAGAGGATATATCCAGGTGAACTCCTTATATAAAAAATTTTTTTAGGAAGTTCCCATGAAATGTTTAGTCACCCTGTGTAAACCATATTAAATCTAACTTAATACAATTTCTTCCTTTTGAATGGTAGGTGTGCATGTGCAAAGATAGAATACAAAGGACTAGGAGCAGGTCTTTTGGACTGATTTGTACTTGAGTCTGACCCCTCCTCAAATACATATATTCTTAGGCTTTTTGATATTATTACAGAAAGTCACACCAGTGAACTGGTGGAGGTTACTTATTAAGCATTTGGATTTAGAGACTGTTGAAGTAATGATTTCACTTTTAACAGCAGTAGCTTCTTTTGCTGACATAGAAAGAATATTCTCTTCCTTTGGACTCATTCATTACAAATAGAGAAATTGTTTTGGACCCAATAAAGCAGGAATGCTTGTTTTTCTTTTCAGATTATGAACAAACAAGAAGATGAGTGAGCTACAGAAAATAGTATTTTAAGTTTCTCATGTGTGGATCTGACTGATAGTATAAGTTTTTTTCAACGATATTTTGTTTAACCTCATCGGTTAACATGGATTTGTAAGCAAACACAAGAATGCATATGCTGTAATGTTATTGCATTTGGTTAAATAAAACTATTTAAATTATTAACAATGATTTTTTCTTCTACTTTCAATAAAGTATAGCAGAAAAGTGGTCCATATATGAATGATTAACCTATTAAAATGAAGATAGTTCACCTCACAATAATTTCATATCTATGTATTTCTAATAGTATAACCAAATCAGGTCAGGCAGGAATTAGAGTATAGAATGTGCTGTGAAGCCACTATGCTCTTACTACAGGCCTGCACTAACAGTTTACACAGGCTAATTCCCTTGTGTACTGCTTAGTGCACTTTAGGAAACAGACCTCAGAGGACTTTATATTGCAGTTTTGTGCAAGCTATATTTATGTTTCAAAGCCACAATGGAATTGTGCCCACATAGTATGGTATTTCCTGTTTATGTGTTACATGCAAAATAAAATTGCACCCTTGAGGCTGCATGGGATGGTACAGCAACATGTAGAATTAAGGGTGGAGTTCGCTATCACTGTTTGAAAGCCTTTTTCATGAGAAAATAGAAGGCTGCTCTCTGAGAGCAACGGCTGGCCTCTTGACAATATTGCCTAAGCCAGTCCTCTGAAAAAGATCTAATCTAATCTAATGCTTAGTTTTGTATACCGGATCCTCAATATGGGAAAGCTCGACTTGGTTTACAGTAGTTAGATAAGATAATAAAAATATAAAACAGTGATTAAATTATACAAATAAACAGTATAGCAGAAATAGAAAAGAAATTAATTACCAAAGTGTTTGGTAAACAGAATGGTTTTCAAAGACTTGCGAAAGGATGAAAGAGAACTAAAACTTCGTAGAGAAAGTGGAAGATCATTCCAAAGTTGAGTGAACTTGAAGGGCAGAGATTGACCAAAAGCTTTGATTCTTTTGATACCTTTACTGGATGGATAAGATAGCTTAAATTGTTGACCTCCCCTTGCGAAAGAAAATCTATAAAGATTCCAAGATAGAGGGACTAGCGGAGGGAAAATTTCAAAGAGAATTTTGAAAATAATGCAGGCACATTTAAACTGAACAATATTGCACTGCAAGAGGACAAATGTGTCTTCAGCATGACATTATCCAGAGCAATGAGGTACTTCAAGGGCTTTGTGTAGAACAGAGCATTGCCCAGTCTGAAGGAAATTCTCTAAAAGGGGTGCCTATGTTTAAACACTGAGAGAGACCAAATGTGGACCCTATTCCATAACAGAAAACAGGCACCTATTGAAGAATGAAGTGTTATTTACAAAACAAAATAAATCCATCTAATTAGGACATATACTCTGAACTCCCGTCATATATTGAATACTTATTACTCCATAATTATTTGAAAACAATTATTTCTCATTACCTCAAATGGCTAATGTCCCTTGGCTAATGGAGTGGAGTCTTGGGTTTTAGCCTCACGTTTCACCATATATAACTAATTTAGAAGAGCAAAAAGAGTACCCAAGAACAATATAAATCTTCCTTATGCTCCTCAATGCTCCTTGGTGCTCCAAGGAGCATAGTGTGCCCCTTTGGGGCCACACACTGCAGCAGCATTGGCAACTTGTAGGAAGTAGGAAAGCCTCCCCAATGACATTAGGATGTGGCCTCTCCTTCCCTATGGTACCGGAAAACTTGCCACAGTAACTGCTACTCCCCCCAGCAGCTGACACAGGGGTGCAGCATCTCCTCCACAGCAACACCTCGATAGGGCTACATATATTTGCTTAAAAGTTGATGTCAAATTTAAGATTGCTATGTGTATTTCCATGTTTGTTATTTTTCTTATATGGAAAGTACCGTATTTTCACGCAGATAACGCGCACCCGTGTAAAACGCGCACACGGGTATAGCGCACAGAAACCACAATTTTATGTACAAAAACTTTTGTATACCGCGCTCATGGGTATAACGCGCATGCAGCCCGACTGTCCTTTCGCCCGCCCCGACTCTCCTCTGGCCACCCCGACTCTCCTTTCGCCCTCCCCGACTCTCCGTGTGCTGTCCCGACTCTCCGTTCACCCTCCCTGACTTTCCGTGCACTGCCCCGACTCTCCGTGCGCTGTCCCGACTCTCCGTTCACCCTCCCTGACTTTCCGTGCACTGCCCCGCCTCTCCGTGCGCTGTCCCGACTCTCCGTTCACCCGCCCTGACTTTCCGTGCACTGCCCCGACTCTCCGTGCGCTGTCCCGACTCTCCGTTCACCCGCCCTGACTTTCCGTGCACTGCCCCGCCTCTCCGTGCGCTGTCCTGACTCTCCGTTCACCCGCCCTGACTTTCCGTGCACTGCCCCGGTCGGGTTGGGCCCATGTGCCTCAGGCCGTGCCCCCAGGTGGGACCTAAGGCTCCAGGGCCTATTCTGATTGGCCCACGCGCCTTAGGCCCCACCAGTAGGCGGAGCTTTGGGACGGATGGGCCAATCCGGCCTCATTCCGTCGTTGGCTGCCTGCCGGACTGGTGGGTTTGGCTCCCGTCTGTCCGGCCAACTACCAAAGGTACAGGGAAGGGGGGTGGGGGTGTCGTGGGGGTCGGCCAGGGGGGTCGCGGGTCGGCTGGGGGGGCGGTCGGAGGTTCTTGGGGGGGGGCGGTCGTTGAGGGAGGGGGGTTTGCGTCGAGGGCAGGAGGGCCTGGGATCCCTCCTGCCCATAATGTAGTGCGGGGTGGGGGTAGGGGGTCGCCGTGGCCAGGAGGGTTTGGGCTCCCTCCTGGCCCGATATTGTCGGGGAGTTGGGGAGTCGGCCGGGCAAGAGGGCTTGGGCTCCCTCTTGCTCCGATCGTGGATGCGGGTGCGGGTGGGAGCGCGTGCGAGCGGTCGTTCGGGGTGGGGGTGCGAGCGGTCCTGCTGGGGGGGTGAATCGGGCATCGGGCGGGGTGGGAACTATGTAAAAAAAATTTTGTATAACGCGCGAGGGGTATGCGCGGTAGTTAAAAACGCGTATAACGCACGCGTTATATGCGTGAAAATACGGTAATGTATATTTATTAAATTTTTTTTTTTTAAACCCTGCTATACGGTATATAGTGTCAGATGTTTAGTTCTTTGTTATTGTATGTTTTTAGATTTTTGTCCAATTATTTGTTCTATTTTGCTAAAATGTATATTGTGGACTTTAATTATGTATGTGCAATGTGTTAACCGCTTCAAATTGTAGATTTGCAGTATATAAATACAGTATTAAAATCAAATCAAATATTCCTTTATGGAATATTAGTGTAACCTGGTACATATATGTTTATAATTTAGGCATGACCACTTATATACCAGTTCCATAGCCAGTGCATGCTTGCACTTAAGATTAAAACATGCATGTAATGATAATATTCTATAATTTATGTGTGCCACTGTGTGCCAGCACAGACTCTACTCATGGGTACATCATTAAACTACATGGCATCACATTTAGACACCATTTTATAGAATAGCAAATAGCAACAAGATTAACATGCATGTGTGTATATGTACATATATGCACATACTTGTAAATGCCAGTCATCTAGTTATTTACACATGTTCTTGGTGCCTAAATATTGGCATCTTCTTTATAGAATTATCCTCTCAGTCTATGGAAACTACTCTGAAAAACATAACTTGTAATAGTCAAACTTTTCAAGTGAAGTAAAAATGGTACTTTGCTATAAACTGAATCTGACGTGTATAAATCTGATCCTATATAACTAAAGTGACCATTGATTACAGCTTTGATTTTTGCTTGGCAATAGCATGAACATCTCCTCTCACACCAAGCAGCAATATGGGGTAAAGACCTAGATCAATTGCTCTCCCCCACCACTTACATGGAATTCAGGAAGCGCCTAAAGACATATCTGTTCCTGTTGTATCTAGACAACTGACCCGTACTTCTCCCTCTCCTCAATATCGGATTTCTAGACCTTTTACCCTCTCTTGCTTTCTTCTCCTATGTTCAATCATTTTGTACCTTCTCTTAATCTTTTGTAAACCACAAAGAACTTCACGGTATTGCGGTATATAAACTGTTATTATTATTATTATTATAAACTAATTTTCTTATTAACTGTATATCAAAATATGACATATGAAATTTGGTTTTGCATAAACTGTATAGGTAGGAAAAGGGACTTTCATGTTGGGATTGTCCAAATTTGAGGTGTATTTTAGAAATTCTTTGCTGAATGAAGAACTTTTCCTAACATAACCCTTAAGGGAAAAATAAATATATGGTATTGTACAGCAAAAATACATATTCAAAATTGAATTTTGCTTCTATTCACTTCATTGATTATAACGCTTTTGGAAAATTGTACCTGCGGAGTGGATTTTCCGCTCACAGTAAATCTGCAGTGACTTTGTAGTGAATTTATTACAGACTCTTCACATACTGGAAATTATATCATTGCAGAATAGACTTTCGTTTTGTTTGATTTTGGCACAAAGTTTTGCGCACACAAAAGAGATGATAGGTAAGATTAAGATGAATAACTGACATACAAATCACATAAGCACTCCACAGGTGATAGACACACACTAATGACCTCTGTTTACTATTTATCATATTGAATTATATATTTTTTATATACTTTCCAGTTGCGATATTATTTTGAAAAACTTTTGTTTTACTGGTTCATGGTTTGCTTTCCTTTTGGGAGTGGCCTTAGAGATCTGGCCAATTGGAGCCTTAGGCCACTCCCAGTGCATCCCAGGATGCACTTGAGTGGCCTTAGAGATCTGGCCAATCGGAGCCTTAGGCCACTCCCAGTGCATCTCAGAATGCACTTGGAAGGAGGCTTAAGACTCCAGTTGACCCAGGTACCTATAGCCCCTCAATGGTGCATCCCAGGATGCACTGGGAAGGAGAAGGCCCGCCATTTGGAAGAGGTGGGCCTGCTGACCAGAGGAAGTGAGCATCCTTCTGGTCGGCCTTCCACTAAAAGGTACAGAGAAAAGTCTGGGTGGGTTTTGGGGGGGTGGGGGGTGCCGACAGGAGGGATTGGGCATCCCTCCTGTCAGGGATATTCGGGGGGGGGGGGGGGGAAGGGGAGCTGCCAGCAGGAGGGATTGGGTTTTCCGGGCCTACATTTCAGCCACCTATTTTGGACTGAGGCAATCGGTGGTCTCTTTTAAGGTGACCAGTGACTCGGGCACCAGTTACAAAATCTGGCCCTAAGTGCCAGCAGTAGCAGAAGCAAGAAAACAGGCTGCTTTTGGCCAGCCCCTAGGTCTTCCCTCTTCTGCATTCCACCCACAGGAAATTGTATCAGAGGAGGTGGGCAAGTGCAAATTGTAAGGGGATTGAGGGGAAAGGATAAGGTTTCAATTTGTACGTATACTGTCCTATATAATTCTTCTGTATGGAGCAATGTATTTGGGTCCTTTTTACTAAGGTGCACTAAAGTATTTAGCACATGCTAAATGCCTCACAGCCCACTTAATGCACAATTTGTTAACACACATTAAATGTTAGTGCACCTTAGTAAAAAGACCCTTTTTTCACTGAATATATTAAGCTTCATGAAAAAAAGAGACAACAGATAAAATGTGTTAATAAAATATTCTTCCAGTTTATTTAATTTCTCTGTGGTTTAAATGGTTACAAAATGCAACAAATGTCTGTAATAACATGCCAATCCTACGTAAAAAAAGGGCTGACAGCAGAATGAACAAATGTAAAAATTTTGTTTCTAAAATAACTTAGCAGGATGTGCCACACCTGTCTTGTTCTTCTTCCTTCACTTAACTCAAGAACTATATATTTATTATCCAAAGTTCTAATACTGGCTTTATAACTATAACTTTTAAGTGAGGAAAAAGGCAGACCATGAAGTGTTCTAACAGAGGGTTAATACATTACTGTGAAATCCAACACTTTTTGCTGAAATTGTTCTCTTTCTACTTTGTTTAGAATACCTCAATTACACAGGCAATTCAGAAATAAGGGTTCTTATTGTCCTAGAGTTGCTAGCATGTATTTTTTAAATGTTGCAATCAATTCTGCATATTTATCGAAGGAATCTCATTTGACACCCTTGTGCTAAGGTTCAAAATATTTTAGTGCTAGGCTTGGTTCTAGGTCTTCCACTTTATATAGTATATGAGGGCAATATTATATATATATATATATATATTAAAACAACCCTTTTATGTGCATAAAAATGTCTTCACATAAAATCTTTTATAAAATTGATCTCATAGATTACACAGGCCAGCAAAAATTTTTTTCTTGGTGCCTTGGGTTTTTGACCTGGTCCTGATGTTATTTGGGGCATTGATTCAGAAAATTGCATTGGATATACTGCGTCAGCTCTAGTTTCTTAGATATGGTTGAATTTATTAAATTTTACCGCTATCTAAAAGATCTCTTCTGCAGAATCAGGATGCCATAACAAGCTTTCTTTTTTTGAATGGGAAATTTATATATTTAAATTACCCAAATTTTTTTTGTATATAATGACCTTTATTTCACAACTATTCATCTATTTCCTTTCCTATAATGCACACTGGCATAAAAATGTAAAGCACTAATGACAAAATCACCTTTGTTCTGTTATATTGCATAATTCTGTGTAAAAAATTTAGATGACAAACGTGGTTTCCTTAGACTACTATTTCAAAGTTTCTCAACCTGATCTGTTTAAAAGAATTGCACATATATTTAAATACTAACAGGTTTTTCTTTTTTATATATATATACTGTATATTCTTTATTAATTTTGAAATAAATATACAGTGCAATATAATATACAAACAAATAATACAATAAACAGCACTTTTAGCTCACAAAAATGATATAAGTATATTCCCCCCTTCCCCCCTCCCAGGATGTGTGTGAACTTCCTTTTAGAAATTAAAGGCTTATACTAGTGAACATTTTTTACAAATGTCGCCAATGGCCCCAAAATCTCATTAAATTTTTTATAGGGCTCCTTTTACTAAGCTGTGATAGGGTTTTTAGCTTGTACAGGATTGCTGCGCGCGCTAAACCCGCGGCTAGAACTAACACCAGCTCAATGCTGGTGTTAGCATCTAGCGCACGCTAAAACCGCTATCGCAGCTTAGTAAAAGGAGCCCATAGTGTCCCATCTGTTCCAAATTCATTCGCGCATATCTGTAAACTTGGCACAGGGATTCCCACCAGAAATTAAGATTCAGCCTATCCCAGTTTTTCTTTGTAATTAACTGCATCACAATCCCTGTCATGAGAAGTAATCTGTTCTGACTTGCACTAATTGGACTCTTAGTTTATAACAAGGTTCTGAATAAAACCATGCCTTATGACAATGGGATAGAAGTTTCCAGTATCTTATTAATTTTCCCCCAAATAGACTTCCAAAAGTTGAGTATAAAGGGACAATAGAACAAGTGATCCAGTGTCCCTACTTCAAGATGACAGTGCCAGCATCTATTCGACTTTGAACTATCCAACTTTTGCAAATGAACAGGGGTCCAAAAGATTTGATATAACAGAAAGTACCAGGTTTGTCACATAGACGCCGACACTGTACATCTCATCCTCCAAGTCCAAATCCGTGGCCATTGAGTAGCCGAAATCTGCTGCTTTGTCTGAATGCTCCAAATATCTTTTAAGCTTGTTTTTGTTTTTTTGTTCAAATATTCAGATATTAATTTATACCACTTGGCAGCCTGATGCCTTTGGAAATCTGTCTGGAAACATAGGCCCGGCAAACTATACTGATTTTTTTAAGTTTCGCCAATCTGAATGACCTGTTTCAACTGCAACCATTTAAAAGCTTGAGACTTTGATATACTGAATGATTGTTGCAGTTGTAATAAATTTAGCATTTTCCCATTAAAGATCACATCATCTAAAGTACGTATGTCTGCCTGCAGCCAATGTTTCCAGAGGATTTTAGGCTCGCTGATTTGAATACTGGAGTTTAACCATAGAGATTGACATGTGGATTGATGAATCAGAATAGGTATTAAATTATTGATAAATTTTAATGTATTCCAGGTGAAAAATAAAATTCTATTGTCCTTATAAATCCTAGGCAGTTTGATACTCAAAATGTGGCACAATCGTAATGGAGTTGATATTCTATTTTTTAAATCTTTATGAATTTTCAAAACTAATACAAAGTGCCAGGAACTATACAGACATTAATAATCAACGTAAGCACTTAAATTCCATCAATAACAATACACAAGAAAAATATCCCTCCCATCCAACAATTTAATCAATAAATAAACCAAAAAGATATCCCCCCACCTACCCCATCCTGGATATGTATAAAAATAAACAAAAATAAAAAAAATCAAAGACAACTATGTTGAAGTAACAAAAGATGTCAACAGGCCCCAAACCAAATTAAAAAAATTGCTATGAGTTGACATTCTAATATTAGCCAGTCCGGAAGATGCTCCAGGAAGGATCCAATACATACCCTAATGCAGAATGAATGCTTGATGATATCTATAAAAATTTGGAAAATTTACCCCACCCAGCAAATAAATTTTGTAAGAATCCCATTTAATTTCTTATAAAATGAACTTTGAAAATAAACTGGCAACATGCTCATTTGGTAACAAACCATAGGCAAAATCATCATTTTGATGGTTTGCATTCTCCCTCACCAAGAAAGATGTAATGGGTTCCACTGCTCACAGATTTCTTTGACTTTCAATAATAAGGATTTTTCATTTACTGTCATTATGTTTTCCAAAGTCCTTTAAATCAAAATACCTAAATATTTTATTCCCTCCTCCCTCCAAAGGAATGGGAATGAGTCAAACAAACCTTTTACACAATGCACATTTAATGGAAGAACCTCTGATTTGCTCCAATTTATTTTGTAACCCGAAAATTTGCCAAATCGATCAATCAATTCCAGTAAATGCAGGATGGTAGATTCAGGATTCTTCAAATGATGCAAAATATCATCTGCATAGGCCGAAACCTTATAATCTCGACCTGCATATGAAATACCCTATATCTCCTTTGCCTGCTGGATGGCCAACAAGGGTTCCAAAACAATATCAAAAAGCAAAGGAGATAAGGGACATCCTTATCCAACTCCCTCCTGTCACAATCCTATCCCTAAGGCGCAGCTTTTGCCAGGACGCCTTATAGCTAAAGCCAGCCCTTCCATTCAGAGGGCTAACCATGGGGATAGGGTTGTGACTAAGAATAGGGAAAAACCTTACTTTCCCTTTAATCCTGAAAATGCTGATCTCCAGGGGGTAGGGGTGTGTGAGGAGAATCACCTAGAACAGCCTCACAGAAATCTCTCTCCCTCCAGTGACTCCCAGCTGAAGGAGATAACGAGAAAGCCCAGGAAGACTAAGCAAGCTTTGCAGGCAGCTCCTCCCCCTCAGAGAGCAGGGCGTGTTCGCCTGGATACTTTAGAAGCTGCTCTGAGGAGGAGAAAGGCAGTTCACCCTGGGCCAGCCCAGGAGGAGGTCACTCCAGGCTATTCTCCCGAGTCCCAGGACATTGAGATGCAGGAGATTGACACTGACCCTTTTGCCAGCCAGCCAGCACAGCAGGAACCCATGGACTGTTTGGAAACTCCCAGTCTGCCTGAAGACATTCTAATGGAGGAAAGCTAAGTGGCAGGGCTGGGTTGTTTGTGATTGATAGCATATTCTATCTGTTGATGCACTGCTAAGGAAATGTCCTTTCAGGTGAAAGTTTAATGGGACTTGTGCTGCCCTGCTTATATGAGGCAGGAAGAAAAGGAAAAAAAACAAAACACGTTTTTGTTTCTAGACTTTTTTTTTACAAGTTCCAGCATAGTTAAGCTGGCTTTGGGTTTGGTTATGCAATTGGGAGAAAGGGGAGTAATTCAGTGGGGAGAATCCACTTTCCATTCAGGTTGGGTTAGTGGGGCCATTAGTGGCATTCTGAAATTCAGAAGATTAATTGGTGGATTCGCTTACTCCCCCTCCCCCCACTCCAACTCCAGGGAGTTGGTGAGAGCCAAGCTACAGTAGCTTGGAGGCTTGTACACAGAACTGTTGAAAGTGCTAGCCATAGTTTGGAGGTTGTTGTCTGAAATGTAAAGACAACATCACTTGTTATTTTTCCTTACCTGAGCTGTTTGAAGGAAGATGAGAGCTGACCCTTAAACTTTTGGTCAGCTCTATTTTTGTGTTTTGTATAGGTTTATTTCTTGGCTGCTGCTGGGAGTTTGGACGGACTGGAAGTTAACTCCCGGTGTCATACCACTGAATAAAGTGATCATTGCATGGGAAATGAATTGACTCTTTTTGCCTTTTTGTTTTTATTATTCCATGCCTTGAGAGTGAATGTCATACAGCAGGACTTCCTTCCTTCAGGGGAAGCACGCAGAAGTATCCATAATGTGAACGTGGGCCGGTCCTAATTGAGGTACAGGTAGCGGCTGCGTTACACTCCGCAGACAAAAACGCTCTGAGAATGTATTATTAATATATAATCTGGCAGAAGGGGAACTATACAAGGTTTGAATCATTTGAATAAATCCGGATCCTATACCAAACCAATCCATTCTACACGATCAAAGGCCTTCTCTGCATCCAAAGAAACAGAGAAGGCCGGATCATCCATTGCTTTTGATAAATTTAGCATATGAAATGCCAGTCTAGTATTATTTGAAGAATGGCTTTGAGCAACGAAACCCGTTTGGAGCATACCAATCATATAAGGGAGAGCCTTGGCTAATCTTAATGCCAATAGCTTAGCCATGATTTTCCCATCCACATTAATTAAAGAAATAGGCCTGTAGCTTGAAACCAACATGGGATATTTGTTTGGCTTTGGCAAAACAATGGTTAACGATTCCGCCATAGTACCTGATATACAACCCTTAGTCAGTTGTAATTGATATAAATTTAAAAGATGAGGTAATAGCAAATTTTGAAAAGATTTGAAAGACTCCACTATAAATCCATCACTACCCGGAGCGGATCCAATTCTGAGAGACTTCAATGCTGTCTGGAGCTCCTTAAATGATATAGGCGCTTCAGGATTTCTTCTTATATGCCCAGCAATTTTGGGCCCATTGATTAAACGTAAGAAATCTCTTCCTTCAACTTCTTTATTTGAATAATGCTCAGAAGAATATAAAGCTTTATAATAATCCAAAAATTGTCTTAAAACATCTTCAATAGAATTATGAATTTTACCTTTTTCATCTTTAATGGCCACAATTTTAAGTTTTCTCTTTTTTGCTTTAAGGTAGTTAGCCAATAATCTTCCCGCTTTATTCGAGTTTCCACAATACAGAGCCTGCTGAAAAACAACTCTTTTCTAGCCAATTGTGAGGAATTTTCAACTTTCAGGTTTTTCAACTTTGTCTTCTGTTACCTGGTTTGTGCTTTTGCGTACAAGTTAGCAGATATAGTGAGAGTGTTTGCATATTTCCAACTGTAGTTTTACATCCAAAACATTGGATTGTAAAAGGTCCACAGATCAGACAACTTATAAATGACCCATATTTCATAGCATCAATGAATGAAATTGAATCATGTGCCTGGTCTTCATTTGTTCTTGTTGTGGAAAAACTCTCTTGGCAACAAGGTAGACAACTACACACAATTAGTAGAGGATATGCTCTTTCATTTCAACAGACTTGGCTGTAACATGAGTGTTAAAGTCCATTATCTGCACAGTCACTTAGATCGCTTTCCAGAGAACCTTGGTGACTTAAGCGAAGAGTAAGGTGAAAGATTTCACCAAGACATAAAACCAATGGAAGCCAGATACCAAGGAAGATGGGACGCACATATGATGGCAGACTATTGTTAGAATCTTATGTGGGATTGTCCTGGCAGATCCCACTCTCGGAAGTCTTACACAAGGATCTTTATGTGTGTCGAATGACTGGAAAGTTTGTATCATAAATTTATGTTTTTGGTATGAATAAGTAGATTTTCATATACACTTTTCTTTTAATATGTTTCCTTCGTGCTTAAAAGATATTAATTTAAACACATTAAAATATCCTGATTTTTTAATGGGCAAGCCAGAGTGAAGAGAGTTCTGTATTAGAGAGCTGCACGGGAACGGGGACGACAGGAATCCCGCGGGACCCGCGGGCATCCCGCGGGTTCCCCCTTTGGGTCACGGGGATCCCGTGGGGACGCCCCTAGGGTCGCGGGGTTCCTGCGGGGCTGGATGTACTCAGTCGCGCGGCTCTTCTCCCTACCTTCTCTGCTTGCAGCACAGAGCCGAACGGAAGTCTTCCCGACGTCAGCGCTGACGTCGGAGGGGAGGGAGGGCTTAAACAAAGCCCTCCCTCCTTCCGACGTCAGCGCTGACGTCGGGAAGACTTCCGTTTGGCTCTGTGCTGCAGGCAGTGCAGGTAAGGAGGAGAGTAGCCTCGCGGTTCGAGTGGCTACCAAGGGAGGGGGCGGTCCGCCCCGCCACACCCCGCCCCGGTTGCAGCACAGCCGGCCAGGTCCCCTTACTTTTGTGGCACTTCCCCGACCGACCGACAACAGCCCCGGTCCGACAATCCTCCCTGCCCTGTAGCCGTGAATCTAAATTATCTTCTTACAGCAGCTGTAATAAGGTAATTTAGATTCGCAGTTAAGGGCAGGGAGGTTTGTCGGACCGGGGCTGTTGTCAGTCGGTCGGGGAAGTGCCACAAAAGTAAGGGGACCTGGCCGGCTGTGCTGCACCCGGGGCGGTAGAGAAGGAGTGGGGAGAAGGACGCTGAAAGGCCATGGGGAAGACGGGAGGGGGGGGAAGGACTCTGAAAGCACTTGAAGACAGAGGAGGGAGAAGGACGCTGAAAGCACATGGGGAATACAAAGGGGTGGAGAAGGACGCTGAAAGGCCATGGGAAGGGTGGGGGGGGGAGGACTCTGAGAGCACTTGTGGAAGACAGAGGGGGGAGAAGGATTCTGAAAGCACATGGGGAAGACAAAGGGGTGGAGAAGGACGCTGAAAGGACATGGGGAAGACGGGGGGGGGTGGAGAAGGACGCTGAAAGGCCATGGGGAAGACAGAGAGGGAGAAGGACGCTGAAAGGACATGGGGAAGCAGAGGGGGGAGAAGGACACTGAAAGCACATGTGGAAGACAGAGGGGGGAGAAGGACGCTGACAGGACATGGGGAAGATGGGGGGAGAAGGACGCTGAAAGTAAATGGGGAAGAGAGAGTAGGGAGAAGACGCTGGCAGGGAAGAAGACAGATGCCAGACTATGGGGGGAGCGGAGAGAAGAAGATGGGTGCCAGACCAATTTGGAAGGGGGAAGAAAGGGAGAGGCACAGTAACAGAGCAAATGGAAGATGCAGAAGGAAGAGAGACAGTGGATGGAAGGAATTGAATGAGAACATGAGGAAAGCAGAAACCAGGCAACAAAGGTAGGAAAAGAATTATATTTCTTTTTTTTTATTTTGCTTCAGGATAAAGTAGTATATTAGTTGTGTTGATAAAAATTTGTAAACATTAGAGGCTCTGGTAGAAACCCATTTGCAAAGTATGTATTCTTCCCAATTAATATTTTCAAATTAATAAAGTCTTTTTGCTTATTTGTAAATGGGTTTCTACCAGAGCCTTTAATTCATTTAATAATTAAATGAAATAACTATTTCTGAAGTTTATAGGGATGGGCGGGGACGGAGGGGATTCCTCGCGGGGACGGGTGGGGACGGAGGGGATTCCTCACGGGGACGGGTGGGGACGGAGGGAATCCTCACGGGGACGGGTGGGGACGGGCGGGATTCCTCACGGGGACGGGTGGGGACGGGTGGGACTTTGGCGGGGACGGGTGGGGATGGGTGGGATTTCTGTCCCCGCGCAACTCTCTATTCTATATCTCAAAAACTTGAGCTGATAGGTAAAACTGATGCCATTTTTGGAATCAGCAGGCCAAATATACCCAGAAACAGGTCTAACATTTGAGGCACCAAAATGAGTGCTGCCCAGTGTTATATTAGCTGGAAGACCTACAACCAATTCTAACACCAAACGTACGTGATGCGAAAATAAAATATGCACTTTTAGGTGACTTGAGTATAGGTACATTTTGGTGTGGAATTTGGCTGGGGTACAGGTAAAGTCATGATTTGCATACATATTTTGTGTTTACATTTATGTTCACCCCCTGGGCAGTTGTAAGTCTGCGGCTTCAATCCAGCCATGATTTTCCCCCGATTCTACATATGGCACCCAAATTTGGGGCGCTGCTAAGATGTGCGTGTAAATTGCCTAATAAGCTCTTGACCATCAATAATTGGGTACTAACAACTAATTATTGATGTTAGTTGGCACTCATTAAAGTTTGCATGTGTATCTGCCTCTCATAATGTGTACCCGAAAAGGGCGCATGGTCATGGGAAAGGCATGCTGTAGGTGGTCAGGGGCATTCCTAAAAGCTATGCATGTAGTCGCAGAATACTGGGCAAGCATGCTTAACCTGGGTGCTGGCATTTATATCACATTTCAGCAGGAGCCCAAAGTCAGGCACAAGAATTGGCATTACACACTATTCTATAAAGGGTATGCACCATTTATAGAATGGTGCCTGTTTTTAAGTGCAATTTATAGAATTCCCCCCTTTCTGCTACTTTGTCCCTAGTATTTTATAAAGATACATAGGCGCCAGGAGGTCTTTATAAAGTAGGCAGAAAATCGGCATCTATATGGCTTTCCCACATAGATGATTTGTTATAATATTGATTTATTTATTTTTTTTAATATAACCCTCCATATAAAAATAAAAGGTTGAGTTTACCCTCGATTCTCTCTGCTCATGGTAAGATGAGATAATTTTCTGTCCTTTTTCTGAGATTTTTTTTTTAGGATAAAGGAAGCTTTTTTTTTTTTTTTTTTACAATTTTTGTATTTAATTTTAGTGCTTCCTAGTAACTGTAGTTTGTTGATATTTATAGGAAGACTTCATTCATCTGCCTTGTACAGTTTGGCATGTTATGTTTTAAACATATTATTTAAAACCCCCTGACATTTAATAGTTTTTTGTGTGTATTGATTGGCATCTATTCATGTTGCAATTTGATTGTCATATTTTAATATATCATTTGACATTCAATTTCTACTGAGATTTTGGTTTTTTAAAAAATTAGAAATTACAAAATAATTTTTATTACTTATGTATTGTTAAATATATATTTAATTATTAATTACCTGTTCTCTTGTTTGCAGTGTCTATTTTATCATCACCCCTGATGCAGCCACATAGGAAAACTATGGCCATGTTAGGTACTGCACTCTAAGGACCATTAAAGATTAATTGTTTAATTGAATTTATGGGTGTGTTCTTTGCCTGTTTTTGGATCACTATTCGGATGTTCTTTTTCTGAGACCTGTACATAAATTATACTGTAGGAAAGCTAAGGTCAATGACTACAGTTAACAGATATCAGCAGAAGAGCAGAGAATCGAACCCAAAGATGTCAAAACACTGCTGTTCAAAAAGCATATACAATCTACCTAACCTCCCTCACCCCATCCCCCAAGAAACCAAAACACTGCCATCCAAAACATCTTCCGAAGTTATTAAGTCTTTACTATCATTCTGTTATTAAGTCTCTATCCTCAAACTGTATTCTCTATTGTCATGTACCATCCTGGAAATGTCCAGTTCTCTTCTTATGTAATCCGCTTTGAACCGCAAGGTACAAGCGGAATAAAAATCACTAATGTAATGTAATGTAATTTTGTTCCAAAGCCACTTTACTCAACAGTCCACATAGGTACAGTTACAGTATGTTATGGTTTATAATTGGAACATAATTTACTATACTTGCTAGAACCAGCAAATGGCGCTATTATACCTTTAAGTCCATCATTAGGTTTAACATTTCAATAAAAATAATACCAAATATAGGGGTCCTTTTATTAAGACACGCTAACTGATTTAGCATGCGCTAAATGCTAAGGCATCCATTATATTCTATGGGTGCCTTAGCATTTAGCGCTTGCTAATCTTTAGAATGCACACTAAATCAGTTAGCGCGCCTTAATAAAAGGACCCCATAGGCAAATTTTTTTTCACAAAAAGTTTGAAGTTACAGTTCATCAATTTTGGAGTACTGTATAAACAACAACAACAAAAAATTAAAAACCAAGCATTACAGTAAAACAAATGGATACCTTTATTAATCATTTTTTCAAAATGCCCCAAAACCTTAGGTAAGCCAATTGATGACTGATTAACCTTCCTCTTACTTAAATTTAAATTGGTTACATTTCCACACCTACTGCACAAATAAGTTTATACCATCCGTGTGGTTAAACTGGTGCAAATGGCAGCCTCACACCTGACTGGTGTTCTATCAATCATACGTTCAAAAGGCATAGCAGGTAACTGTTAGAGGCGCATCCACAGGTGAGAAGAAAGACCAGGCTATAGACAGGACCAACATTTTCTCGAGCAACTTACAAAATACTGTAAATTTCACATATTCCTGTCACATTTAGGTGTGAACATTTAACTCTGTATATATTGAAGCATCTGTCTTACAAATTCATACAAAACATTCTCAAGTAAACGCTATAATAAAACCCTTAGCGCGCATGCGCACTTCAAACTCTGTGCATCTGTGATCTGTGCTTCCTTGCTGCGCATGCGCAGTGCCTGCCTCAGCTGATTTCCTGCCCCAATCTCCAACGCCGGCTGACTTTCTGCCTTCTGACTAAGCTGCTGCTGCCAAGACGCCTCTTCTTCTCACTCCCCGGATCAGCAGCGGCAGCAGCCGCGGGCCATTTGTTAGGCCGGCCCACTTCGATAATGCGAGGTGGGTTGGCCTAGCAAAAGCCCTGAGGCTGCCCGGCCTAGCAGATGCTGGACAGACAGCAGGGAAGAGAGAAGGGGTACTACTAGACAGGGGGGAGGTAAAAGGGAGAAGGGCTACTGCTGGACAGGGAGAGCAGGTAAGGGGTGCTGCTGGACAGGGGAGAGGTACAAGGAAGGGAGAATGGCTACTGCTGGACAGGGGGAGCAGGGAAGAGGTGCTGCTGGACAGGGAGGAGGTAAAAGGAAGGGAGAAGGGCTACTGCTGGACAGGGGGTGCAGGGAAAGGGTGCTACTGGACAGGGGGAGGTAAAAGGAAAGGAGAAGGGCTACTGCTGGACAGGGGGAGCAGGAAAGGGGTGCTGCTGGATATGGGGGAGGTAAAAGGAAGGGATAAGGGCTACTGCTGGACAGGGGGAGCAGGGAAGGGGTGTTGCTGGACAGGGGGGAGAGACAGAAAGAAAGACAGACAGACAGACATGGGGGCCAGGGAGAGAAACAGAAATAAAGACAGACAGACAGGGGGCCAGGGATAGAAACAGAAATAAAGACAGACAGAAAGAAAGGGGGCAGGGAGAGAGAAAGAAAGACAGACATACAGAAAGAAAGAAAGAAATGCCTAAGTCTACACATCTGTTCTAGCACCCGTTAATGTATTCATTTATCAAGCAAAAGAAGATGGATGGTCAATTTATCCAATGCCTGACAGAAATCCCACAGTAGCACAGGATTTAAACTCAGGTCAAGGGCATAGTAGGCAAGCGCCCTACTGATTGCACCATGAGGCCTCCTATGAATTTTCAGAATAAAAATATTTTTGGTTTAGGCAATAAAACTCTCAATAATCTACAATAATTTCCAACTTTTTAAAGTTCAATTTACATTTTTCTTTTATCTCTAAAGTCTTCTTGAAATGTGACAGAAACCCACAAGAATTTATACAATAGCAAAAGCAATTTTTTTAAAAAGAGAGAGCATTTGGCTGGTATTTAAAGACAATGGGGCCTATGGACTAGTAACTAATCAGTCAGTTCTTTGCCCTCGACTGCCAGCATTTTGTTAGAACTGGATATTCAGTGCTGGACCATATGTGAACATCAGCACCGAATATCCGGTTCATCATCTGCCCCTAGAAGTTATCTGGATACTGCCACTATTCACAGCTGGTACCCAGTAGCTATTTGGGCAAGTCAAGATAGCCCTTTGTCTGGCTTAACTTGCACAGATTCACACACTGGCACTGAATACCAGCAGTGTCCAGATAACTTCTAGGTCCACACAGGCTCTGCCCCAGACTGTGCTGGCATTAAGGAGTGAATTCTACAACAACATGTCTACAATTAGGTGTCTGGAGAGCACACAGTAGGAGCCTATTCTACAAAGGAAAGCAGGTGTTTTCCTTTACAGAATATTAGTGTAATCGGATACAAGGGGCCACTAAAAGTTCTCAGCCCAACCAAGAAGAGCATGGTGTGGAGCCATGAAACTTTCAAGTTATTCTACACTTCTCTTGACACTTTTTGTTTCAATGAGGCAAATTCATCTAGCAAATGGGCACAAATATAGGGAAACCAATCCATTGTGACATCACCAATGAGGTTGGCTCTTAGGCATTGGTAGAATGAGGCATGAAACGTGCAAGTTATTCCTCACTTTTCTTGACACTTTTCGTACCACTTCATAGCATTGAAAGTGTGGAATAATTTGTAAGTTTCATGGCTCCACATCATTCTCTTCTTGGTTGGGCTGAGAACTTTTCAGTGGACCCTCGTATAGAGTATATGCGTGAGCACTTACGCCAGCCACAGAGCTGGAACACATATATGCCCCTTAATGTGGCATCTCCCCACATAACTCACAGAATTCTGTAAATTATGCACATAAGTGGAAGCCCCAGTTATGTCCCACCTGTGCCCCTGTGTATGACCCCCCTCACCTTGCAAATAAACCCTAAGTTATTTGCTTAGGTGGCATGCTTGCATACCCACATGTAAAGTGCACACATATATGCAATTATGCACACAGGCCCAAATTCTATATAAGGCATATAGACTAGTGAAGCGCTAAGCGTGATTCTGTAACAGTTTTGTACAACTTACAGAATCACACTTAGTGATGCCTAAGTGCTGCTTTCCATCATAACTTTTAGGCGCACCTATTAAGGCCAGGGTTTTCTTGGCCTAAATGCCTATTCCTAAGTTATGTGCACATAAGCCAAAATCTTGTGCATAACTTAAAATAATGTTCACGATCCGCACCTAACTATGCCCCCTTTTCAGCAGTACACACTAGAGCTGATACATAGCTTTTACAGAATTGTGCTTACTAAGAGCCAGTTTCCCTATGCTCACCGATCGTGTCCCGACCACTTTGCGACCCAATTCACTAATCATCTGGTCGATTCTGTCCGCACCCGATTTGATCGCATATGCATATGAGGGGAAATGTATTCGGCAGCAATTTACAAAACAAACCAATTGGGCTGGCTGATCCAAACGTGAGAGACTGCTGAGGACCAGTCACTCATGTCCTTGCCGACTGTCCTGCTCTCTACCGCCCTGAAAAAACCAATCAAAAGCGCCTTACTCTTTGCCTCTTTGCTTCCCCAGTTCTCTGCCGCCCTGCTCCGTTAGCCCAGTGCAAAGCCAGGTTTCCCTCCGGCGACCGAACTCCCCACTGCCTGTTCAGAAGCACCCTCTGTGAGCCCGTGCTTTTAACCCGTGGGCTACACTATGGCAAATGGAAATGGGGAGAGCAAGCGCTGCTGACAACGGTCTTCTTTTAAAGGCAAGAACATTAAAAAACCAGGGGCTTCCTTACATGGAGAGCATGAGCAGACCATCTAAAGGCAAAGAAGATAATCTGCTCATGCGTCAGGATCGCTCTCCAGCGATCCGTGTAGTTGGTGTGGGGGAGGCGTGCCTCCGATCAGCCTACTTTGCATGTGGGAGTGTTGTGAATCGGGCACCCACGGATCAGAAAAGATCAGAAATATGTTTCTGGAAAGCAGGGAGTTTGCATTTCGGAATATATTTCTGAAAAAGTGAAACATGTTTGATCAGATGTTTGAGGTAAAAGGTAAAATGGAAATTATAGTTTCCAGACCGGTTAGCCAACATGGCATTCTGATAAAGGAGTTTACAGAATTTGTCCATCGCTTCGCCCTCTCTGCCAGGGGGTACAGATGCGTAGACACTAACTCTGGTAGACTTCTTCAAGGTGGATTCGACGACTAGGGACTCATGAAGAAGTTGAAGTTTGTCAAAACCAGGAATAGGAACCACTCGATATAAAAATTCCAATTTCTGAGGAGCCACAGGAATAGATAGTGATGTTTCCAGATTTTTATAGAAAGTCTCTCTCAAAATGTCATAAAGAGGAAGCTTGAGAAGTTCCTTTGGTAGTTGGTTATAGTCTAAAGCTATAGTAAACTGCTTACTATGTTTAGAGTCCGCTTCAAGTGGAATAGAAAGGGCTTCAGACATTTGGCAAAGAAATCTGGGAAAGATGGACTTTTCAGAAAAAAACTGCAGGTTCCTGAGAAGATCGTTGAGGTGAATCAGAACCAGAAGAATTCTTATCAGCAGAAAAGAGTGGGTCCTGCTCAGACTCTCCCAACAAGTCTGAATCCTGGAAGGAATGAGGATGGTGTTGAAGGCTCGAGATGCTTCATCTTATGCAATGCCTTCTGGGACCGCTCCGGAGTCACTTCTGGAGATGTTTGCATCGAGGATGACTGGTGTCGTGGAGCTAGAGGCATCAACTCCCGTGTCGAAGGTCACCGCACCAGTGTAACATCAGATGGAGGTGCAGTCAACGTGAAGTGCTCAGATCGGACTGGCACCAGGAGAGTCGGTGTCGACATGGGCATAAGCTGTGTTGGCACCACCATCTGGAAATGCTCACCCAGTTCCTCCTGTAGCAAGTTGTCAAGTTTTTACTTAAGGGAGAGCATCGGTACTGCTGGCTTCTTTGCCAATATCTTCGGTGCCACGCTGAGCTGTGGCAATGAGGAGGCCGATGTCGAGGCACTCACCGATATTGGATCGGGGCCCTTATGGGACTTTTTTGTGGTCAGCATGACTTGACTCAATGCTACTTTGACCTGAGTCCCAAATGGAGTAGGGGAAGGCTTCTTAGCTGGCTTACTCACTGTGTGTTGTGACACCAGAAAAGTCTCAGTCGGTGTTGAGATACGTGGTGTCGTCTTGGTTGGTGCCGCCGGTGTCGGTAGCGATGTCGGCTCCCCTTCCATAGCGACACTGAATAGTCGTTGCTGTTGTAGAAGGCGGTTTTTCAATGTTCTTTTCTGCAGCGAAGAACAACATGTACAGGTCCTGGGACAGTGCTCTGGGCCCAAACAATGGAGACACCAGCAATGTGGGTCAGTCATAGAGATGGGCCAAACACAGTGACCACACTTCTTGAATCCTGTCAGCGGGCGTGACATTGACAGGAACACTGCCTGAGCCAAATTGAAATTGGTGGCCAAGGCAGTCAAACAGGCCCCGCCAGGCCAAAAATCCGCAAGGGAGAAAAACAAGAGGTTTTTTTTTTTTTTTACTGAAGGCAAGGTGAAAGAAAAAAGAGAAAAAGAAATATGAAAATGACTAAAAAGTCACAAACGCGCGAGTGAGAAGGCAAAAATATTTTCAATGACCATTGAAAAGCATCTTCTTAGCTCCATTGAAACTAAGAAACTGAGGGACCGCACACCTACGTCGGGCGGGAAGGCATTCGTGTATGCGCGGTGCGTATTATTTCAAACTTTCTAAAGACTTAAAAATGGCGATGCACTTTTGAAGTGGTCCATACTGGGGCTCCGATGGCAACGTCACCCATCAGTGAGAATATGTTGCCTGCTTGTCCTGGGATAAAGTGTATTAAGCGGTTTACAATCAGGTACTCAAGCATTTTTCCCTATCTGTCTCAGTGGACTCACAGTCTATCTAAAGTACCTGGGGCAGTGGAGGATTAAGTTACTTGCCCAGTGTTTGAACCCACAACATCAGGGTGCCGAGGCTGTAACTCTAACCATTGCCACACTGTCCTCCAAATTAGAGTTGGAAAAAAAATTCAAGAAAACAAAGCAGTATGATAAAAAGTCTTTAATAATATAGAAGACTTTGGTACCAGCAAATGAACTATATGTTATTAAAGACTTTCTACCATACTACTTTTTCTTGATTTTTTCCAACTCTTATTTTCTGACCATGGTTTACATGCTAACACGTATATATCCTGTGTAGGCCTAAGTGTGCACAGTTTCAGTCTAGGTGCTTTTTCTGCAGGATTTGTTCTAATATTTTATAGACAGACATCTAGGCACTTATATGTCTATAAAATAGGCAACTTGCCATTAATTTACCCTTCAAATGTCTATCAAAAATGCTTAGTACATAGGCCCCAATATATGAAAATCAATCCAGATTTTAGCTAAATTTCAAATACTACTCACAGCTGACCATGTCAGCCCACATAAAGATCAGCTGTTTTCACAAGAGACATATAAGATGATCCCATTCAAAACTGGTAGCATCTTATCTCAAAGCCATTTGGTATGCTGATTTGGTCCACGTGACATTGTTAGTAATGAATTATTTTCACACTTTTGCCTAACAGGCTCTTTGAAACTGCAGTAGAGTCTACAGCTTTGGCCTTAAACTGCCTATGATGGGTTTGTTAGCACAGAAATGTGTCCACCATGATGGTCTTTCCAGCACTTTACTGCCCTGGAGCATTGTGGTCCACAGGTTTTTATATAGCTGAAAAACAAATACATTAGATTAAAATAAATATTGATAGAAAAATATTTTATTTATTTGGATTTATTAACCACCTTTATGAAGAGATTCACCCAAGGTGGTGTCCAGCAAGTAACATAAAACTTACAATTAACAGTGTAACAGTAGTAAAAATAGACCAAATATAAACAAATACAATGAGTGAGGTAAACTCAAAATCAGCAAAATAAAACTTAATAATAGGACTACCATGAAACAGTTTAAAAAATATACTTATAATAGCACTGAAATTCAAATAAGAGAACACATCAGAATATTCAAATAACAGATATGATACTATTATTTTTCTTCAATACAGCTTATTCTATACCTAAGGAGCCAAGTGCAGTTATTAGATGGGGACAAGATATATAGTACTAGTCAAATGGCAAGAAGATTATAAATTCTACTAAACACACCATTTCCTTAGATTCTATAAATGATGCACATTTCAGTGCGTAAAATTGTGTGCTATCCTGATATGTGCTTGCAACTAAATTGGCTGAGCCAATTAGCACCAATAATTGGATGCTATCAATTATTGGAATTAATTGGCAGCAATCTGGATTTGTACGCACATCTTGCTAAGTAAGCGCTATTTTATAAAGATCCACATGCAACATCTTATAGCACGCAACTCAAAAGGAGGCTTGGCCATGGGAAGGGTATAAGCGGGTATCTGTGCCTAATTATGTGCCAAGATGTACATCAGGTTTCATCTCAAAGAGCTATTCTATAAATGGTGACCAGCTCAGAGAATACAGAATAGTGCTCCATGTGGAATTTTTTGGGGTGCTGCTTGAGTGCCATTTACTGAATCTAGGCCCATAGGTTTATTCAATGGTATGGAAATCTTTTATTTTATTTAATTATTTATATTCGCATATCCTACAATTCTATGCAGAATACAAATTATTCAGGTACTCAAGCATTTTTCCCTATCTGTCCCGACGGGCTCACACTCTATCTAATATACCTGGGGTACTGGGGTATTAAGTGACTTGCCCAGGGTCACAAGGAGACGTGCAGGATTTGAACCTACAACCCCAGGGTGCTGGGGCTGTAGCTCCAACCACTGCACCACACTCTCCCCAAGTAAGCAGTGAGACCTTGTTAGCACTACTTACCAATGATTGCTCAAGAAATCCTCAGTATAAATTAGAGATGAATGTCTTTTTTTAGCATTCAGAAGTGTGAAAAGCTACCAGCTGCTGATATCAAATGAAAGATGTAGATACATTTTTTTTTTAACTTTCAGTAGTTATAAATGAGAAAGTGCCATGGGGACATGTTAATTCCATCCTGTCAATCACTAAGGGGACAACAAATGATAATTTCCCTGCACAGTTTGGCATGGATAACACAGATTTGCACTTTGGGATTTCTTAAACAAACAAAACAGAAACCCTACCCTGAAGCGGCGAGTCCTGGACAACTGTAACAATCATGATGCCAGCCATGGAAGTGCAAGAGAACAAAAACCCTGTCAGCCCATCTGCATTAGGGCGTAGACTTCAGTAAATGGCATTCAAAGTCAGGATAATGTGCACTAAGCATGAATTCTATAAAGGCAGTTCCACACAGAACTGTTTTTTAAAAAAATACTAGCTTAAGTTATTTTCATGCTTAAGGTGTGAGCATTTACATCTGACAAAGGCTGGGCAGCAACAGATGGGCAGTGTTGGAGGTGGAGGATCGCGTTTTATGCAACATCAAATTTATACTGGGAGAAGAAAGGACCGGCAATCTACTTCTGTCATCTGCCAGGAAAACTTGATGATGTCCATCAAGTCACTAGGATTCGAATACGAGTCAGTGGCACCTAACAAAGGCTAGTGTAAATGTTCGTGCCCAACTACTGTCGGGCATGGAAATGGAAATACCGTAGAATGTCGATTATCCTAACGCTGATTATCCGGATTGCTTCTGGGGGTCTCAGTTTATATTCGAGTTCCTCCCGAAAAACCATTCCTATCACCCTCCCTTCCACTAGTGTTTCTTCTTTGCTTCTGCTGCTGTTGCCATCAGCTCAGCCAAGCTCCCTTCCCCCCCCCCCGAACCTGGAGACTTTCCCCCACCATCAGCACACCCCCTACAAGAAAAGAGAGCGTCCTCCTCCCTCTCCAAACAGACACCATCAACCACCTCCCAGACCCTTGTTTCCCTGGCGGTCTAGCGGCGCGCTGGGGTAGGAGCAATTCCCACTCGCTCCTGCTTATGCTTTTTCAGCGACAAAAATAGCTGCCGAGACTTCCAATGGCAATCTCGCGAGGCTACTCATAGCCACATGAGACTGCTGCTGGAAGTCTCAGCAGCTATTTGCAGCGCTGAAAGAGTATGGGCAGGAACGAGTGGGAATTGCTCTTGCCTAGGGAAACAAGGTAGGCCTGGGGCCTTTCCTCTGGGTTCGAGAGGGGGTTATTGGTGCCTGTTCGGGGAGTGAGCGCATCCCACTTTTCTTGTCAGGGGGGTGCGCTGACAGTATTTTTAAACAATTATTATTAAAAAACAAAACAAAAAATAATTAATGTCCAATCATCCGGATTTTCGATTATCCGGACTGCTCTCTGCCGAGGTTAGTCCGGATAATCGATGCTCTACTGTATTCTATAAATCTGCAGCTTAATCCTGGGAATACCCAGGATCCACCTATGCCACGCCCCTTTGGATTTGCTTGCAAGAGAAGTTAGGTACTCAGTTTACAAATAGGAACATAAGGCAGATATATGCAGAACTGCCAATTAGTGCTTGTTAGATGCAATCCCCCCCCCTAATTGTGCACATAGGAATGCCTTTGTTCTTCACTTTTAAACGTATGCATGGATTGGCATCTATCTTTGGGTGGCCTTCCCTCCAAGGCCAAACACAAATCTTGTGAGGCTAGGACTTGAGGGACTGGATTAGAAGGCAGAAGACTATTCTCTGCTGAGTGACATTCACAGTGCTGGAAAAACAGAGTTAGGGCATAAGCTCTGTGTGGCCTTTCTGTGAGAAAGGAAAAGGTGCCAGTCTGGGCCAGTGCAGTTATTAGGTAAGACTAGGCAACCACCTAGGGCAGCAGCTTCTTAGAAGCGGTAAAAAAATAGCTGCAGTCAAAACAATACTCAAAGAACCATCACCATATAGTTTAACCTGCCTTTTTTATATGATGTTTTTGTGATAACCATGATTGTTGAGTTTAATTATCAAAATCTTCTGGGGAGGATTTACATTCTAGGGCTGTACATCACAAACTGTGTGCCTCCTGAGATTTTAGGTGTGCCGCGAGACACTGGGGAGGAGGAGAGGCACCAGCTAATTGCCTATAGGATCAGCCAGTGCCTCTCCTTCTCTCCACGTGTCTTCCCTGTCGGCATCTCCCCACTGGCGGCTCAGGGCGCATCTGGAGGGCATTTGTTCATGCGCAGATATCGACGTGATGGTGTCATGCATGTGCCTGATATCATTGTGTCGACATCTGCGCACTTTCGGATACCTCGAGCTGTGGCCACTACGTTTAGTGTGCCACGGCTTGACAACATTTGCAAGACATTGTTCTAGAGGCTTGAAAGTTAATGTAAAACTGAAGGTTTGATTGGGCTGCCTGCTATCCTTACATCTGCTCTGAACCAGCATCATTTACCGACAACAGAAGAAACCTCCCCCCAAAACCCTGCTATTCCCAGGGCTGGATTAAAGGATAGGCCTAAGATGCACATGCCTAGGGCCCAACATTGTCAGGGGGGCCCCAGGGCCGGTGTTATAGGGAGCAAACAGGGCAGCTGCCCTGGGCCCCACAGATCCAGGAGACCCCGTGGTCCGAAGTGCTTTATTAAAAAGCTAAATTTTCCTTTTCAGAGGGGTCCAATACGGCAGCCGCTCTCACAAACTGCCGGCGGCTGCCCCGAAGCTTTCCCTCTCTGCAGCTATCTGCCCTGTCGGAAAGAGGAAGTTGCGGCAGAGAGAAAACTTCGGAGCACCCGCCAGCAGCTTGTGAAAAATGCTGCCATGTCGGACCCTTCTGAAAACGAACCTCCCGGACGACGCTGCCTGCGCTTCCGCCGCACATGCCTCCACTGAGGGCAGACGAGATCCATCCCCACTGGATCTCAAGGGTTCCAGTCCTCCAGTGCACCCATCTTCCTGCTGCTGCTGGGGCTCCCGGTTCGGATCTGCGCAGGGAAAGGAGCTTTAACTGATGGAGAGGAAGATGATGCGGGAAAATAAAATATCATGGGGATGGCAGGTACGTTTCACTTAAAAGCAATCTTCTGCAACTGCCAGCAAATAAAAATGGGCAGGGTTTTGTTTGCCAGTGACAGGAGGCTGCCCATTGATCCACACACCCCAATCCAAGGCCCTCCCCAACCATAAGCCTGATTTGAATTTCCTTATTGTCTGTCGATCTTGTTTTGTTTCATGTTGGATTCTTTGGACTGCTTGCCTTGTTGTTTTGTTACAAGTTAACATACATGGAGTGGAACATACTAGAGGAGTTACAGATTTGGTTGTTTATACATAAATATGGGTTAAAGTTGGCAGTTGGGAGGCGTTGTAAACTTGGTTATTAATATAGACATATAGTATTTTGGATAGTATTACTGCTTTACAATATATTTGAACACTTTTATATACGTATTGAAAATGTTCAGAGTTAATGTCCTGGGTAAGTAGGTGGGAAGGGAAGGAAGGGGGATTTGTTTAGAGATGTTTGGGATTGCATAGAAGAAAAACTGTGCACTGGTATGCTAATCTTTGGTTTGAATTAAAAAAAAAAAGAAATACAGGTGGAAATAAAAAAG
This sequence comes from Geotrypetes seraphini, assembly GCF_902459505.1. Classification (NCBI taxonomy): domain Eukaryota; kingdom Metazoa; phylum Chordata; class Amphibia; order Gymnophiona; family Dermophiidae; genus Geotrypetes; species Geotrypetes seraphini. The sequence continues at coordinate 259,174,300 of NC_047084.1, forward strand.
TAAATAAAACAGATAAATGGGGGTGGAGCAGGGGCAGGGTACGGGCAGGGCCAGGGGGGCCCAGTGTACTTGTGTGCCTAGGGGCCCTCAAAGAATTAATCTTGCCCTGGCTATTCCATCTTAACTTTCCACTCAGATTTTCTTTCCATCTTCAGGATATGTAAATGCTTATCTTTACTTTTGCCTTTTTTTGTGTATTTAGAAATTCTTCACTAGCATGATTTTTGTATAAACTGGCATATAACCTCCACATTAATTATAAGAACATAAGAACATAAGTAGTGCCTCTGCCGGGTCAGACCAGAGGTCCATCCCGCCCAGCAGTCCGTCCCCGCGGCGGCCCAACAGGTCATGACCTGCCTTAATCACCAGAAGGGGCCCCCTTGCCCCCTAGGTTTCTCATCGAAGTCCTATCTTCCCATCAATGTCCTAACCCTCCGGCCTTGCACCTGCACGACCTGGTGAGCTGTCTATACTTATGCAACACCCCAGCACCTCCCTCAGTACCCCACGATCCCCTTTTCCCTCAGGAATCTGTCCAATCCCTGTTTGAATCCCTGTACTGTACTCTGCCGGATCACTTCCTCCGGGAGCGCATTCCATTTGTCCACGACCCTTTGGGTGAAGAAAAACTTCCTTGCATTTGATTTGAACCTATCTCCCTTCAGTTTCTCTGAGTGCCCCCTTGTACCTGTCGTCCCTTTTAGTCTGAAGAACCTGTCCCTGTCCACCCTCTCTATGCCCCTAAGTATTTTGAAGGTCTCTATCATATCCCCCCTGAGCCTCCTTTTTTCCAGAGAGAAGAGCCCCAGTTTATCCAGCCTCTCAGCATATGGGAAGTTTTCCAGCCCTCTTACCAGTTTCGTTGCCCTCCTTTGGACTCTCTCAAGAACTGCCATGTCCTTCTTGAGGTGCGGCGACCAATATTGAACGCAGTATTCCAGATGTGGGCGCACCATCGCTCGATACAGCGGCATGATGACTTCCCGCGTCCTGGTTGATATGCCCCTCTTGATGATGCCCAGCATCCTGTTGGCTTTCTTCGAGGCTGCTGCACACTGTGCGGATGGTTTCATGGATGGATCCACTAGCACACCCAAGTCTCTCTCAAGTCCGGTGTCTTCCAGCAATTTCCCCCCCATTTTATACTCGAACAACGGGTTCTTTTTCCCTATGTGCATGACCTTGCATTTATCTACGTTAAAGCGCATTTGCCATTTGTTTGCCCAGTCCTCCAGCTTATCGAGGTCCCTTTGCAGTTCCTCCCACTCCTCCCTGGTCCTAACTCTGGCGCAGAGCTTGGTATCGTCTGCAAATTTTATAACCTCACACTTTGCCTCCGTTTCCAGGTCATTGATAAATATGTTGAAGAGTAGCGGCCCCAGCACCGATCCCTGCGGCACACCGCTCGTGACTCCCCGCCAGTCAGAATATTGGCCCTTTACTCCGACCCTCTGTAGTCTACCTGACAGCCAGTGCTTGATCCATCTGTGTGCATCCCCGCCCACCCCGTGGTTCCACAGCTTCCTAAGCAGCCTTTCATGTGGCACCTTGTCAAAGGCCTTTTGAAAATCGAGATAAATGATGTCTATGGGTTCCCCTTTGTCCACCTGACTGCTTATTCCCTCAAAGAAGTACAGAAGGTTTGTCAGGCACGACCTTCCCTTACAGAATCCGTGCTGGCTTGTCCGCAGTAGGCCATTTTTCTCGATGTGCTCGCAAATGCTGTCCTTGATCATTGCTTCCACCATCTTCCCTATAACTGAAGTCAGGCTCACCGGCCTGTAGTTCCCGGGGTCACCTCTCGATCCCTTCTTAAAGATAGGTGTGACATTCGCCAGTTTCCAGTCCTCTGGTACCTCTCCAGTTTTCAAGGATAGGTTGCAAACATGCTGGATTGCGCCCGCTATTTCCTGACTTAGTTCCTTTAGAACCCTTGGGTGGATCCTGTCCGGTCCCGGTGATTTGCCGCTTTTCAGTCTGTCAATCTGCTTGAGGACATCCTCCCGACTTACCTCTATATGCCCCAATCTTTTGGCCTGCTCCCCACTCATGAGCTCCTCTGAGTCCGGTATATTGGACGTGTCCTCGCTCGTGAAGACCGACGAGAAGAACGTGTTCAACCTCTCAGCTACCTCTTTATTCTCCTTAATCACTCCCTTCCTATCCCCATCGTCCAATGGCCCCACCTCCTCTCTCACTGGTTGCTTCCCCTTTATGTAACTGAAGAATGCCTTGAAGTTTTTCGCCTCCCTGGCCAGCCCCTCCTCGTATTTCCCTTTTGCTTTTCTAATCTCTTGGTGGCATTCCTTTTGGCATTTCCTGTGCTCCTGGTGATTTTCCTCCGTTGGATCCCTTTTCCATTTCCGGAAGGACACTTTCTTGTCACTGATTACCCTCTTTACTTCAGGTGTCATCCAAACCGGGTCTTTTGACCGCTTGTTCTTGCGGCCTTTCCTGAAACTTCTAACACAAAACGGTGTTTTCCTTCTTTCTTGGGAGCCAATAGGATATGTAGGGAATATTAATTTGTATAAGAAACTAAAGGAGCCTTACATAAATTGAAAAATAAAATGGTACTTTTATTTTTTACCTCTCCATCAGCTCTGGCAATTGGTGAGTTTAGAATAAAATCCGGAGGCACAATGACATCCACCAAGGCAACTGCATCATCTTTCAACTGTTTAGAAATAAAGCACAGAAACTTGGCAGTCATTTTCCATTCCCATGGTTACAAATGCGTAACTGAGCTGAGAAGAACTGTTGCTACAACTTGCTCATAAACGGTAATTGGAGACATTACATCTACACAAATCCATTACAAACATACACTGTGTCTCATTATTGTCCTGGGAAACAATTATATGTCAGTTTCAAACATTTTCAATGCTGTACGTGAAGCAGAAGCATTGTGGAATTTTAGGTTATATCATACAAATTTATAATTCACACACAGATCTATAAGAGGGTTTGGAAGACATGCCGAAAAAGATCCCCCATGATGTAAACAGCAGCCCAGTCTCTAAAACATTGGTGCTTGTCCCATGTTTTTTTTTTTAATTCTGATGCTGTTTCTCAATCCAACCACCTCCACTGGGATGCTGTTCCATGTGGCTACCACTATTTTATAAAGAAGCGATTGCCAAATCTGTTCTGGGGGAGCCCTAGCCAGTCAAGTTTTCAGGATATCCACAATGAATATGCCTTAGATAGGTTTGCATTCCAAGGAGGCACAGTATGCAAATCGACCTCATAAATATTTATTGTGAATATCCTGAAAACCTAACTGGATGGCAATCCCCAGGACAGGTTTTGGGAATCACTGCTTTAAATAATAATAATAACTTTATTTTTGTGTACCACAATACCATAACAGTTCTAAGCGGTTCACAATAAAGAGACAACTAACAACCAGTGACGTACAAGCAGCAAAAAAGTACAGAAGAAGATTATGAGGTAACAAATTTGTCAAAAAGATAAGTCTTTACTGATTTCCTAAAAGATTGATAGAAAGAAGCTTTAGAAATAGTTTCGCTTAGCCAAGTATTCATTTTACCAGCTTGAAATGAGTGCGTCCTGTCTAAGAATCTCTTATAGAGGCAAGATTTCAATGTAGGAAAGGCAAATAAGTGAGATCTACGAGTACATTTAGTGGTATGGGCCAGCTCAAAGTGAGAGGAAAGATAAGTTGGGGCCATAGACTACTTAAAAGTGGGCCCCCCTTTCTCCCTCATTTAATGGCCCCTAGTTCCTGAGCCTTCTTTCTATTGAAAAAGGTCTGAGTCTCCTGTATTTAAGAACATAAAAATAACCTTACTGGGTCAAACCAATTGTCCATCTAGCCCAGTATCCCGTTTTTGAGGAGGCCAATCCAAGTCACAAGTACCTGGCAAAACTCCAAATAGTATCAATCAAAAAAGAAAAAAGGAGGTATGAAGGATAATTAATACAAAAAATTATTTTAATTTTTATTTAGTACCTAACTTCCTATTTATAAAAACTATTATTACTAATAACCCACATAAGAGAACTTATTCTGAGCACACACTTTTACCCCAATATAAATAGATTAAACGTTTTCATTTAAATTTAAGAGGCTGGAGAATCATAAAGAATGCATAATTCTCAGTAAAGAGACCTCTTATAACTTAGATGTTACTTCAAGTCTTCATCCTGAATGCATATGATGTAATCATTTACTTCAAACCTCCTTCCTACCTCAAAAAGATTTTATTTATTTATTTGTTTATTTATTTAAATTAATACATTTATTTAAATAGAAACTATCAATTAACTTAACTAAGGGTGCAATTATTGAATCTTTTGACTAAAATAACTTCATGAATTTATCAATAGTATATAATATAAATATGACAAAAAAAGAGAGAGAAGAGAACAGCAACACTTATCTTAGTGGCTTCCCAGCCAGGACCAACGTTGGTGGGTTGTGAACTACCCAATGGTCAAACTGTTTTAGAGCGTTTCAGCTATTAAACTAGCTTTAATCGGGGGACAATGTAGTTGCTGTGCTACTATACCATGTCTCAACTTTGCCAGGGGGAGAGGGAAAGGGGATTGCTTTGGGGGGAAGAGGTGTGCTGGGGGGCAGACAGAAATCATGCTTTGCTCTGGGGGGGGGGGGAACAGAAGGGGGCCAAGGAGCAGGCGTGCAAGGCACAACAGAGAAATGCAGGCAGGGGGCCAGGGGGAGAGGGAAAGGGGGATGCTTTGGGGGGAGGGGTATGCTGGGGGGCAGACAGCAATCATGCTTTGCTCTGGGAGGGTGGGGGGGAAAGAAGGGGACAAGCAGGCATGGCACAACAGAGAAATACAGGCAGGCAGTGGGCCAGGGAGAGACACAGACAGAAAGAATGACAGACAGACAGGGGGCCAGAGAGACAGACAGAAAGAAAGACAGACAGCGTCCAAGGAGAGAGAGATGAAGAAAAAAAAAGAGACAGACAAGCAGCGGCCAAGGAGAGAGAGAGAAAGAAAGAAAGACAGACAGACACACACATCTATTCTAGCACCCGTTAATGTAACGGGCTTAAAGACTAGTATAATTATAATATGATTTATAGTGAATTATATGAGATTTTATAATTAACTGCCTATATGTATTATTTTAGATTTGCTATTAGTTTATAAATACCCTGTCATAAAAAAGCTCAAATGATTAACCATTTCATGATCTCATTATATTTTCATATAATTTTGTGTTAAGGTTAATATGTATCGTTTCTACAAATTTTTTTTTTTTAACGTAAGTGCTGCCTGGTTTAAATGTCTTTTGATTAGAAAAGTGAACGCTCTTTTTGAATTTTTTTTCAGTACATGCATTACATTTTTTATTAGTAATATATATTCTTTAGATTTTAATATTTCATTTTTGAGATAAATATTTGCAAAATCTTAGAAAAAGTTCTTGTCTAATTTAGAATGATTAAGTTCATATTAATCAAAACACATTCACAATGCATCATTTTATTTGCTCAATTTTATTGGAATTTCATTATATAGAATTTTATGTGCCTTCACTTATTTGATTCATATGGTTTTTTTTAGATAAATATTGTCCCCTGAAAAAGGCGACGCTGTCGTCGTAACTGGGTCCTAGTTGGGATTTTATTTTTATGACTTCATTTCAATAAAAGACTTGTGTTCTCACGCTGGTTGTGATGTCTCCAGTGCATCTTCTTGCTATCAATCTCATAGGGCTCCTTTTATGAAGGGGCGCTAGCGATTATAGCGCGCTTAGCACGCTACAATGCTGCGCACACTAGATGCTAACACCTAAATAGAGCTGGCGTTAGTATTTTCCATGTAGCGCGGGGTTAGCGTACGGCAGTGTAGCATGCGCTAAAAATGCTAGTGCACCTTCGTAATAAGAGCCCATAGTTTTTTGAGGCTTTGTTTCTTCTTTTTTGTTCTCTTTGGCATTAACTTAACATTTAATATGTCCATTTTTCTGCTTTCTTCTCAAAATCTACTATCTCTCATAAGAACATAAGCAATGCCTCTGCTGGATCAGACCTGAGGTCCATCTTGCCCAGCAGTCCGCTCACGCGGCGGCCCAACAGGTCCAGGACCTGAGCAGTAATCCTCTATTTATACCCTTCTATTCCCTTTTCCAGCAGGAAAATGTCCAATCCTCTCTTAAATCCCAGTACTGTATTCTGCCCTATAACGTCCTCTGGAAGCGCATTCCAAGTGTCCACCACACGTTGGGTAAAGAAGAACTTCCTGGCATTTGTATTGAATCTGTCCCCTTTCAACTTTTCCGAATGCCCTCTTGTTCTTTTATTTTTTGAAAGTTTGAAGAATCTGTCCCTCTCTACTCTCTCTATGCCCCTCATGATCTTATAAGTCTCTATCATATCCCCTCTAAGTCTCCTCTTCTCCAGGGAAAAGAGACCCAGTTTCTCCAATCTCTCAGCGTATGAAAGGTTTTCCATCCCTCTTCTCTGAACTCTCTCAAGTAACGCCATATCCTTCTTAAGGTATGGCGACCAAAACTGGACGCAGTATTCCAGGTGTGGGCGCACCATTGCCCGATACAGCGGCAGGATAACTTCTTTCGTCCTGGTTGTAATACCCTTCTTGATTATACCTAGCATTCTATTCACTCTCTTAGCAGCTGCTGCCGTCGGCTTCATTGACCTGTCCACCATTACCCCCAAGTCCCTCTCTTGGGTACTCTCATTCAATAACATCCCTCCCATCGTATAGTTGTACCTCAGGTTTCTGCTTCCCACATGCAATACTTTACATTTCTCAACGTTGAACTTCATTTGCCATTTTGTCGCCCATTCCCCTAGTTTGTTCAAGTCTCTTTGCAATTCCTCTCTCTTCTTCACTCCCTATTTCCATGGTCTGACATCTCTCTCCTTCCCTCCTTCCCCCCAGTGGTCCGACGACATCATTCTCCTTCCTTTCCCCCCTTCCCAGTCTGGCATTTCTCTCCTCTCCCTCCCATAATCTGGCATCTCTCTTTACTACTACTATTATTTCTACAGCGCTACCACACTCCCCTCCTTCCCTTCTATTTCCTGGTCTGATATCTCTTCCTTCCTTTAGTCATCTCTCCTCTCCCCCCAGTGTAACATTTTTCTTTCCCTTCCTCCTTTCTGGCCCCCCACCTCCCAGTCCAACATTTATCCCTCCTTTCCACATCCAATATTTTTTCTTTCTTCCTCCTGCATGCTTCTCCTTCCCTCCCCCAATCAACATCTCTCTCTCCCTCTATGAGTCCAACTTTTCATTCTCTGCCCTCTCCCGCTTCCCCAGGGTGTAACATTTCTTCTGTCCTCCCCATCCATCTTGCCCTCTCCATGAGTCCAACACTTTCTGCCTCCTGCATGCTTTCTCTCTCTATCCTTGCCTCTTCCCTCAAGTGGCATCCCTCCTTCCTACCCCAACCCAACATACTCTCTCCCCATGCACCATCTCACCCTCCCTTCCAGTGTGCAGCACCTTTCCTTTCCCTCCCTTTCTTTTTAATTTTTTTCATTTATTTATTGAAAATTATAAAACATCTAACTTATACAGTTACATACAAAACAATACATTTATACATTATATCTTTTTATAATAAATACTAAGAGTTTCCAAATTATCAATGATACTAATATATTTCAATCCTCCCATCCCTCCCTTCTGCCCCCATCCCCGATGGGAGGATGTGTGCAGGAGATTCATAAGATATAGGAAAAAGATTATATATTAAGAATCAATGGGACTATCACTTTGGGAGTTGATCCAGGTTTCATATACGCTTCAGATAGTGTTATAATTCAATATTTGGATTCTCCAGAGAGCAGTTAATTTAGACATCTGATGTATATATTGAACTTTAGCCAATAGTACTCGTAACACTGGTATATCTGATTGTTTCCAGGCAGATGCCAGGACAAGCCGTCATTATCATACATATCCATTTCTGATGTTTCAAAGGCAGGGTGTCTAACCCCTTATTCAGAAGGCAGAACTTCATGGTCTTAGGGATCAAGATACCTAGTACTGCCTCAATAAAGGAAATTACTTTGTCCCAATAACTCTGTGCTTTAATACAATACCATCAAATATGTTCAAAAGTACCTACTTCTGCACATCCTCTCCAACATTTATCTGATCCATTCCCATACATATCTCGCAACCGTGCTGGGGTATAATATCAACAAAAAAACATCTTATACCAATTCTCTATCATATTACTGGTAATAGTACCATATAGAAAAGAGTGCAATATTTTAGTCCATTCCTTAACAGAATATGATTTACCTATAATCTTTTTCCAACGATGCCTATATTAAAGTGGGGGATGAAGATGCTCCAATTGTGCATTATATAATCTAGTGATGCTTCCTCTCCCACTCTCTTTTATCATAGCCTTCCCTAAAGTTCGATTGTTGAGCAGTGGTAAATTCTTTAAGAACCACTTTTCTAATAAAACTTTCAATTTGTCTATAAAGCATTACACGGACTTGCCCCCAAATACATTACTGACCTTTTCTCCTTCTCAACTAACAGACACAAGAGAAGTTCACATTCCAACTTCGTTTCCCCCCCAGTGAGAGGTTGCAAACTGAAAAAACACCATGAATTCCTTCTCTCACACCAAGCAGCATCATGGGGTAAAGACCTAGAACAATTACTTTCGCCCTCTACTTATGAGGAATTTAGGAAACGTCTAAAAACACACCTGTTCCTAAAACATCTTGACAACTGATCCACTTATCTCTTTCCTCTCAATAGCGACCTACTGTCCTTTTGATCACTTTTCTCCTCAACAATGAATTTCCTGTCTAATTACTTCTCTTTCCTCTTCCCCTCTTGAAGTCAGTCAATTTGTACCTTTGCTTAATCTTTTGTAAACCGCATAGAACTTCACGGTATTGCGGTATATAAGCTGTTGTTATTATTATTATTATTATTATTATTAATAAAACAAAGCACTTAATGCAAGACCATATTCTTCTCTCAATAGCTCAAAGGGGACAATTTTTTCATCCTCTAACAATTGGCCTAGTGTTTTAAGACCTTTCTTCCCCCAAATTTGAAAGGCCATTTCAACTTCTCCTGGAGTAAAGCTAGGCATATATATAATAGTTGCCCCCTTGAAATAGTTTTTATTTCCATAGCATCGCCTATGTACCTGAATCCACACATTAAGAGTATGTCGCATTACAGGGTTAGATTTCTTAGCTATTACAGAGAGTTGTGGGAGTTGAAGCCAAGGTATCAACCATAATGGAAGCACACCCAATATCTCCTGTTCCATACATACCCAAGATTTTCCCCTATCCCATTTCCAATTCACTAGATATCGTAATTGGGCTGCTTGATAATAATATTGGAATTGTGGTACTGCCATTCCTCCCAACTTTCCCTCCCTTTCTGCCAGGTTCAGCAGCACCTCTTCTCCCTTCCTTTTACCTCCCTCTTATCCAGCAGTACCCCTTCCCTCCTCCCCCTGTCCAGCAGTACCCCTTCTCTCTTCCCTGTTCCCCATGTCCAGGAGTACCCCTTCTCTCTTCCCTCCTCTCCTATCCAGCATTACCACTTCTCACTTCTCTCCTCCCCCCCTGTCCAGCAGTACTACTTCTACCTTCCTTGCTCCCCATGTTCAGCAGTACCCCCTTCTCCCTTCCCTGTCTAGCAAAACCTCTCCTGTCACTGCTAGCGGCAGCTCACTGTGTGCTTTTAACTTCGGAACACAGATGCCGCTAGCAGTAGTTTAGCCCGGTTTCATCAGGCAGCCTCGGGGCCATTGCTAGGCTGGCCCACTTTGATGATGCGATGAGGGCCGGCCTAGCAAAGACCCCGAGCCTCCCTGATGAAACCAGGCTAAACTACTGCTAGCGGCAGCTGTGTGCTGAAGTTAAAAAGCACACAGAGCTGCCACTGCTGGTCCGGGGGCACGGAGAGGACGAAGACAGGAGTCCCAAGGGTGCGGAGACGAGGAAGGCAGGAGTCCCGGCAGATACGAGCAACGAGGAAGGCAGGAGTCCCAGCAGATACGAGCAACGCGACAGTAGAAGTCAGCTGACACAGGCACCGGTGCCTCTCTTCCTGCCCTGAAAGCCGCAGCACACTTAAAATCTCAAAAGGCACACTAGTGTGCCGCAGCACACAGTTTGCAATACACTGGTTTATATCAAATGTCCTTGAGAAAACAGTACTAACCTAACTACAGGGCTTTGTGAACAGACAGAAAGCCCTCTCCATCTACCAGTTTGAATTCAGAAAGTCTCCCAGCACAGAAATAGTCCTGATGGACATCATAGATGACTGCTAGAAACTACTGGATAAAGGAGACGACATACTATTAGTTCTACTGGATCTAAGTGCAACCTTCGACATCCTTGACCACCCCCTCCTCCTCTCCTCTCCTCCCTCTTGACCCAAAGATCCCAAAGTGTGCTGCTGGGAACAGATATGTCAAAACCAATCAAATATGGAGTACCTCCAGGTGCTTTGTTGTCACCACTGCTTTTCAACCTATACTGTATATTAGACCAGTAATAGACATTGCCCTAAAATACAAGATCCAAATTCACTCCTTTGCAGACGACATAAAACTATACCTTCCTCTAGACTTGGCACGTGACACTTAGATCAGGAGGTTACAATGCTGCCCGGCTAAAATTAAAAGTTGGATGACTTTAAACAAGCTTCAACTACATGCCTCTAAAATAGAACTCCTCTGGATACTCATCTCTTTGGTGGGAAACCAGTACCCTCATAGCCAAAGGCCAATTACGAAGCCTAGCAATGACAACAAAATATGTATTTCGCCAGACAAAATAACTAGAACTTCAGCAGTGGGTATATTTTTTTTTAAACAATTATAACTTTAAATTATAAACTCACCTCTGCACAAAGATCTAGAATAGTGTTCTGAATTACTCTTCCGGGCTGCTCACCTACACAGTATCCCCCTGAAAGCACAATGTAATATACATTTGTCAAATTTGGACACAATCTTGCTTTGTCTCCCCAAAAGGGAGTACTGTTTCATATACAAAATACGAGAGGGGTTGCTGAAAAGTTCTCAGACCAACCAAGAAGAGAATGATTTGGATATGGTTTAATCAATGATCTGAAACAATGTTAAAAACATCGAATTTCGTTTCTGAAAATTGGCACTTACCAGTTACAAGGGCAAAATAATACTCAGTAGTGCTGCCCAATTCATAATTCGAATCAGTTCACCGATTCACTTCGGGTGAATCAATTCGAATCGATTCAAAACAAAAAAAAAATTGGCTTCCCGATTCGGCTGACCCTCCTCCCTCGCTCCCTAAAGCAGGAGTGGCAGCACTGCTCTTGCTGGCCGGACGCTGCCGCACCTGCTTTAGAGGGCGAGGGGGGAATTTTTGGCAAGGTACAAAAATAGCAGATCTAGTGAAAACATACTTAAAACACCCATTTAAAAAATAGTGCCTAAGTGGGCCATGGCAGGATCAGGGCACTATTATAGAATTCAGGGAATCCGTACCCAACTGGCATACCAGAATTTATACTTGGTTTCAGCTGGTGTAAGACTTCGTACCCAATGTTAAGCATGAATCCCGGTGCTATGGACCAGTGTTCTTCAACCTTTTGACAACTATGGACCGGCGGAAATAAAATAATTGTTTTGTGGACTGGCAGTTCAAGAACACTGGGCTAAGTCGTGCCCATCTCCACCCTTGACACCGCCCCTATAATAGTACTAATTGTAACACCATTTTTTCCATTCATTTTTCATATATACACACACATACAATATAATTGTATTAACAACACATAATGGTTGACCACAAAATTAAAATACACAAAGCACACTATATGCTTTTCAATACTCATTCCTACCGGAAAACAGATAAACCCATGCAAATGCAGGATCAAGAAATAAAAGTACTAATATTTACAAACAAACCCCTAAGACGCAAGACTCTGCAAGCAGTACAACCCCAGAGGAAAAGAAACAAATGCATTTCTTCCTGAACAGACAGCAGATGTAAATCAATCACTAAATAAAAAAATAAAAGCATTCCCCATTCTGTTGTTGTCTCTCTCCCTCCATGCTGTGCCTTGCCTTCTGGCCTGCCCCCCGGTGTTATCTTCGGGCCGGTCCACAGTGCGATCAATGTGGCATCTTCGGGCTGGCTACCTGAGTGCTGCAGTGCACAAATCTGTGGGCAGCGGCTCCTCGCGCGCCTCATCTGGAAGCTTTCCCTCTGACGTAGCGACGTCAGAGAGAAGGCTTCCGGTTCAGGCGCAGGACGCGTGTAAGAGCCTTTTTCCACAGTTTTGTGCACTATAGCACTCAGGGAGCCGGCCCGAAGATGCCGCATTGATCGCACTGTGGACCGGCAGCTGCAGAACACTGTCTTGGGTCCGATGGAGCTGCCGGCCCTGTGGACCGGCAGAAATTTTCTGCAGATCGGCACCGGTCCATGGACCGACGGCTGAAGAACACTGCTATGGACTATTCTATAAAGGTTGCTGATCTCAGAATGCCCATTATAAAATACCATTTAGCACGGACATTTTTATGCCAAATTTTGAGCAGCATTATGGAATATCCCCCTAAGTGTGAATTCTGTAACAGCTATTATGATTGTAATTGTCATTATAGAATATGCAACTAAAATTGATATACTTTCAATGTCTTTTCCACTATATATACAAATTACATTGAAAATAGAATATACTACTGTATATCATCCACCCCCTATCTCTCTCAGTATCTTATATCTATAGGTGGATATATAGCCTCAGAATTAGGATGACTGCTTTGTCATATGTATCAATAGCAGTATATTTTACCAATTTCAATCACAGGCTATACCACCTCCCCCTTCATTTTATATCTATATCTATATTTTTTTTTATAACTTTTTTTCCTTTTCTATCATTTTTCTTTCTATTTACTACCTTAAAAAAATTTGTTAATCCGTTTAGGGAGGGCTGATTTCATAATACTTTTATCGAGTTAGTGTGTTTAAGAAGAAAAATTCATGAAATTATCTACAAAGAGTGTGGACTCTAACTCGATAAAAGCATTATGAAATCAGCCCTCCCTAAACGGATTAACTAATTTTTAAAAAAGTATTTATTGAGTTTTAAGGTAGTAAATAGAAAGAAAAATGATAGAAAAGGAAAAAAAAAGTTATAAATAATATATATATATACATATAAAATGAGGGGAAAGGTGGTACAGCCTATGATTGAAACTGGTGAAATGTACTGCTATACATATGACAAAGCAGTCATCCTAATTCTGAGGCCAATTCAGGAGAGAGAGAAAGAAAAAATGAGACAGTGGCCAAGGAGAGAGACAGAAGGAAAGAAAGACAGACAAGACACAGGGGCCAAGGAGAGAGAGAGAGAGACAGAAAGAAAGTGCTACTGCTGGATAGGGGGAGCAGGCAAGGGGTGGTGGTTGACAGCCGAGGAGAGAGAGAAACAGAAAGACAGACAGACAGACAGCAGCCAAGGAGAGAGAGAGAGAGAGAGAGAGAGACAGAAAGAAAGACAGACAGACAGAAAGTGGCCAAGGAGAGAGAAAGAAAGAAAGACAGACAGACAGACAGAAAGAGGCCAAGGAGAGACAGAGAAAGAAAGACAGACACACCCATCTGTTCTAGCACCCGTTAATGTAAGGGGTTAAAGACTAGTAATCCATAATAGCCATCAAGCACAAGTCAATGGAAACAAGGCTTGAAATTCAATGACACTAGAAAGAAACCTGGCATTTCAGGGTTTTTTTCCCCCTTTCCTTTCAAGTTAAACTCAAATTTAGCTAAGTTCTTTATCAGTTTTATTCACATCAGTCTTTCGGTACCTTTACTTTGGATGGTTCATTTTGCTGAGTCTCTAGCAGGGACTTTTGGGGCTTGAATACTAGACTAGAACAAGCTAAGAACTATGATTTCTCAAAGTAAATCTTAATGTCACTGTACCTCCAAGAACTGCTTCCAGGACAAAAGGGGACAGAAGGATTATTGAACACAAAGGCCTAGATTCACAAAGCAAATCGATCGTGTACTGATCGGTTTGCGACCCCGCACCCATTCACTAACCTTACTCCCGATCCAATTTCTGCTCGATCCGATCTGCGCATGCAAATGAGGAGGAATTGCATGCAAATATAGGAAGGAAGCGATTCACAAAATAAAACTTCAGGAACACCGACTGGGCTGGCAGATCAAAAGAAGCAACTGCTGGGGACCAATCGCTCACCGCCTTTCCGACTGTCTACTCTCTGCCTGAAATCCCAGTCCTGCAGCCCCCTTTCCCTCCCCTGCTTGTACTGAGAGCCAACGCATGCGTGGACTATCTACAGGAAAATAAAATGGTCCGCGCATGTGTCCCAATCACTCTGCAGCGATCTGTCCAGTGACTATGTGGGCATGTCTCAGAGTGCATTAATTTGCATGAGGAGGCTTGCTGAATTGATCACCCGAGAAGCCTCGTAAACGGATTGGACATGGATCGCTCGGCAAAGGTAGGCTTCGTGAATCTAGGCCAAAGAGACAATCAGAAAACAGAAACTAAGATTAACAGAAATACAAGACACAGCTAGACATGGGCTGGCTATAGCAGGCTCTGAAGAGGTAAAATAGGTCTTCCTAGAAGGCAGATGCCTTCTAATTTGAAAGTCACAGGTTGAAGGCTGGCTGGTGCCCTGATACCATTAAAACAGAGAAAAGGCTGAAATTTAACAGAAAGCAGCTTGTCATTTACATTTCCCATGCAGTTTCAAACAAATGCATATCCCTACCAACCAATACACCAGCGTCTAGATATAGAATATAGAGCTCATTGCTCTTACCTTGGTACAGTACTACCATGTGTTTACTTAGAGACCACAGACCATAGAGAGCACATAAGCGCTTTAACACTGGCTGAAGATTAGATGGCGTGCTGGAATCCTGTATAAACTCATGATATCTCTGTAGCACTGTACATTCAATATAAGCTAAGGCCAAAGTACGACAGTGGTATACCTAGGAAACAAAAAATAAAGTTTATTTAAAACAGTAGGTGACATATTCATAAAGAAAACACATTTTAAAGACAACATACTGTAAATTACGGCAATGTGAGTTCTGCCTCAGTCTAACCCTTGAATCATTGATTTAATTTTGCTCTCTACAGCAGTTAATACAAAGTACTGTAACTTCAAATAAGATATTTTGTCTTTGAAAGGGCCCTATTTATTAAAATGTGGTACAGTTTTCTATTTACTGGGTGCTACTTGACAATATCAATGCAAAGTAAACTGCAAATTCTCTGCATTGACTGTCGAGGGCATGCCAAGCGTCTATGTACTCCACTGAAGATAACACCACCTTATAGAAAGCTATGTTAACTATAAGGTTCAGTTCCTGACCTTTCACTACTTCATTCCACATCTGGCTGTGAACACAGGAAACAGCATGTGCTGTGAAGCCACCACACTATTAGTGAAGGTCCATGCTATCAGAATTCTAATTCCTGCATGCATGTGGAGCAGTGTCCCGCAAACCTTTTCAAGTCACGGCACCCTAAAGGTAGGCTCGAGGCATCCGGAAGTGTGTGGACATTGCCATGATGACGTGTACGAAGACCTTCCAGACAGGCCAGGAAATGCCAGTGGGGGGGTGGCAGCAGGGAAGAGGACCGGAGAGAAGGAGAGGCACCGGCTGATTGCCTACAGGACGCTCCTCTTGCCGCGAGAAGCACATCCTGTAGGCAGTCAGCCAGCACCAGTGCCTCTCCTCCTTCCCAGTATGCCGCGGCACATCTGAAATCTCAGGAGACACAGTTTGCGATACATTGATGTGGATGCTATTTCTGTAAAGAATGCAACAAAACTTATATGCTGATTATGTGCATAATTTATTAGAATAGCAGCATATGTATGCACCTATCCACATAAATGCCAAAAGTGTACCTAAGTGCTATTTTGTAAATATGTGCATGCTACATAACACATATTTTACAAATAGGTATACTTGTGGAGGGGCATAATAAAAAAAACGTCTAAGTCCCCTTTTTGCCTAAGGCCCTAAACGTTGAAAGTAGAAGTAGGGAAAATGTCCATTATCAAAAAAAAACGTCCAAAAGGAGGTTTTTTTTGATAATGGCCTGCCTCTACGTTCAGCTGTTTAAACGCCCAGACCACCACTACGTCTAAACTTATAAAAAAATCCTAAGCCCCAAATGTACAAAACAAGAGCTTTTAGGTGAAGGAGGGGCCAGTCCTTCGCCTAAAAGCTGGATTCTGTAACCGGTGTCCGTCAAAAAGAACATCGGTTACAGAATCTCCCTCACTCCAGCATCAATCAGGCCAGGAGGGAGCCGAAGCCCTCCTGGCCCGGCAAAGGCCGACACCCCCACCCCAACTATGATCGGGCCAGGAGGGAGCCCAAGCCCTCCTGGCCCAGCGACCAACCTACCCTGCCGATCCAATCTGGGCAGGAGGGAGCCCAAGCCCTCCAGCCCCAGCAACCATCCCACCCCCACCCCCACTAAGATATGGGCAGGAGGGATCCCAGGCCCTCCTGACCTCAGCGCAACCCCTCCCACAATCGCCCACTCCAAACCCCCTGTCTGTCCCCCACCCAACGACCCTGCGACCCCCCAACCCCCCTGTACCTGAAAAAAAGTTGGACGGATGGATGGGTCCCAAGCCCATCTGTCTGGCAGGCCTGCCATCTGTTGAATGGCAGGCCTTAGGGCCTAATTGGCCCAGGTGCCTCAAACCCCGCCCACAGGTGGAGGCTGAGGCGCCTGGGCCAACCAGAATCAGCCCAGTAGCCTTCTGCCCCTCCTGTGGGCGGGGCCTTAGGCACATGGGCTGGGTTGGATTGGGCTGGGGGGAGGGGTGGATCGCTGCAGGAGAGATGGCTCAACTCTCCTGCCGCGATAGCGATCACCCACCCACCCCGAACCGCGGCACTTCAGAGTGAGGATAGCCAGTAGGGGAGATGCCCTGCCGCAAAGCTCACCCCGAAGTGCCACGGTTCAGGGGGTGGGCGATCACCATTGCGGCAGTAGAGATGCCTCATCTGCCGCGATAGCAATCCCAAGTGTCGCGTTTGGCTGCACTTGGTGGTATCGCTATTGTGGCAGGGGAGATGAGCCATCTCTCCTGCCATAATGGTTGTGGTGGGGGTTGGGTAGGTTGCCAGGCCGCTGAGCTGATGGCAGCAGCCGCCATCAGCTCAGCGGCCCCTTTTTCGGCACTTATACCTGTTTTGACTTGGTCTAAGTCAAAACGTATAAGTGCCGACTAGGCAACCTGCCTAAAGTTTAGGTTATACTTGCTGTACGCCTATGTCTAGGTCGGACAACCTCCTGCCCACCTCCCGCCCTTTCTCCTCCTTTAAAAACGCCTCTTTTCGCCCTATGCGTTTAGAGGCAGGGGAAAGGCCTAAGCTGGTTATGGGTACTTTGGCCTAAGCTTTGGTTATGGGTACTTGGACGATCAGACTTTTTGATCGTCCAAGTACCCATTTAAGCCACTTTTTAGACTTTTTTATTTTTATTATGAGCCCCATAGGCAGAATCTGGATGGAGCATGGGCAGGACTCAAATTTACACACGTAACTTGGTGAATGCTGCAAGTTACACATATCTCTTTTACTCCAGTTTTGTATAAATAAAAGATATCTATGTTCTTTTATTGGATAGGCTCCTACTAGATGCTCATTCATAGAATTATCTCCTATTTAGTGCCCATAATGAATTATTTTGTTCATAATCTGGTTAAGATGTTTTTTTTTAACATGCTTTATAGTCATATGCTTTATTTTAGGTTTAGGTTTTTGTTTTTTTTTGTATGCACAATTGAATCTTGGCCTTCACTTCCAGGAGATTTACCTACAGTGGAGGTACTAGACATGGAAATCTCTCATGCATATTCATTAAGGTATCCTGAAAACCTGATCTGTTAGTGGCCCTCAAAGACAGGATGAATATCAAGAAAATAGAGCGACTTCTCTCTGTAGGCAGAACCAAATAGGAAAGCTCCGAGCACTTAAACATCGAGAAACTTTAAATAGCACCGAAGAAAACAGAGAGCTGAACAAAAACACTCCTTTCGGCTCGCATGCATAAGGGAAAAACTGTAGGTGAAAGAGCTCCCTGTGAAGTAGTGGAGAGTCAGAGAAAAAAATCCAGAAAAGATTCCTTCTGCAGATGGTTTGCAGCCATTGGGAGAGAACCTGCTTGTCTAGAATGACTCATCTATTGCACTGGAAATATTTATATTAAGTAGCTGGTTTTATGATTTTTTTTGTAACCAATATTTTATGAATTATACATCAGGGATTTCACTAGATTTCATTTTCCTTACCACCTGCTGGATTGTAACTGGGTGTTTAAATCCTTAGTCTCTGGTTTGAAGAAGGTACCCGGATCTAACCACAAAACTGCTTCATTTTTGTATACTTGATGCTAATTCTGAGTCAATAAGTTTTTATGGCTAAAAATGCTTTAATTGTGCATTGTAAATAAAATTATAAAGTTTCTTTGTTAATGGGAGAAACATGAGATCTGGAATACTGGGTGGAGCTGCCTAAAACAGACTTGTTTATCTGACTTGTAGATGACTATTTCCAGTCTAAATAGTTCATTTCCTGTCATTTTTCCTGTATGTTGAAACATTATGAGTCTTTCTGTGGGTTTTTCATATTCAGCACATATTGGAGCTCATTTTAGAAGGCGTCTTTGGGATTTCCACAAGAAAAATCTGGCATTCACATATGAAAATCTGGTCCATGTGGATCCGACTGATCTTCATAAGTGTTTAACCATGCAAGAGAGTCTCTTGCCTGATTAAACACCGCTGAATGACTCCTCTGAATTTCACCGCTAACTAGCCAAGTTCTAACTGGTTAGATTAGGAACAGGCTGGAGAGGTGATTTTCAGTCTGTTACCACCTAAGGAACCAGGCCATTGGTCTGAATATTGGCTAGCATCTGGTTAACTGCTTAGATTGGTGGTGTGATTTTAGAAAGACAGAGACTTACATGAGGATGCACCTGCCATGTTCATATTTCCACATGTATAAAAGATGTGGTATGGGAAATACTGTGGTTTAAACATGTAGAATGTATTTTGCAAAGCACATCAATATGCAGGTTAGTACATGTAGATGTGAAAAAAGTGGACAAAAGATATATATGTAATACCTGGATGATTACAGGAAAAATTCAAAAATCAAAAAATTGTAAGTGGGAAAAAATAATTTATTAAAAATAGAAAAGGCTGTGTTTTATCCTGAAAGATCATGCATGAATTGACCTAACATGGACTGTGTTTTAGCACTGGGCCTTCCTCAGGTATCCAAATTGCCTGAGGGCGAAAGGATGTGTGCATAGCCTAATAAAAGTACACAACCCATCAATTGTAAAGGCTCCAAATTGTTTTATTTGATGATAAATATTGAGTTTCTTTATAAACTAGAGAGAGAATTTTGTAAGAGAACAATAGATTATAGCAGTTTATATGCAGGCATATCCAGTTTGTAAATTTAAAAAAATCATGAATTTTATGATATGCATTACCTTTCTGTGGATTTTGGTAAAAGAATATTGTTGTGACTGGTTAAGAAATAAAGTTTACAAAAAAGTAAAACGATTTTCTTTGAGATTTTAATAAGAATTTCTAAAGTATAAAATACGTCTTGTATGCAGATTTTCTAGGGGCTTATTTAATTAATAATTTGGGACTAAGCAGCAGATAAGGTGTTTATTACCTTGATAAGATACTGGACAAATCATGTTTGGAATGTTTTTATGAACTTTAACAGTTTTGTAAGTTGGGATAATTACAAAAAAAAATTGTATGACTGGAGAAATAAACCGATGTGTGTCGCTATCCAATACTAGTAAACAAAACAGTAGAGGCAGATGCAGTATTTTTCACAGAATCCTTGTACAAACTGTAAACCATGGTTCATAGACAACTCGGTGAAAGATAAAAGGCGCGCGCCGACAACTGAGCGCAAGACGGAGGCGCGCGCCGAAGAAAATTACAGTTTTTAGGGGCTCCGACGGGGTTTTTTATTGGGGAGCCCCCCCAGTTTACTTAATAGAGATCACGCCGGCGTTGTGGGGGGTTTGGGGGGTTATAACCCTCCACATTTTACTGTAAACTTAACTTTTTCCCTAAAAACAGGGAAAAAGTGAAGTTTTCAGTAAAATGTGGGGGGTTACAACCGCCACACCCCCCACAACGCGGCGCGATCTCTATTAAGTAAAGTGGGGGGGTTCCCCCCCACGCCCTCCCGTCATCGGAGCCGTAAAAACAGTAATTTTCTGTGGCGCGCACCTCTGCGCTGCGCTCAATTGTCTGCGCACGCCTTTGTCCCGGCGCGCTTTTGACCTGACACCGTATACCATACTAGAGAAGTGAAACAGCAAGCCTATTTTGGGGGATCGGGAAAGTCAAGGGAGATAAACAAGTATGAAGCTTTCCTATTCAGATCCCTGAGTTTATTTTATCCCACGGACCTGTACCGAACAGATTACAGGGTCAAAGTCTATGCGTGTTTTTGCCCAGTTTTATTGGTACAAAATACCTGTAGGCCTTCAAGTTCTATGGGGATTTTGAAAATTGCTCCCATAAAGGTATATTTCTATGGGCATGATACAGAGTGTTAGGAAAACACATACAGTATGTACTTGACAAGGAATAATGTTAAAAACTGAACCCCCCCCCCTGTGAGTCTTAAAGATTAATCACTCCTTAAAGGCTTACTCACATTGTGCACTTTCTGCCCTTACTGATCTAACATTATCACCTCAGGCACCTACTACTTAAAAATACTGACTGCTTGAAAATATTTTAAATTACTATGATGTACCTTTCAGGTTGAGGATTTAAATAGAACGTTTTTATGAGCATGGAGCTCTTGAAGCATGATGATTTTCAGATGGATGTTCAGGGATGCTGCTGCTGCTATAAGACCATTCATATATGCACAAAGGGAAACCATTTTACTAAACTCGGTGCATTACTGTAAATTACCCAGCATATAGGTTATACTTTTTGTGCTTCATTTGTTCAGAATTATGCATGGCCTTAATACTAGAGCCCTACATCTACTATATGGCAACTAATGGCTTCCTGTAATTAGCATTCTGCCAGAAGCACACAAAGGATGGAAGTCTGATTGAATAAGGCCATATGATTTTCAAACCCATGAAGAAACTGAGGCAAATAAAATGCATTTTTCAATTACCTCAGAAACTGTTTTTATTGTAAGAAATGCTGCCATGCTTGTCAAAATACCCATTACTCTCTTTAAAGCTTATAGTACTCTTATTGTTGCTTAAGTTGTGGAGAAGATACGATTCAACAGGTTCATATGGCAACAAAATAAGGGATAACTGGGCCACACACCTATAACCTGGATGGTTCTACACAAACTAGGAAGTCTTTTATTAAAAAGTGCAGCAAAATGTTGCAGTTAATGTGTAATAACTGCAAAGACTCTGTTAGCACCTTTCTATTCAGTTAATTCAGAGAAAATACACAAGTATTGATGTTCATTTTCAAAGCACAAACATACAAAGTTTCATAGTAACACATAACTTTGTATGTCTATGTGCTTTGAAAATGAGTCTCACCGTGTGCTATTTTACTGCAGGTAACGCACAGGCACTTAGGCCCAGATTCTATAAATGGCACTTTCAGACAGTAAGCACCTACCGCTTTGAGGTAGGTGTCTGCTCTGAGGCACCTACCAACAAGAAGGCGTTGTTAGGAGCAGAGTCTGAGCAGATTTTGGGTGTGATTTGATTTAGGTGCATTCATTTAGGCCAAGAAAACCCTGCCTAACTGAGAGCGTGCCTAAAGTTTCAATGACCGCTAGTGCTTAAGACGGCTTAGGTACCGCTAGGCAAGATTCTATAAATGGAGCCTAGCGGATGATTGACAACTGCGCTCGATAGCAGTTAGATGCCATTTGTAGAATCATGGCCTTAATGCCACTGCTGAGGTGTCCTTAACTGCTCTGTGTTATATATTACATGAACAGTTCAAATAAGTTACTATGCATTAAAACAAAGACATAGTGCATGCCCATTTCTTGCTCTAAAGCTGGAGGGCAATTATATAAAAGGGCACTTGCATTTATGTGCCATGTGCACAATTAAATTTACCCGACACTAGCACTTCACAGAGCATGGACAGAGCTCTCACTTATGTACATAACCTACAGCAGTGCTTCCCAAGTAAGGCCTGGAGTACCCCCTTGCCAATCAGGTTTCCAGGATATCCAAATTGAATATGCATGGGCAGACTTGATGGGCTATGGCCCTTTTCTGCCGTCATTTTCTATGTTTCTATGGTGTAAAGCCAAGGAGGGGTGGGTCATTAGAGTGGGCAGACTTGATGGGCTATGGCCCTTTTCTGCCATCATTTTCTATGTTTCTATGTTATCTCTAGCATATGCAAATATCTTTTATGCATATTCATTGTGGATATCCTGGAAACCTGACTGGCAAGGGGGGTACTTGGGAAAGACTGATGTGCAGTATTCTGTAAGCTAAGCATGCGCTTGTTGCATTTATGTAACCATAGTTATACCAGGCCTTACTTGACTGTTGTTTCTTGCTTCAAAGTCACTGCTTCCATTTTGCTTCTCCTTTTGCAGTTTCTTATAACTTTCCCGCAGAAGGTAGCAAACTAACCACTGGTATGCAGCCAAAGCAACTGAAAGGCAGAAAACAGTCTTCAGGATACATCGCATTCTTTGATATGTAGTAAGAACATAAAACAATAACGCAAAAGCATTATTATGAGACAAGATAAAATGGTCAATTTGTCAACTTGAGTGTCCATAGTCACTTAGAATACTAGACAATCATTTTGCAAAGCACCCAATAAAAATATAAACTAAACATGAAAGGGATGAAAAATTATGCTTTTATATACACTTCTCCCTCCGTATTCACTGTGATAGGGGATTAACAGAACCGCAAATACTGAAAAACCGCAAATAACTTTTTAATATGTTATTTGCTGTTTTTTAAATTAAAAACCATCGTGAATATGGTGAAACCACGAATAACATGGTGGGAGACTTGGCCTGTTTCTGAAGGAGAGGCAAAACACGGTGAACAAAGTGCTGGGAATCAGTGATTTTCTCTGTAATCGCTGGGAATCAGTGATTTCTCTATGCAAGCTGATGTAATTTAGGGGGGAGGAGCCAGCAAGCTAAAAACCGTGAATAATCGAAACCACAAATGCTGAAACCGCAAATACGGAGGGAGAAGTGTAGACTGTAAAGGTCTGGAAACACTAAGGCATTTGAAAGGTGATTTTAAACTAAGAACAAACATAAAAAGTTTACACATATTTTCCCTATGGGCTCCTTTTACTAAGATGCGCTAGCGTTTTTAGCGCATATAGGATTTTAATGCACGCTACGCGGCTAGGACTAACGCCAGCTCAATGCTGGTGTTAAGGTCTAGCGCGCACAGCAATTCAGCGCGTGCTATTCCGCACGTTAAAGCCCTAACGCAGCTTTGTAAAAGGAGCCCTATGTGAACTCTAGCAAATTTTCAAAAAGAAAACCATGCATAAACGTCCAATTTGAAAATTATCCTAGAATCCTAGGGAATTTATGCAGTCAAATTCACACTTGCTCTTTAACACAGACACAGCTTAATTCAGACAGATGTATGTGTACTTTCAAAGTCAGCACATATAGAACATGTAAACTCCTCTCTCCAGTTCCATGTGTACTCGCTACATGCATATAACTCTACATGCACACAGGAAAGATAATTTTATAAAAGCCCATTTCTGCACTGCTTTACTGATGGAAATGCCTTGGAAAATTGTCCAACCAATTAGCAAATTCTCAAACTGAAACTTTACAGTGTTCTTTTCTAGTTTTACTTCCTTCAGAAGGGAGTTTCCCCCACCTTAGAGCCATCACTGAACATTCTTGTCCTAATACTTTTGTATTAGGACAAGAAGGAGAGTATTCTTGTCTCGAGCGCAGGGCGCAAGCTGGTGAATGGTAATTCCAAGTTTATTCCATATTTGATATACCATCTATCAACTTGTACCTAGAAGGTTTACAATACTAAAAAAATGTTAAAAGAAGATAAAAAAGAAAAAACTAAAAAGAAATATATACAGTTTATTCAATAGACAAGACATAGACGTACAGAAACAAGAGGATCAAGGGTTAGGCAAGAGTGAAATACATCGAGATAAAATAAATTTAAAAAAGGGTGGTAAAAGGGTCGGGAGAAAACAAAGCAGGAAGGGATGACAGTCTTCTTAAAAGCGGTTGGTATTCATTACTATGAGCAGAGTGAGTAGGTTGGGTGAATCGTCCATTCTCATATTAGAAATGTGTCCCTGAATAAGAAAGTTTTTAGTTTGGTCTTAAATTTGTTCAATGATTCTTCTAGTCTGGCATCCAATGAGAGAGCATTCCATAGGGTAGGGGCTCTGACAGAAAATATGTAATCTGGCCGCTAGATATTGCGGTTCTGAGAGATGAACGATTTTGTGTGTCAGCAACAAGATCTTGATTTTCACCCTGCTTTCAATTGGGAGCCAGTGTAATTCTTTCAGTAGTGGGATGGCACTCGTCGGCCTTGATTTTCCCTACAGAAATCTTGCTGCTGCATTTTGTACTATTTTTTAAAAAAATTTTAATCTTTATTAATTTTCAAAACTAATACAAAGTGCCAGGAATTATACAGACATTAATAATCAACGTAAGCACTTAAAGTCCATCAATAACAATACAGAAGAAAAATATCCCTCTCCTCCCTTCCATCAATTTAATCAAGAAATAAACCAAAAAGATATCCCACCCACCAATCCCATCCTGGATATAATAATAATAATAATTTTATTCTTATATACCGCCAAAGCCATAGTAGTTCGAGGCGGTTTACAATAAGAGAAGCTGGACAATCAGCGAAGATAGGTACAAAGTAAGGTTTTAAAGTACATGAAGCAGATACAGGGATAAGAGGGCTGGAACAGGCTGTAAACAATCAGCGAGAATAGGCACACTGGACAGTCATCAATACCTGTAGGCAGAGAACAGAGTGGGAATGAGAGATCATGGTAAAAATCAGATGGAGTAAAGCGATAGGGCAATGGGATCATTTAGGTTACAAATCGGTTGAACAAGTTTGTTTTTACTAGTTTTCTAAAACTTAGATAGGATGAAGAGTGCGTTATTAAGTTGCTCAGCCAGTTGTTCATTTGGCCTGCTTGGAAAGCAAGTGTTCTGTCTAGGTATCTTTCGTATTGGCAGGCCTTTATTGATGGATGGGTGAACACGTGGACTCTGTGTGTAGGCCTGCTGGGACAGTCCAAGTTGAAATGTGCGACCAGGTATGTGGGGGCCAAGCCAAGTATAGATTTGAAACAAACATAGGCAAATTTGAACAGGACTCTTGCCTCCAGGGGCAGCCAATGAAGTTTTTGGTAATAGGGGGTTATGTGGTCCCATTTTTTTATGCCAAAAATCAGTTGGACGGCTGAGTTTTGGATGATTCAATAAAAACACACAGAAAATTTAAACAAAGACAACTATGTTGATGTAACAAAGGATGTCAACATGCCCCAAACCAATTTAAATAATTTGTTATGCCCCAACATATCAGCATTCATTTTTTTGTATTTGTAACCTAAACATAAGTTGGCCCACCAAAACGGAAAGTTGAGGCGGTCGCAATTTTTACAATTGCGGGTTATCATTTGCATAGCTATCCCTGTCATAATAAGGTAAAGCCTGCATTTGTAGCGATCCATGGGAGGCTTGATATGCAGCAATGTTCCACATATAATTGCCTCAAACGTCAAAGGGATTATTGATTCCAGTATGAGGTTAATCTGTCCCCATATTGACTTCCAGAAGTTGAGTATCAAAGGACAATAGAACATGATCCAGTGTCCCAATGTCTAAATGAAGTGCCAGCATCTATTAGATTTAGAACTGTCTAACTTGTGTAACCTAACAGGGGTCCAAAGAGATCTATGTAACAGAAAAAAACATGTTTGTCTCATAGATGCTGACGCTGTACATTTCATCCTCTAAGTCCAAATTCGAGGCCATCGAGATGCAGAAATATACTGCTTTATCTCAACGCTCCAAATGTCTCTAAGACCATTTTTTTTGTACCATCTGAATCTGCCTGATCATGTACTTTGGAATGCCCAGCAGGACTGCATTGCAGTAATGAAAGATTGAGAGTACCAGGGTTATTATTACGTTGGACATTGCTTGATGGGTGAGATAGGTTTAAGTCCTCTAACCCAATAGAGTCTGCCATAAGCATTTTTCATGATGCGTCTTATCTGTAATGTCATGTCTAGGTTCGGGTTCAGCCATACTCCTAGGTTCCGTGGATGATTTTATGGTATTGCAGTTCAGAGTTAGTTGGTATCTTGGGCTATTTCCTCCACATTTATCCATTAGAATTAGTTCCATTTTATCCTTATTAGCTACTAGTCCATTTATTTGGAACTATCCGAAGATTTTCTCTAGACTTGTCTTGATTGATCGTTTAGTCTTCGCGTCCTGTTTCTTCAGTGGGATGAGCAGTTGAATGTCGTCCACATAGATGTAGCATTCCCATCCCAATTTTCTGACGAATTTCCCCAGCGGTTGAAAAAAGATGTTGAACAGCATGGGTTGAAATAGAGGAAACATCTGTTTCTTTCCAGTTGCTTACATTCTCCTGCTGTTCTACCCTCGTTAGTCTTTTGGATAGAAAGGACTCTATCCATGCCATGACTTTTCCTTTGAGACCCAATTCCATGCATCTTGATTTTAGTAGTTTGTGTTGGACGAGTGCAAAGAGGTCCAGAAACTCCAGCAGTACATCTTCTCTTTTTGCATGGTGTTTGAGGAGGAAGTCCTGTACTACTACTAGCACAATTTCTGTGCTCAACTGTCTTCTGAACCCCGATTGGGCCTGATCTAGTTCGATGAGTTTTCTAGGAAGTCTGATATTTGTTGGCAGGCTAGAATAGGTAGGATGTTTGTATGTGTGCAGGGTAAAATAAGGAGCACTTCTGACCTGGAATGGTTAGAAAATTTGAATGCAGTGATAGCCAAATATTCTCTTGGTTTGGAAAGAATTAAAAAACAAACACCAAAGTGTGCTAATGGTATCTAACCATTATACTCGTACATTTCAAAGGATGGATCTTACAGTTCAACCAGAGGTACCACTGCCTCAAGGCAAATGTTCAATAAAACTACCACTAATTCATTAAATTGATGAGCCTGTGGCTTGATTTCCAACAGGCTCAGTGATTTAGGGGCTCATTTTCAAAACAGAAAAGTGTCCAATAAACAACACAACTTGGCAGATAGATGTTTATTCGCAAAAATGTCTAGATTGCTATTTTTGGTTTGAAAATGACATGAGAACATGAGAGTCGACATGCAGGGACAGAACTAAGGTCCACAAAGCTCAGTATCATATTTTCAACACAACAGACCACAAGTACCTGGCAAGATCCCAAGGAGTAAAATAGGTTTTATGCTGCTTACCCTAGCAATATGTTTGGCACTAGATTTTTGGACATTTTTTGCTAAATGTCTAAAGTTAGGTCCATATTGGACAGTTAAAAAAGCGTATAAGAGAGCCAAGATATACACATACAGAATAGGGTTAAAAAAAAAAAAAAAAGATCAGGTAAAAGAGGAAGATGTTGCAGGGCTAGTGTGTATATTACCTTACACCTCAAACATTCATTTGGTTCAACAGACCATTAAAAAATACTGGAACATTTTTAATGCTTACCCGCAATTGCAAACAATCCCTAAGTTTGCCTATACCCGCAGCAAGAATTTGGGGGAGGTTCTAAAAACTCCATGTGATGAACCAATAGCAAATCCCGGTCATTTCCCCTGTGGTAGTTGTATACATTGCCAACTAACCATATCAACAGACAGTGTGGTTATCCCGAAAACGGGACATATATTTAAGTTGCGTTATCACACAGATTGCTCCACAGCAGGGGTTATATACTGCATAATCTGTCCCTGCAATCTGTATTATATAAGTCATACTCAATGACCTATAAAACTCAGGATATCAGAAGATCTTAGTACTATCCGCAAGAAAAGAATGGAAGCTCCAATAACTGAGCACTGGATCCAGGAGGGACATACTCTGAAACAGTTAAAATTTGTGGTTTTGATGAAAATACAACTACGGCATGGGGCGGGATTTGTCCCGAGTGCTGTTGTATAAAGAACAGAAATTAATCTACAATTGGAACACGATAGTTCAATATGGTTTAAATCATGAAATTGAGTGGTATGTTGTATAGGGTGCTTGATTAGTAAGAGTGATTACAATTACATCATTCATAGTTACAATGTTCTGATTGGATGAAAGACTATCATGTGACCTACACAATATGGGTTACCATTACATCATTTTTTAGTAATATTGGCTGAGACAGCATCATGTGACCCAGCTAGCAAGGTTAATGCTGGGAACTGCCCACAGTATGGTCTGTTCTACTGAATCCTAGGAGCTGGCAAGCAGCCATTATGTATGTATCAAGCATTAGTTAAAGGTATGAGAAATAGTTGCTCATACATATTTTTGAGAAAGAGTTTAGATAATGAGAAAATGCTATTTCAGTTCTTCCTAGGGTTGTTCTCCCTGAAGACATTCTTGAAACCCAGCTCGGGTTGGAGAGCAGGATACAATATGGAGAAAGCATGCTGAGTGACCTGTTGAGTCATATGGCACAGGTCTCATCGGGTGCTCGATTTGACTGACTTGGATAATGATTTTGTTTGAATATTTTTATGGTCACTTTTATTTTGAATTTGGATTTTTGTCACAATTTGGAGTGAATTATTTTTTGATGGTGTTATTTTGAATGCCTGAGGCAAGGAAGAACCGGACTCACAGAGGATTATAGTGCTGAGGTGCAACAGCAGGGGATGAACTGTCACACTTATAAGATCATGGACAGCTGGAATAACAATCAAGCACAATTCATTTGCACCGTAGCCCCATATAAGTACAATATCAAGGTTGATCTTTGGGGATATTATACTTAGTAATGTGAATCATATACATATATAACAGCTAATGATAATCAATTTAGATAAGTAAGGAGGAATAGGAACATTATTGTGCTATGATAGTTCCTTTATAAGTCTTGGTCTTTACATCTGCTTCAGATAATGACCTTGATGGAGGTGACTGAGCACAATAATATCACTATAAAACATTAGTGTTCTGGATATAGTGGGTAGCAACTTTCACCTGTGCGGTTGATATAATTACAAGTAGAGGCATTATAGTTATACATTAAAATTAGGTTTGGACATCATTTCAAAAATGATTTCAAATGTTTCTTTTGAGAGATATTTCTAATGTCTGTAATTTGACTTAATCATGTTTTTTTCTATGAGTGTTATTGCATTGGTTGTAATAATAATAAAAAAAAATCCTTTTGAGAGTACATATCGACCTATGGAGGACATTTAAGAGCAGTCTTAATACTGATGGCACTTGTCCAAAATGAAACAGTAGGACAGCTTCTTTGACTATGTGCTAGTGTCTTGGCAGCAGCTTAGGGACCTAATGATGAGAGATTACTTGGATGCTGGTTTGCCTTTGCAGCCTCTTTCTTATTTTTTTCAAGGGGTAAAACAATAGGGGAGCTGGTTGAGGGTCTTGCACTGTTCTTTTAAATAAATGTATTATTATTTTAAGAAAGCTCTACTGTTGGCACTTAAAAGCTGAATCTAACCTCACCCATTAGCACAAGCTTCTATTTGACTTATTATAAATGGAACACAGAGGAGAGAGAGAGACACACAAGGATACTCACAAATGGAAGTTTTTCCAATTTATCTGAGATTCCTGTTTGGATTCTCTCACATAAAGATAAGTTTGGTGCTTAATAGTTAACCTATCTAGCTTTCTTTTTTATTTGCTGCTACCACAACATGCTAATATTCTTACCTATCCTGAGTATGATTAAATATCAACTGATTGCAGTTGGGGAGAAGGGGTTTGTGCTTGAATAAGATTTCTTGGGATTTGCAAACCAATGGGAAAAAAAACCCCTGATGCCAACTAATATAGTTTATAAATTTCTTTCTTCATTTGGATCATTTTGTTGTGTTATGATAGCTATATTTCCATTCTGATGAACCTGTGGACAGGGCAGATCAGAACCTACCACGACCCTTTGTAATGCCATTGATTGTATTGTATTTGAATGGTTTGTATTTGAAGTAGTTGAGCTTAATATAACTAGATAAGATATATTAAAGGAAAAACAAAATGCTTCTTTAAAGCCCAAGTCAAATTGAGCACTTTTACAGAATCTATGCATGTCCTCATACAGGTGCAAACACCAACAGAAAAATTTGTTTAAACATGTGCGTTTCCCATGTAGAATGGAAAACATGCATATAAAATTTTGGCCAATTGAAATCTCACCTCCTTGACATCTGCTTCCTGATCATCATGTAGCTGACCTTCATGTGTAAATTACCCTATTTAGGAGAGGGGAGAAGTTATCAATGTGGACTACACTTTTAAGATGTTAACCTAGGTTATTAGTAACTAGATCTCACCGCATACAATGGGATCTGTGCTAAAATAGCATGAATTGTGGTAAAATAACCTGTCTTAAGTGTAGTCCATGATGATAATTTCCCCTCTTATAGATCTATTTGCTTCTAAAATGACCTCTATAACCACACTGACAAAATCTACTCACTAATAGCTTAATTTAGTGCAAGTGTCTTTTACAGTTTAGGCAATCTTTTCTCACCATCAGGCATTGCATCCTTCCTTTTTTTTCTTCATCCATTCCCATATCTCTTTCTCCGAGTCCCTCTTGTTTGGTCCACTAAGATGTCACCAACATAGCCAAAATAGTTGATCAGCTACTTAAGTATCACTAAATTTTCCAAAAATATAGATAAAAGCAACTTCCTACTCGCCACTTTTTTTTCTCTAATATACGCTTTTGCAACAAAACAATGACTAACTTATGATAAAGACTCTGTCCTACAGCAACTGAGTTTGTTCATCTATGTTCTATAAACAATCTTGAGCTCAAAATATTCTCAGGGACTAAGATGAATATGTCACAGTGACCAGACACATTTTGTGTCAAACAAGTGAAATATAATGTTTAGATTTTGCTGAAGGCTTCTGGTCTGTCAGCATGTTTTTAACCCAGACAGGCATTTCACTTACAATTCCAATTAACCCTTTCAAATTCTGCACAGACAATCTGAGGCACTCTCTTAATGACTTAAAGATTAAAAATTTTACGGCTCTTATATATCAGGAATCCCACATTTCATAAGACAGGTAGGGAATCGCCTTGTTCCATCAAACTTTGTTTCAACATTTATCCAATATTAGGCAAGAAATGACTATGAAGAATGTTTTGTGTGCATGGAAGAATAGCCTAGTGGTTAATGCAGTAGCCTGAGAACCTGGGCAAGTCACTTAACATAGTGACTTGCCCAGTCTGCCGAACAAACCTCCATTGCCCCAGGTACAAAAATACTAGGATCAGACAAAGTACCTGCATATGATGTGCACAGCACTGCATATGTCTAGTAACACTAAAGAAATGATTACTACTTGTAGTCGTAAGAGGAGGAGGAGGAGGAGGAAGACAGAATAGACCTATAGCCAGAATCACTGAATACTAGGAAAGAAATGGGGCATCAAGGTGATTGCTGCTATGATGAATCTTTCCCAGTATCTGTTCATGGCAAGAAAAAATAAAGACTAACTGCCTCTTTTACAAAGCTGCTCAGCAACAGCCCAGAAGCCCTTTAAATCTCTATGGGCTTTGGGGCCATTAGCGCAGCACAGCCACTAATGCGGCTTCGTAAAAGAGGCCCTAAATTTGCCAAGAGAAGAAGTTTGGTTGATCCATGTCTGCTTGAATTATTGAAAGGGGTTTTGTTGCAGGCTAGGGTTAACTAGCCTTGTTAGTAATCTAGTGTTAACTTGAGATTTTGATGACAGATTTAGTAAAGACAGGGAGACTGACAGTGAAAATTGCAGGAGCTAGTAATATACCCCTACTGGCCAAACTGATGTAGTGACACAGTAACACAGTAAATGACTCTAATGGCCTATTCAGTCTGCTCAATAAGGTGACCAGAGCCTCACCTATCACTCTATGTAGGGCCAGGTTACCCGTGTTTAAATGCTGGTTGTGAAGTCATCACCTTGCCACCATGATGGAGATGATATGTGGTATATTGTTGACAGTATTCAATTTACTAGTCAAGATGCCTTCCCCTTCCTCCTGACCTGAACATTCTTCTCCAAAGCTGCACAGTTCCTCTACTCGCAGTATGTGACAATAAAATAATCAATATACTGGAGTTATTGAACCTTTACCCGTCTCTCACTATATGCAGGACACAGACTGTACAAGTCTTTCTAGCATTGGGCTCTGTTCCCACATGCTGGATGTGGCCACTCTTCTTTGTCTTTTGCCTTGTGCAGGACACAGACCTATCCTGGCATCCTTTGAGAGGATCTTTCAGAGTATATAAAAAAACTGAAGTTGGTCTGGATCAAAAAGGATATATCTCAAAGATGAAATAACAACCACACATTTGCAAGGGAATCTTAAGTGAAAAGTGCCACCCACGAAAATAGCCTATTGGCTCTGAGCAAGATATTTCTTCCTGCACTCCTGCATTACAGATCAACTGCAGCAACAGTTTGAGGATCACAACATACTTCACCCAAATTAGTCAGGATTCTGGAAACAACATAGTATTTAGAATTATGGATACAAGAAGTGAAGTGATGGTCATGCAAATGGATTTATCAGCAGCATCTGACTTGGGCAACTATCGGCTTCTTCAACTTAGACTTAGTAAGAGAGAATTTACTGGATGGACATTAAGGGTCAGATTCTGTGATGATTCTGTGACGTTAAGGTGCCCACTGCATGTCAATCACACTTGGGTGCCTATTACAAAACCACACTGAGGGGCACCTAACTTAAAACTAAGGTGCCTGTAATATAGGCCAGGTTTTTAAAGGCCTACATTACAGGCACCTAGGTCCTCAAGAGCAGTGTTTCTCAACTTCTCAAGCCAAGTACCTCCTAAGTCTAACAAATATCAACTGAGTACACCTGCCCAAGCTCTGTCCCAGACCCGCCCAGGCTCTGCCTCTAACCCACACAGGCTCCGCCCCTGACCTCACCCCCATAACAATAGTACTAACTGTAATGCAATTTCTTCCATCAATTTTTCATATACACAGAATATAATCTTATTAATACATAATGGTAACCACAAAATTTAAAAAAAACACAGAAAATGTTAATAATCATTTATATTCATTTTTATTTCCAAAGAGGTCAAAGAGGTTTAAAATATGCAATGTCACCTCAGTAACAAATATAGAAAAATAGACAAATATAGTGCAAAATATAGACAGTAGATATAAATTCTTAAAACTGACACATTTCAATCACTAAACTGAAAATAAAATCATTTTCCCTACCTTTGTTGTCTGGTGATTTCATAAGTCTCTGGTTGCACTTCTTTCTGTCTCTGCATCAAATATTTCTTTCTTTCTGCCTCCTGCACGCTACCTCTCCTCCAGACCTCATTCTCTTCCCCAACCAACATCTCTCTCTGTCCCTCCACGAGTCCAACTTTTCTTCCTCTCTCCTCCATCCCTATTGGCAAAATATCTCCCTCTCTCTCTCACTGTCCATCTGTCATGAGAGATCCAGGCATCTCTCCCACCCCTTCTACTTCCACATCCAACATTTCTCCCTCTCTCATCCCCTGAAGCATGTGCAGCATTTTTCACCACTGCCCACCAGCCCCATTTCTTCTTCTATCACTCCTCTCCAGCACAATGCCACATCTCTCCCTCCATCACTATTTCCAACATTCCTCCCCCTTGCATCTCCTTCAATCTGTCCCTCTGTTCCCTCTCCACCACCATATCCAACATTTCTCCCTCTCATCCTTCTATTCCCCATGCATCTCTACCTCACTCCTCTCTCTCTATGCCCAATTTTCCTCTTTCTTCCTTTCCTCATATGCAACATCTCTTTCCCTCTCACTAACACACTCATGCCCACCAATTCTCCCTTTCTGTTCCCTCCCTCATATGTTCCAAGTTAGAGCCCCTCCCTTCTGGGTCCCATGTTCTTGCCCCCTCCCTTCCTTCTGTGTCCTGAATTTGTACGCCCCCCCCCTTCTCTGCCTTCTAGCCTTTGTTCCAAAATTGTGCTCCTCCCATGTCACAACGTGCCCCTTCCCCATCCTTTATCCCTTTGTTTCATATTATGTCCCCTCTCTCCCTTACTTGCTCAAGCTGCACTTGCTCCTTCTGCCATCAGCAGCACTCATTGAAGGGACGCACAAGCAGCGATTCATACACTGCACGTGGCTGACTGATGTTGGCGAGAAGGTTTCCGTATCAGCTATGTTCAGTGTGTGAACTGCTGCCTGCGCATCCCTGCAACGAGAGCCACTGAAGGCAGAAAGAGGTAACTGGAACTCCTCCCCCACTGACCCGGAAGGCTTTCCTCTGATGTCAGCTCTGACATTAGAGGGAAGCCCTCTGGGTCAGCTTCGGTGAAGGGGGGTGGGCAGGAAGGAGGGATCCCTGGCAGCAGCTTCGAGGGAGGGAAGGAAGGAGGGATCCCCGGTGGCGGTGGCTTCAAGGAAGGGTGGAGGGCAGGAAGGAGGGATCTCTGGTGGCAGCTTCGGCGGGCGGGCAGGCAATATCCTCAGTGGCGGCCAGTGCCATGTACCCCCAAGGATACGTGTACCGCATGTTGAGAAACACTGCTCTAGAGGCACCTAAGTCTTTCTCCTCCCCTAAACATGCCTACTTTGGTGTTAGGCGTTGATAGATGCCACACGATAGACAACTATCTTTTGTAGAATCGCGCCTAAGAAGAGAGGCGCCAATATCCCAATTAAATTTTATTTTTTTCAATTATCAGCTTGTTAAAGCTCATTATTGAAACCAATTTACTAATTACCGGTAAGTTAGGAGCCTAACTTTAGGTGCCTTTTATAGAATTTCCCCTTAGTGCTTCAAGTTAGTCTTCAAAGGAAGAAAAATGATGGCAGAGAACCTTAATTTATTTATTCATTCATTTATTCAGCCCATCCTCCCAAAAGAGCTCAGAACGGGTTACAAGAGTATATTCACAATATAGGTCAGGATATAGCATAGTTTTTTAATGCAGCATCTTCATTAGATATTACATAAATGATAGTACAGCATCTGCATTACAGGCCTAACCATGATTGCTAATACAGCATCTGCGTTAATAGTAGGTAGCACATTTAAGTTATACTAGGAGTGGCATTTGAGTTCTGTCAGTTAGGAAGTGAAGGTACTGATGCACCGAGATGCTGGTCATTAAAGCACTGGGTTAGTAAACAGGAAGGTTTTCATGGCTTTCCTGAGTTCCATAGTCTGTCTAGCAATCTAAAAGATGGAGGAATGATGTGCCATAATCTAGGTATGAAATGTGAGTAGGAGCATTTGCGGGCTGTTTTAGTCATAAGAGAGTGACCAGGCAGTAAGGTAGTCACCTCTCTTCTTGGGATCTCAGTAGTTGGCTGGAGCCGTAAATTTGTGGTTTTGTTGTCATATAGTTTGGTATCATCTTGTGGAAGGTTTTGAAGGCAAGCACCAAGGCTTTGAAGGTGCAGCATTTTTGGATAGGCAACCAATGCATGGATGCTAGTGCAGGGGCACTTCTAGGCTGCGGACGTTGTTCTTGGCTTTAAGGGTGTCATTTCCCCAGGAGAAGAATGGATGGGGGTATGTGCAAGTATCTGTGTACCCAGAGTTGTTCAGTTTTTGACGCGTTTAGCTGTAGTTTATTTAAAGTCATCCAGTTCTTTATTTCAGTTAAGCAGCAGTGAAGTTTTTTGATTTGTACTTCTTGGTGTTGACCTGGGGGGAGGCAGAGCTGTATGTCATCAGCGAGTGAATGGATTCCGATTTGGTATTTTTCTGCAATGTCAAGTACTGGTCCGACATAGAGGTTGAAGAGCTGTCCAAAGCATGGGAAATGAATTGTAGTATCCTGTAAGTTCTGCCCCCCTCCAATCACCTATTTTTTTTTTTTTTTTTTTGTAACATATTTTTCAAGTACCTTGGGAACAATTTTGGACGCACTACATGTTGAACTTTTCATATGCAGATGATATCCAAATTACAGTTTCTATGCAAGCAATTGCACAGCAAATGGATTCTTGTTTCTCTCAGATTAAAAGATGGATGAGAAAACAGCTTTTAACATTAATGCAGAGAAAACTAAGATATAGTGGATAGGGGGATCTCAGGAAGGAAATGCCAGACATTGATGTGGAATTAGTCCCAAAATATGATCATATATATAGTCTGGGAATTATTCGTATTGGGTAGTCAACAGATGACCAATTAAATAGTTTGGTTAGAAAAGTATGTGACCATTTCTGATAAAAGGCGATTTAACATAACTGATCCAAAATGTTGAGAATGGCTGAGTTTTGATGTTATGGGTTATCAGCCTGAAAAGTTAAATTTGAACCTCTAGGTGAAAAAAATAGAAAGATGGTGTTTCGACTGTTGCATTACAAATTGTTTGCACCAACAGAAGTCATTAAAACCTAATTTTTTGTTGTTGTTTCTGGTGACACTAGCTTCCTTTTCCCTGATAGTCATATGTACAGGCCAATCTTCAGCCAGTGGCAGAGAGTATTTTTTAAACATATCAGCTACCACCCTGATAACTTCTGTTGGCATATCCTGAATATTCAGTGCCAACACCAAGATCAGCATTGAATAACTGGGTCATCAGCCAGAGCCATAGGTTTTGCAGGAATAGCCAATATTTCGTACTATACCCACAGAATTTGTCATCGTCCCTGTGGAAAACCACAGGAAACCATCCTGTGACATTCCTTAGTACCTATCTCAACCTCAGTCCTTCTACACCAGCATTTTTCAATGCAAGGCTTGAAGGTCAGTGACTGTGCCTATTTATACTCTGATTCTTTCCTCTCTCCTTAAATAATATGGTGGATGGTTTCCCGTGGTTATCTGCAGGGACGGTGATAGTGACAAATTCTGTCACTTTGTCATTCTCTATTAATTCAGCAACGATAGGACTGCTATTTATGTGGTCCTACTAGCCCGGTTAGCTATGTAGGTAAAGGCACTGAATGTTGCGAATGCCTGCATAACTTCGGGGGCAGAGTCAGGACAATCCTGGACCATTCCATTACTGTATAGACTGTGGGTATAATCCATCTTAAAATCTGCTGACTACAGCTCACAGAATATCGGGCCCCAACTTCAATAGTTAAATCTAAAAATAAGCAACTATAACTCTCTCCCCCTGCAAATGACAGTAAACAACCTGCACGATGATCTACAAGACACAAAAGAAATGGAAGCCATAAAACTGATATCTATGTGTACAATTCACATTTTAAAATATTCTTTTAAATAGAAAGATAACTGAACATTGAGAGAACATTTTAAATCAGTCAATGACAGCTAGGAAAATTAGCAAACTTGTGGGGTTTTTTTTTTAGCTGTCTGCATAATACATTTTGGCAGCCAGTTCATCTATATATCATAAAAAAGGTCACAAATTTGATGTTTTCCAGATATTTGAGAGTTTTATTTTGGTCAGGAAACATATTCCTAAAAAATATTCAATGTAAATGTTATAGGCCTCAGATCTTTCTACACTGAAAAGAGAATCAAAATTAAAAGGGCTGATTCACTCATTTAGGACTTAGATGATCTAGTCAAAAGAATCAATGTCTATTTTGTAATTGATGGTAAAAAAAAATAAAAAAAAAAAGTTGCTGAGGGAGGAAGCTGCTCATTGTTTCAGATTTCCTCCAACAAATGAGATCGGGACTTTGGCATGTGATGTCAGATGCTGCCACCGGGGGTCATCTGTTTAAAAGCTGAATGAGCCCGAGAGTGATCGAAGGAAGATACTCATCACTTCAGATTCTTCCCAGCAGTGAGACCAGGACTTTAGCAGGCGGTGGCATGCGACATCAGACGTCACCACCAGGCTCATCTGTTTAAAAGTTGAATGAGCCTATGGCACACGGGCACTGGCTGCATGGCCAGGGGGTGTGGCACAAGAGGCACACCAAGCCCCATGGGAACTCCTTAGGAGTCCGGAAGGAGCTATAAGGAGCTAGGGCCAAGGTCTACTTTTCTTGTCAGTTTTTGTTTTGTTCTAACATAAGAACAGCCTTGCTGGGTCAGAGCAAAGGTCCCATCAAGCCCAGTAGCCTGTTCTCACGGTGGCCAATCCAGGTCACTAATATCTGGCCAAAACCCAAGGAGTAGCAACATTCCATTCTACTGATCCAGGGCAATCAGTGGCATGCCCCATGTCTTTCTCAAAAACAGACTATGGCCTTTTCCTCTAGGAAATTGTCCAAGCCCTTCTTAAAACCAGCTACACTATCCTCTCTTACCACAACCTCTGGCAGTGCCACTGAGACATGCTTTGGAGGCGGATAGGCACTGGGCAGGGGGAGGAGACTGGTTCTGAGCTTCAGACCACAAAAAATTTCAAAAATTCGAAAAAAGTGTCCAGATCCTGGGGCATCAAGTTACCCTAAGGTGACTAAAATTTGCATTTCCTAGGCTGCAAAGGGTCTGCAGCCTGGCGGATGGAAATACCAGCTTTGCCAAGCCCCGGTGGGCTAGCTGAGCATTTGGCTACCTGATTCAGCATGAGAGAGGCTAAGCTGGACACTGTGGCCACCCCCGGGTGCACCGTATGGAACAAAAACACTCTAAAAATGCCAAATATATTACATTACATTACATTAATGACTTTTATTCCGCCTGTACCTTGCAGTTCTAAGCGGATTACATCAAAAAGATAACTGGACATATCCAGGAAGAGGAATACAATTAAAGGCGTTGGGGCCTAATACAATTTTGAAGAGAGGATACTAAGTGGGAGAAAGAGGGGAAAAGAATGGGGGGCTAGGACATCAGGACAAATTTTTTGAATAGTAAGGTTTTGATTTCTTTTCGGAAAGCTTTGAGGTCTGTTGTTTCTGTCAGCAGGTTGGTGATGGAGAGGTCCAATTTTGCTGCATGTGTTGCTAGTAGGTTGTCATACATCTTTTTGCGCTTAGTTCCTTTGAAAGAGGGATAGGAGAAAGTGGACTGGGTTCTCCTCTGTCTGGATGAGAGGTTCCTGTTTAGGCGGTTGTTTAGATGGGTGAGTGCCATTCTGTTTAATGTTTTGAATAATAGGCAGTATAGTTTGAATTGGATGCGGGCTTGTATAGAAAGCCAGTGCGAATCTAGGTAGGCGTTGGTGATGTGGTCAAATTTTCCAAGAGAATAGATAAATCTGAGGGCTGTGTTCTGCATGATTGGGGTTGCCCATTCTTGAAGCAGCATTCGTTTTAGGCTTGCCGTTTGTTAAAATTCAGTCAAATATAAGGGACGGGGCGAATTTGAAGCAATTCAGTAGGAAGAGTGATAAGGACAAATATTGCAACGAAAAAACCACTCTAGATAATACTTATAAATGGTGCAATGGAGATGGTATAATCAGGTCTACAAAAAATTTTTATGCTCAGAATCATGGAGGGGTAACTGGGGAGGACCCCAGAAAAGACCACCTCACCGCCCAATTATCGCATGTACAAAAATAGACAGCAGATTATATCATGTCTTTTAAAGATGTAAATCGTAAGAAGCCCAAAGAGGCTAAAAAGTTCTTTTAAAAGATATGCCTTAGATTATTTGAAAGAACTCAGCAAACTTATCTTTTAGCTTGCAGGTTCCGACGTGC
This sequence comes from Geotrypetes seraphini, assembly GCF_902459505.1. Lineage (NCBI taxonomy): Eukaryota > Metazoa > Chordata > Amphibia > Gymnophiona > Dermophiidae > Geotrypetes > Geotrypetes seraphini. The sequence goes on from NC_047084.1 coordinate 259,214,138, forward strand.
ACGTTTCACTCCTGCCTCAGGGAACCAACAATAGTATATAGAAAAACGCTCATGCGATGGGCATCAAAGATTCAAAAATAGTACCTGTCTCATTTGAAAAACGGAGAACATTTCTCTAAGCTTATTTCTTTAGAGTGCTATTTTTGAATGAGCGTTTTTCTATATACTGTCGTTTAGAGTACTCTAAAGAAATAAGTATTATCTAGAGTGGTTTTTTTGTTGCAATATGTTAAAATTCAGCGTCATAGTGCATTAAGCTCAAAGCTTAATGCATTTTAGTAAAAAAAAAAATCCCCTAAGTGTGCGAATTCTTGTATTAACAAACAAATATGAAAAGGACATGCCTACAACTTACATTTAATGGAGATAATTTTATAAATTAGTTATGCTAAACATTTACATACCGACCACATGGATAAATGATTAGAATAATGGCATATATGCCTGCAAGTGAACACAAACATATAAATGTCAAAATTCTACCTAACCCACTATTCTGTAAATATGTGCACATCTTACATGATGCATATTTGACATAGACTATGTTAACCTTGGTCACCTGGCATATCACTAACTATCCATTCGTTTGACACTAGAGATTTTGGATATTTCACATTTCATGTGATACACACTCATGGTACACTAAATCACAACCATTTACGCCCAATCTGTACACTACTTTACATTGATATAAACATTTATACCCATATGACCCCTGAGGAAGACTTTAAAGGACGATACACGGACCACGTTGGGTCTTCTTCACTGACTTAAGTTGTGGATGAACTTTACAGTTTGAAATTTGTGGATTTACTGTTTGTTTTAATAAAGCCATCAGCAACATCAGGTTCCACAGTCTTTTTTGTTCTGGGCATATTTGACATATATATGGAGTCTGGGAGGAGCATGGGCGGGACTCACACTTGCATGCAGAACTTATAGAAAACTGTAAGTTATGTGTGTATCTCTGTTAATTATATCAATTCTATGGCTGGTTCAAGTGCTCACACCTAACAGTGTGGTTACACTACTTAATTTATAGAATGGGTGACTAAATATATGTAGACCAGGGGTGTCCAACCTTTTGGCTTCCCTGGGCCGCATTGGCCGAAAAAAAGTGTTTCTGGGGCCGCACAAATGCGCAAACGCTGCAGCAAGACAGACGAGGGAGCCGGCAAGACGGTAAACACCCGGGGGCCGCAGAGGAAAACACTGCATCTGCCTCTTCCGGGGCCGCACAAAATACTTCACGGGGCTCCATGCGGCCCTTGGGCCGCAGGTTGGACACTCCTGACGTAGACTGTCATAGAATTAATGCCAATGTGTGGTATGATACTATACATTAAAGACAGAATTCTATATATGGTACCTAAAATAATCCAGTGCTGAAAAAAGCGCTATTCTATAAGCCGCGCTTAAAGTTAGGCACAGTTTATAGAATAGCGCTTATGCCCTTATTCTATAACTATGCGTGTAACTTAAAAGAATGCTCCTGACCCATTCATGACCGTACTCCCTTTGACTTGTATGTAAAATTTAAGTGCAGATCCTGTTCCTACATTTACACACAGCACTTGTAATTGAATCTATTTAGTACCAATAACTGCTCATTAAAATGCCAATTATCACTAATTAGCTTGTTATTCAATTACACTGCACGCATAATTTGGGTGCGCACACAATTTTTAGCACTTTTTATAGAATTAGGGGGTAAGTGTTAAAGTAACAGCCAACACCACCATTGTTCTGCATTATCTGCAATGTAATCAACACATGGTAAGTGTATAGCTTCTGGCAATTATTGTGCAGTAACTGAAAAAAAAATTAATGCAGCTTAATAAAACAAGGCCAAAATTCAGACAAATCCTTTTTTACAATGCAAATTTTTCTACAGTTTAAAAACCAGAAAGAAAAGCTTACCTGAAGAATCCATGCAATCCTTCACAGTGGAAGCTGGAAATCTATGGCCAAGAATATCATCAAATCTTTCCAAAAAGTTTACCGATCCAAGTGGAGACTCAATGGGTGCTTTATCTGAAGTAGAAATATTCAAAAAGTACATTTATCACAATGGAACACAATCCAAGTAATAACATTAATTTTAGGACAATAAAATAATGATATAATAAAATGTCACTTTTTTTAAAGTTTCTTCCCTTGAATCATGGGTACAAGCCTTGGCAGTAAGGCAGCCACAAATGAAGCAAAATATTATCTCACATTTGGATCTGCCTGTACTTTTCACTATCCATCTTTCACTTGATCTTCACAAACCTCTCTGTCCCTGATCTTGCAATATGTTCCCACCACAGAATGTTGCCACCATCTTGCTTTCCTGTAGAGATGGTGTTACTAGGGCGATATGATGTGTTTGTTTCATGTCACATATACTGCTTAGCAATGAGACCAAAATGTTCCATTTTGATCTCACCAGACCACGCAACCTTCTCCCACATGCATGCCATATCCCCTAAGTGTTTGTTTATGAACACTATGTTGCTTCCTTCTTGCTACCATATTTGTGAAGTAATTTTTAACTTGTCAGCATTTTCCCTGTCTTTTTAAAAACTATTTTAGGCCTCACAGTGACCTTCCTCAACATTTTCCTTAGCTCATGGCTATTTATCTTCCTAGGATAACCTATTCAACACAGTGTCCTTGTGGTACCAAACTATTTCTGATTTTCAATAATGGATTTGACAGTGCCCCAAGAGATATTCAAACACTGTGAAATTTTCCCCCTATCTGTACCTTTGAATAACCTTATCCTAGAGTGTTTTTGGCAGCTCTGTTTGGCATGTTTAGCCCGCTACTTCACATTCAACTTGGATTTGGATTCTTCATCACGAGTATTCAAATCAGCTTAACTACTCTGATGAGACAAAGGAGGGTTCTATTTAACTTATTATGGGTCTTAAAGGAATTTTTGGAAAAAGAGCTATTATGGATTTGCTATGATAAAGGGTATGAAAACTTAGACAATAATGACTTCTTGATTCTTTTATATTTCTATAATTGTACTTTCACACTGAACATGCAAAGCTTATTATGCAAATCATCGAAACAAATTCTTACATTAATGCATTCTGAACTTTTTTTTTTTAAGTAGCAGAATGGAAAATATACAAGGCTGTAAAGACATTTACAAGACACAGTGTTACTGTCCATTTTACTATGCAATAATACGTACAGAGGCTTGCTCTACAATCTGCTCTGCATTTACCACACAGGGCAGGCAGCTAGCATAAGGGCACTGCATTAAGTAGCAAGTCCAATAGCTCGGGCCCTTTAAACTATCGAACCAAGTGTGCAATGAAGTCGACATTAACTGCGACACTGACAGCAAGCTGAGGCAGCGCAAGTGCTTTGTGATCCCCACCAGCACCAACAGTTCCAATCTCCCATCCCCCCACCCCCCAAAAAAACCATTTGATCAATGGGTATGAGATGTATGGTGGGGAGACAGATATTGGAGGCAGGGGGAATTAAAAGGTGCAAGGTTTATGCGGGAAAGTTGGAGCACCAACAGTTCCAATCTCCCATCCACCCCACCCAAAAAAACCCATGCAGCTTCTGATCCCCTCCCAGCATTCAATACTCCCCACATCCTTTAGTATTGAATGCTGGGAGGGGATCAGAAGCTGCATGGGTTTTTTTTGGGTGGGGTGGATGGGAGATTGGAACTGTTGGTGCTCCAACTTTCCCGCATAAACCTTGCACCTTTTAATTCCCCCTGCCTCCAATATCTGTCTCCCCCCCATACATCTCATACCCATTGATCAAATGCCCCTCCAGACAATGGACTAACCCCAGGAAAACTCCAGGAAAAAGGCCCACTGCACGAAGCAAACCCTTTCTTCCCAAACTCCCACTCTTTTCTGGGGATTACTTGGGGGCTGGAAGTGGTAGTGCAGTGAGGTTGGGGGACAGTGATTGTTCTCCACTACCATCCTGGATCTGTTGGACTGATGACCCCTAACACTAGTCTTGTGGTGGGCTGTTGATTTGGTAGGGGTCAGGGTTTGTGCAAGGGTGGACTGGAGGCTGGGGAGAGATCATAAGGTATGAAGTTATCTAAAGGGGAGAGGCAGAAATCAAAGGCTAAGACTGATTGAGAACCAGTGCCACCAAACTTTCCTGTGACACTGGGCTATGAGTACCAGTAGCGTGGCCCACTTACTGCCTTTTCTTGAGCACACAGTAATGACCCATGTGCTAACTGTTACAGCCGGTCATGCCTCCACCTACCTGTCAGACCCAGACCTATCCTACGTCCACGTTAGGCAGCTAACGTGGCATTTTTAATGAATAGGTTCCCTTTTCTGTGCAGTTGATAGAAGCAAGGTCTCTGCTATTGTCTACTGCACTGAACACACTGCAACTTAGTAAAAGGACTTCTTAGTGTCAATAGATATCCTTGATCATAGGAACCAACTTTTCAAAATGATAGGGGTTGTTCAACTCTGCACAAATGACCAAGGCCACATAAATGAAAGCAAAGCATGGCGAGTTATGAACATAACTGGTCAGGCTGCCTTTAAATGAAAAGCATAGCAGGTGATGCACAACAGAGAGGATGTGTGGGTAAAAGAAATGCTAGGGGTAGCACTGCAAGTCCCACTAGCCTCTCTTCCTCCCCAATACCAACTCATTGCTATAGTTTACCATCCTGCTCCCAGTCCATCTACACCACACTCAAATATGCCTTCCAGTCCACCCTGGCCCATCTATACAACTCATATTCTCCCCCCCCCCAATCCAGTCCTCAATAGTTCCTCTTTCCTACCTAACCTGTGCACGCCATGCTTTCTCTTCTCTCAGTCCATCTTCACTTCTAATCTAATCTAATTATTATATACCGAACCATCTCCTAAAATAGGAGCTCGATTCAGTTTACATAATTAGATCACAAAGAAAGATCCATTAACGTTCATTGGAGCTATTGCCTAAAAAGCGATAAAACATAGTCATTTTTAAGGTTCTGCGAAAGATCTGAAGAGATAAACATGATCTAATTTGAGGAGGTAGTCCATTCCATATTGCAGTTAGTAAGTATGGAAAGGAGAGTGAAATTTTACTAATGGACTTGATTCTTCTCAAAGATGGAAGAGTCTTAATGTTTTCTTTCTCCTCTCCTCTTCTGATTTTCTTTTTCCCCCCTCACTTCTTTCTCCCACTGCAGTTTGACTTTTATTCTGCGGTAGGATGCTTAATACTCCCCCCCTATATGTACTTCACTCTCCCATTCTCTACTTCTCTACTCTCTACTTCCTCCTGACCTGACTTGCCACATACTAATTCCTCCCCCCATTAGGTTCCCTCTTACTTTATCTTGCACAGTGTGTGTGTGTGTATGCCGTCGAGTCAACCACCAACCCATAGCTGCATGCACAGTGAGGAATCCTCCATGTGATGTTTCAAGGCAGAGTGGTTTGCCATTGCCTTCTTCCGTGCAGTGTGTGGCTCTACTATGTTGCTCCTGCCCAACATAGGGCCCTTGGACAGTACCCTATATAGTGTACCTCAAGTTAGGTTCCAATTAGGCACCTAACTTAAGGTGCTCAAAACAGAATTTAGGTGCCCAAATAGGGGTAAACAGTACCTACTATTACTAATCATTTCCATAGCGCTACTAGACACACATAGCACTGTACATCAAAACACAGAAGAGACAGTTCCTGCTCAAAAGAGCTTACAATCTAGTCAAGACCGATAAACTGGACAAGAAGGTGCATCAATCCATTGTGCTTAGATGGGGGAAATTACAGAGGAAATGATAAGACAGATATTGGTGCCTAGTAGGTGGGTTGGAGTTTGGAACTGAAAGCACTTTAAGTGGTATTCTATACGTTAGCAGGTGTGCATATGGGAGGGGCATGAGCAGAACAAACAAAGTCACCAGGCTTATGGAATACTGTTAATTGCATGCCTAAGTGACAATATTTAGGCACTAAAGTTTATACCTGCCTTTTACATGGTGTTAAATGTTAGCATCCAAATATCAAAGTAGGTTCTATTCTGTAACAGAATCTGGATGCCCAGTGTCTCTCAAACTGTATGCCACGGCACAGTGGTGTGCCTCAAAGAGATTCTGGGTGTGCCAAGAGAGATTCCAGAATTTTACTTTATTTTTAAAAATTCCCTTCATAAGTATACACTACAGTAGATGACATGTACGTCACGTACGCAAGAGTCTTGTCAATGTTATGAGCATCTGTGTGTGTAAGGATACAACTGCCCAGACAAGCACCATTCTTTGGCATAATTGGTCCTTGAAAACTAATGGCTAGTAATTTGATTTTTTTGTGCAGTAGTTATCCTAACTTGAGCAACAAAGCAATCAAGGCTTTGTTACTGTTTGAATCTTCTTATCTTTGCGAACTTGGATTTTCAGCTCTGACAGAAATTAATTTGAAAAAAAGAGAATGACTGCAGATGGCGGATGATGAAATGCATGTTTGCTTGTCGACTATAGAGCCACATTTTGAGTTAATTTGCTCTCAAAAAACAAGGACATCCATCACATTGATTAGCAATTCTATTCCATCAACTTTAGTTTCACTGTTACAATTACCCATACATAGCTTAAATAATTTTTTTGTTGGTTTTGCAATTTTATAATTTCAACTATAATGTGCTGTCTTTTATTAGTGACTGAAGAAATAAATTTTTTTTTGTGTGTGCTTTTTCTTGTGTCATGTCATCACGTTTTTACGTTTTTCTGATGAAATACGTCGTTTGCCGGCAGTTTTTTGATTGGGGTATTTAAATGGCTCAGCATCTTTTGAAACTGACGCCATTTTTTGAGAAATAGTTCAGCAAGGAACCAGGTCATATTTGCTCCGTAAGTTTGCTGTTTTAAACACTGAATTTAAGAATTTTGTGATCCAATACATCCAAAAATGTTTATTGAATTTTGTTCTTTTCTTAGGCACTGTTTATGCTTTTCCCCTGACGAAGCCAGTGCAGGTGAAACGGTGGCCCCGTTGGGCTTTGAATGCAGTGCTGTCCTCCATCTAAGATAAGTGCCTTTTTGAATTTGTGCACTATCTATATCATTTTTGGATGTTCTCTTAGCTTTTCTAAAAATATTTAAAAGATTTATTTATAGAATATTTAAAAATATTTAAAAACATTAAAAAATACTAAAAAAGTAGTACCATCAGTACATGCCATAGGCCAATGATTGAGATCTTGACCGAAATCTATATTCAGCAGTCTTTGTCTGAATAATCGGTCTCTGAGGCTTGGCATTTAATCGTTGTGTGATCGCTCTCAGCGAAAATATATCTTTCCCTCCAAGCACCTTGAGCTATTAAAACAACAACAGTGCCCATCCCAGCCCATCTCCTACCTTATCCCCCTTTTTACTAAGCTGTGGTAGAGGTTTCTATTGCAGCCCGGAACGCTAAATACTCCAACGCTGCTCTGATGCTCATAGAATTTAGCGTCCCAGGCTGCGGTAGAAACGTCTACAGCAGCTTAGTAAAAGAGAGCCTTAATCTCTTTTTTTTAAAAATCAGAATCTTCAGCTCCTCTAGTCCTCACATTCTCTTGGCATCTACTGGGGTATCTTGGGTGGAGGGAGGCTTATTGGGGGAATACAGAGCAATCCCCGAGAGCTTCTGCCCCAGCAGCTCCCTCAGTCAGACTCCTTAACAGTAGTCTAATGGTAGTAATGCTCAGGGATCATACTGCCAAATAAGGGAACCACAAGCCTACCATTAAGAGATGGGTTCTGCTGGTGCAGTAGCACCTGTGGATCGCTCCTGCTCTCTAATGCTCAGCATGGAGACCCCTAGTGGTTACCAGATAAAGGGGCAGGATTCAAGGAGATGCTGCTGGCTCTTAATGGATCAGTGTTCTTCAATGCAAGGCCCAGGAGCCAATGATGGCCCTTATCCTTCTGGCTTTTTTTATACTACTCTTTGCATCTCTATCCAAGCTCATGACAGAAAAGGGAAAGCAGATGAGAGGAAAAGCTGCATGCTTGAGGAAGAAGGCATTTCTCAGTGGATGAAAAGAATGCATTTGGAAATGCCCGCTTCCTTGAGGATACCCTTAGTAATATGTTTGAAGCCAGGCTGGTGGGCTAGATGTAGAGAATGACAAGGGGAAGGGTTCCTGTGGCAAACAACGGTTAGTCTGCAGGAGCAGGAAAAAATGCAGCTGGTTTATGGTGGGAACGGGAACAAGGCCATCTAGGGTTACCAGATTTTCTGTCTGGAAAATTCAGACCCCTAGACTTTAAATTTAAGCTAAGTTTGTTATTTTGGAATTTCTAACTTTACGTGAGTGTGATAGACTGTGGGTACACAGCATATTGAATATTTTTTTATATCAACTGAAGTATATTGAACATGTTATGATTGGGTGGTGAGGCGATATACTTGTTTTTGCCTCTATGTCTCTGAGCATATGTTTCATCATAAGTTGATATGATTGCAAATAAGTAACATCTGAACACGAGAGTGATTTTGTATTAGATTTGTGATTTTTCTATGTAGCATTCTGTAGTAATTTGGCTTAAGATTCCTCTAGAGAAAGGCCGTAAAAATCAGCACCCTCCCCAAGCAGTCCCAAGGTTGGTCTGGGTTTTGGAAACTGCTAAAAATGGAAGGCAGTTCCAGAGGTGCCTCAAAGTCTGAGCCTGTCCCTTGTCTCCACAGAAACCCGGGTGCAGAGAGCTTAGAATGAAAACACAGTTTATAAGGTGACTCCTGCATCCCCAAAGGTGGGGGCTACTGTTTCTCTCATGCTGTAAAACACAACAGATGCTTTCACTAAAGTGTTCAACTACCATAGGTAGGATATACAATACATGCAGAACCTCCTAAATCTCCATACTACATACTGCACATATTCACCTAGGACTAAAGTTGTAACTTACTGAAAGTATTAAGGCCAAACAATTTGACCATGTGATACCGCATATTGGTTACCAGTTTCCCATAGAATAACTTATAAATGTTACTTCTTAACATTCAAATCCAAAACTTTTCACACCCCAGAATTTATCAATAGGCTGATCATTCCTTATAACTCATCCAGAACACTATGATCAAATAATCAACACATTTTAGTTATACCTTTACTACGCCAAATTGTATATGATACCTCCCATTCAACGATCTTCTCTGTAAATGCCCCTCAATTGTGGAACTCTATGCCATCACATCTTCGGAAGGAATCTTCTCTGGATCGATTCAAATCGAATTTTAAAACTTTTTTAAAGACACATTCAATTTATAATCCCCCAATCACTGTTAACGACAAAAATGAAATCTCTCTCCCCTATTGTATTTACCATTCATGTCTCGCTATCCAATCGATTATTGTATTTCAACCCTATATCCTAATATACGATCATGTACGTCTGTTAATGGGATATGTTTGCATTAACCATATTTTATTCATTTTACCTTTGTACACCACTTAGAAGTTTGATAATGGGATAACAAATTTTAAATAAACTTAAAACCTGAAGTACTGTCAAAGAGCCATAATTAATTGCTACTGTTTAAATCAGTGTTCTTCAACCGCTGATCTGCAGAAATTTTCTGCTGGTCCGCACAGAGCTGGCAAGATCAAGGGAGCTCCGACATTTTGCTTCCCAGCTATCAATACTTGCCTGCAACAGCGCCAATAGTGCCAGCGCACTGATTCGCTTAGGAAGCCTTTGGTCCTTTGATGAGTCATGCTGCCTCTGAGGAAAGATGAAGCTGCATTATCAAAGGCGGGCCGCGACTCAGCAAAAGCCCCATGGCTGCCGAAGTGAATCGCTGTGCTGACGCTACTGGCACTGCTACAGGCAAGTACTAAGGGGAGCGGAGAGAAGGGGAGGAAGCCACTATTGGAGGCTGGGAAGCTGCTGGATAAAAGAAGAGCTGCTACTGGACCAGAAGGAAGGGAGGGAGGAGAGATGCTGTTGGGAGGGGAGGAGGGTTACTGCTGGACAGGGGAGGAGGAAAAAAGGAAGGAAACAGCTGGCAGGGAGATTAGAGGAGGGGAAGGGGTCAGGGTGGAATGAAGAGATCAGATGAGGGGAGATACAGAGGAATGAGAAAGTAGAGAAAGATTGATGCTGGGAAGGGGGTCAGGAGAGAAACAAGGAGAGAGGGACAAAGATGCTAGATCTGGTGTAAGAGAGATAAAAATGAAGAGAGCAGTGAAGCTGGAATGAATCATGTAAAACAGAGAGAGGGGGCGCAGGCTGGATGGAAAGGAGAGAGGGGCATAGAAAGAAGGCAGATACCATATGGAAGGGGGAGAGGGCAGATAGTGGATTGAAGAGACAGAGATGCTGGATTGAAGAGACAGAGAGGGCAAATGCTGGAAGGAAGAGAGTGAAAAGAAGATGAAAGCAGAAACCAGAGACAACAAAAGGTACAAAAAATTAATCTGATTTCTATTTTGTGATTAGAATATATCAGATTTGAAATATATATCATGCTAGAGCTGGTGTTAGACATAACTGGGGACTGCAAAGCCAGGCAGTGCTTCTTTAGCTTCCAGCTGGCTTAGGGCTCTCTCTGACCAGGGGGCAGTTGCCCTAGTTGCACTCCCCTAACACTATTCCTGTCATGTGTGACTGCGGTATTCTGTTAGCATGATATTTATGTGTAGCATTCAGTTTTCTTGATAGTAGAGGGGATATATGTGAAGGGTAGGGGAGACAGGGGTTTTGTTGATCCTTGCTCTGTATTATTTGTATTTATAAAATGACAATTGTACAGAATTTTTATACTTTAATAAAATACGTTCAATATAAACTATTTGAGGCTTGTGTGGATGCTGCGCGCGCTAGACACTAACTTCTCCATAGAGCTGGCGTTAGTTTTTCTGCATAGCGCATGGGTTAGCGCGCACTAAAAACGCTACCGCAGCTTAGTAAAAGGAGCCCTAAGTCCTCATTCTTTCCTAATAATAATTTCTGAGCCATAGAAGCAGCACAAAGAGACATCCACTAATCTCACAGGACTTCCCCTAAAATATGAAGACCCTTGGTTGCCGACACTAAATCATTACTGAACACCGATCTAATAAGGCTCTACTTTGTTACTGACTGTGCACTGAGAGTTTTCTCACAAGGGTAAGGGAGGCAAACAGGCAGGCATATTGACTTGTTAATGTACATTATACTATGCATGTCATGTCTTTTCACATTTGTAGAAAAGTTGTTTTTGTGTGCTAAAAATATGTACTCATCTGTAGTTCATTCTTAATACATATACTCTAGATCAGTGTTCTTCAACCGCTGGTCTGTGGACCGGTGCCGGTCTGTAGAAATTTACTGCCGGTCCACAGGGTCGGCATGTGCATCGGGCCCAAGATGTTATGATTCATAGAACAAACAGACTGTATTGTGACTTGATTGACAGGGCATGTTGGTCAATTAGCTCCCGGGGACATTCAAAAAACGAATGCCGACCTATGGGACAGCTGAGTCTTCCGTGTTGCAGACCAATAGGCTTTGAGCTGACTGGTAACTGGCTGATGCAGGGGGATAACAATGCGGATGGGAATTGGAGGGAAGAGGAGAGGATTGTAAACATTGAATTGGTGTTGCGAACACAGTCTTTGAGACTTGGGCAGCATGTTGTAGGAGAATTGCCACTATAGTATCTGTGGGTTTCCTACTCAAGTTAGTTTATACTTAACTGTCAAAGTTTTATAGGAAGGCAGTTAATAGATCCCAAAATAGATGTGTTCCAAGAAATTGAAACGGTGAGAAGAAATAGAATGATGGTAGGAAAGTCTTTGAGACATTGCTGTGCAAGGCTGCCCTGTGAACTTCTAAAAGCTAAGTTACTCAGCATTTCATATTCTGCTCTTTTGACTGGTTTTCAGCATTATATCTGCTTAATTTCTCTTCTCCTCCCTGTTTCTTACTAAAAAAAATATAAAAAAGCACAAAAAAATAAATCCTTCTCTTTCCTCTGTTAAATCTAATTTCCTCTTCCTGCAGTTTTGTTTAAAATACTGTGTTTTAGGTGGTATAGAGCCTATATTTCTGGTGCCTGTGGCTCAGGGTGACTAAAGTAGGGAAAATCCTGTTATAAATCCTGTGTTTTAGGGTAGCACTGATATAACCTGCAGTTTTGTTTAAAATACTGTGTTTAGGTGGTATAGAGCCTATATTTCTGCCTTACTAGTAGTCTTACTTATAGTCCCACCAACCCCAGGGACCACTATTCATATATAGAGACCCATATAATCAGGACTACTCAAATCAAGTCACTTCACAACCAATCAAGATGACCTTTATTCTATGCAATCACTGTGGTGCTTTAATTCCAAGACATACTATTTGGAGGCTTAAGGCTTGCCCCATCTGTTTTCAACTTGCCAGTATTAAGGAGGAGCTCTACAAACTTAAACAGGAATTGAATACAATTAAAGCAGCTTCCATCACTCCACAAAATCATACCAACTTACCACCTCTACCTCAAAGAATAAAACAGCCCAGGAATAAATGGGTCACAGTAGGCTCAGGAAGACTGCGACATGTAACACAGAAACATCCACCTTCACTAATATTACCTCTACAGAATTCCTTCACTCCACTAGTGCACTGCGATACTCAGGAAAACAGAAGGGAGGTGGGACTGGAACCAATGAAGGTAACTCAAGAGAACAAGCGCACCCTAAGTACAAATAAAAAAGCCAAAAACAGAAAACTATTACTGTTGGGGGATTCCATCATCAGAGGCATTAACCTTGGAACACAAACGAGGAGACCAAAATAGTGAAATGTCTTCCAGGATCCTCAGCTACCAGGAGTTCCAGGCAAATACTGACTATAATTAAGGAAGAAACTAAGGATTTTAACACTGATGTTGTTATCCATCTGGGAACAAATGACCTGGCCAACAACTCCACACTTGCAGCACAGAAAGCTTTTCGGGAGCTTGGTGAGGGCGTGAAACCTTTTGTAAAGACTTTAGCTTTTTCTGAAATACTGCCTGCATATGGAAAAGGAGAGCAAAGAGTGAAAAACACAGAGGACTTTAATAGATGGCCCAGAGCCTGGTGTCATCAAGAAGGCTTCAGGTACATAGGAGGATGGGGAAATACATGGAAGGACAAGAAGCTATATTGCACTGATGGGCTACATATTACTACAGCAGGAAAAAGAAACCTTGCAGAGAAATTTAGACAATATTTTTCTAGGCATTTAAACTAGAAGGTGGGGGTGGTGTATGTACGAAGGACAATTATAGAGACCACCCCCGGCAAAAGAAAAGATGTGATAGTAGTAAAGGCTGCAACATAAGCAATATCAGCAACTCATTTCTTAGTATTGCAACGGAAAGTGAAACAACACAAAAATCCATACGAAAAAGGAGATTATCGCTGAAAAATAGCTGGAAAGCGATGACCACAAATGCTCACAGTCTAAGCAACAAAGTTCATGATCTGCAAGCCCTGATATTAGAGGCAGATCTAGATATTGTTGCTATCACAGAGACATGGTTCAGTGAATCACATGGATGGGATGCAAACATACCGGGATATAATCTTTTTAGGAAGGACAGAGATGGTCATAAAGGTGGAGGAGTAGCTCTCTTTGTAAAGATCAATATCCAAGCGACCAAAATGCAAGGGACCTGGGGAGAGGAAGAAGCGATATGGATTGCTCTGAAAAGAGAAGATGGAACTTCTATCTACGTGGGTGTAGTCTACAGACCTCCGACTCAATCGCAGCAAATTGATAAGGATCTGATTGTGGATATCCAAAAGTTTGGAAGGAAAGAGGAGGTTCTGCTGTTGGGAGATTTCAACCTGCCGGATGCGGACTGGAATGTTCCGTCTGCGGAATCGGAAAGAAGTAGGGAGATTGTGGATGCCTTTCAAGAGGCTCTGCTCAGACAAATGGTGACGGAACCCACAAGGGAAAAAGCGATATTGGATCTGGTCCTCACAAATGGAGAGAGTATCTCTAATGTTCGAGTGGGTGCTCACCTGGGTAGTAGCGATCATCAAACGGTTTGGTTTGATATAACGGCTAAAGTGGAGAGCGGCCGCACAATACTTAAAGTCCTAGATTTCAAACGTACGGACTTTAATGCAATGGGAAAGTACCTGAAGAAAGAGCTGTTAGGATGGGAGGACATAAGAGAAGTGGAAAGACAGTGGTCTAAGCTGAAAGGAGCGATAAAAATGGCTACGGACCTTTATGTGAAGAAAATCAATAAAAACAAGAGAAAAAGGAAGCCGATATGGTTCTCCAACCTAGTGGCTGAGAAAATAAAGGCAAAAGAGTTGGCGTTCATGAAATATAAAAAACCAAAGAAGAGGAGAGCAGAAAGGACTACAAGGTGAAACTGAAAGAAGCCAAGAGAGAGATACGTTTGGCGAAGGCACAGGCGGAAGAACAAATGGCTAAAAATGTAAAAAAAGGAGATAAAAATTTTTTCAGATATATTAGTGAAAGGAGGAAGATAAAAAATGGAATTGCTAGGCTAAAAGATGCTGGGAACAAATATGTGGAGAGTGATGAGGAGAAAGCAAATGTGCTAAACAAATACTTCTGTTCTGTGTTCACAGAAGAAAATCCTGGAGAAGGACCGAGATTGTCTGGCAAAGTTACACGAGAAAATGGAGTAGATTCTGCGCCATTCACGGAGGAGGGTGTTTATGAGCAACTTGAAAAACTGAAGGTGAACAAAGCGATGGGACCAGACGGGATCCATCCCAGGATACTAAGGGAGCTCAGAGAGGTTCTGGCGAGTCCTATTAAAGACTTGTTCAACAAATCTCTGGAGACGGGAGTGATTCCTGGGGATTGGAGGAGAGCGGATGTGGTCCCTATTCATAAAAGTGGTCACAGGGATGAAGCAGGAAACTACAGGCCGGTGAGCCTCACTTCAGTTGTTGGAAAAATAATGGAAGTGTTGCTGAAAGAAAGGATAGTGTATTTCCTTGAATCTAATGGGTTACAGGATCCGAGGCAACATGGCTTTACAAAAGGTAAATCGTGCCAAACGAACCTGATTGAATTTTTTGATTGGGTGACCAGAGAGCTGGATCGAGGACATATGCTAGATATAATTTACTTGGATTTCAGCAAAGCCTTTGATACAGTTCCTCATAGGAGGCTGTTGAACAAACTTGAAGGGCTGAAGTTAGGACCCAAAGTGGTGAACTGGGTCAGAAACTGGCTGTCGGACAGACGCCAGAGGGTGGTGGTTAATGGAAGTCGCTCGAAGGAAGGAAAGGTGACTAGTGGAGTCCCTCAGGGTTCGGTGCTGGGGCCAATCCTGTTCAATATGTATGTAAGTGACATTGCTGAAGGGTTAGAAGGAAAAGTGTGCCTTTTTGCAGATGATACCAAGATTTGTAACAGAGTAGACACCGAAGAGGGAGTGGAGAATATGAAAAAGGATCTGCAAAAGTTAGAGGAATGGTCTAATGCCTGGCAACTAAAATTCAATGCAAAGAAATGCAGAGTAATGCATTTGGGGATTAATAATAGGAAGGAACCGTATATGCCGGGAGGAGAGAAGCTGATATGCACGGACGGGGAGAGGGACCTTGGGGTGATAGTGTCCAAAGATCTAAAGGCGAAAAAACAGTGTGACAAGGCAGTGGCTGCTGCCAGAAGGATTCTGGGCTATATAAAGAGAGGCGTAGTCAGTAGAAGGAAGAAGGTGTTGATGCCCCTGTACAGGTCATTGGTGAGGCCCCACTTGGAGTATTGTGTTCAGTTTTGGAGACCGTATCTGGCGAAAGACGTAAGAAGACTTGAGGCGGTCCAGAGGAGGGCGACGAAAATGATAGGAGACGTATGAGGAGAGACTGGAAGCCCTGAATATGTATACCCTAGAGGAAAGGAGAGACAGGGGAGATATGATTCAGACGTTCAAATACTTAAAGGGTATTAACGTAGAACAAAATCTTTTCCAGAGAAAGGAAAATGGTAAAACCAGAGGACATAATTTGAGGTTGAGGGGTGGTAGATTCAGGGGCAATGTTAGGAAATTCTACTTTAAGGAGAGGGTGGTGGATGCCTGGAATGCGCTCCCGAGAGAGGTGGTGGAGAGTAAAACTGTGACTGAGTTCAAAGAAGCGTGGGATGAACACAGAAGATTTAGAATCAGAAAATAATATTAAATATTGAACTAGGCCAGTTACTGGGCAGACTTGCACGGTCTGTGTCTGTGTATGGCCGTTTGGTGGAGGATGGGCAGGGGAGGGCTTCAATGGCTGGGAGGGTGTAGATGGGCTGGTGTAAGTCTTAACAGAGATTTCGGCAGTTGGAACCCAAGCATAGTACCGGGTAAAGCTTTGGATTCTTGCCCAGAAATAGCTAAGAAGAAAAAAAAAAATTTTTTAATTGAATCAGGTTGGGCAGACTGGATGGACCATTCGGGTCTTTATCTGCCGTCATCTACTATGTTACTATGTTACTATGTAAAGTAAACGTTATTTGCTACAGAAATGAAAATAGAAGGAGACAGAATGATATGATTTGATTTCTTGACTAACTTGTAGCTGATGTTCCTGTGCTGGCCCTGGGTCATTTTGTCTCTCATTAACTTACGTTTCCTGCTTGGTGGGTTTTGCTGCCTGGAGGGAAGCAGACAACAAAGGTAGGGGAATGATTTTATTTTTGAATTTAGTGAATGAATTGTGTCAATTTTGATAATTTACATCTGCTGTCTGTATTTTGCACTTTTCAGGAAGAAATACATTTGTTTCTTTTTCTCTGGGGTTGTATAACATACAGAGTCTCGAATCTTAGGGTTTGTTTGTAAATATTAGTACTTTTAGTTTTTAGTCCCGTATTTGCATGGGGTTATCTGTGTTCTGGTAGGAATGAATATTGAAAAGCATACAGTGTGCTTTGTGTAGTTTAATTTTGTATTTAACCATTATGTGTTGTTAATAAGATTATATTGTGTGTATATATGAAAAATGAATGGAAAAAATAGTGTTACAATTAGTACTATTATGGGGGCGGGGTCTGGCCCACGACTTAGCCCAGTGTTCTTCAACCGCCGGTCCACAGACCGGTGCCGGTCCACAAAATAATTATTTTATTTCCACCGGTCCATAGGTGTAAAAAGGTTGAAGAACACTACCCTAGATTATGGTGTGGGCCACGTTTTACAATTAGAGAGTAAATGATAAAACAAAATCAACTTTTTCAGAAATTCATTGGTTACATAGAAAACCCCAGATGACCCATGCAGTCTCTCCAGCAGTGATTTATCCCTTTGAGTAGATGCACAAACAAATTCCCGTATGGAACTCAATAGTCAGACCCCGTTTGACCCATGCTCTTCACCTAACCTTTGCTGTACTACCCATAATATAAGAGGCCTTTGGAGGAGCAGGACGCTGAGAGAAGCACTCCCGTCTTGAAAGGAAAAATTTCTTTATTCTACTTTTAAAAACGACAATTTCATGCCTAAAAGAAGAGGGAAACCGAGGGGTATCCCTCCACCTACCCCGGGCTTCTCGACGCCGAGGCAGACTGTGATAACAGCATTCACAGTCCCCTCTTCCATGTCGGGCGTTTCCGCTGCTGTGGAACCGGGAATCCATAGCTTGGACGGCGAGATGTCGCTCTCGTTGAGCCCGCGAGGACCGCATACCCCTCCCAATCCCGGAGAATCTTCGCTGCAGCGGAGCTGGCGGGAGGGCTCCCCCGGAGTGTGGGGTGAGGCTTGCTCTCTCTCCGAAGTTGACCCGGAAGTGGAACATGCAGCAGACACGCTGACCTCGACGTTGGAGAGGCAGCGTTCTGGGGGAGAGGAGCCGACGGTGACCGGCGGTGGGGAGGTGGCAGGAGCCCAGACTTCCATCGCTGGAGCAGGAGCCGTGCTTGGGTCGGCTGGTGTCCCCCTCCTTGGACCGTTGGTAAAACCACAGGCTGTTACTCTGGACTCCATTTGGACTGCAATTGAGAATCTTCACCTGGTATGTTCTAACTTTGTTACTATGACCCAGAATTCTACCTCCAGGATAAGCTCCTTAGAGACTATTACTCAGCAACACCAAGTGGAATTAAAAAACTTAGATAAAGCAACAACAGAGACTAAGAATCTAATTACCAAACAAACAACAGAAAAAATGATGATTTTGAGGAAGATTGAAAACCTGGAAAATCAGCAGAAAAATTTAAATTTGAGGATTCTTAATTTTCCGGTTGCCAAGTTTATGTCTCCTAAAGAACTCTTTAAGAACTTTATGTTGAATGTCTTAAATGTACCTGAAGTAAGTCTTCCCCCGATACAAAGAATTTACTATATAAAACAAGTGCAGAAAGAAAAAGCTACAGCAGATGAAAATGTTCAATTAGATGTTTCTGATATTCTGCAATCTTCTGACATTGAAATTCAGGGAAGAGCAACTTTATTGGTCTCGTTGGTATTTCTTCAAGATAAAGAAATGTTGCTGAAATTATATTTCAATTTAAAGCAGATTTCCTATTTGGGGGAAAGGGTATATATATTTCCTGATGTTTCAAGGTGGACGCAGTCCAGAAGGAAAGAATTTCTGTTACATAGATCAAAGGTGATTGCTTTGGGGGCAAGTTTCCAGTTGCGATTTCCTTGTAAATGTTTTATTTCCTATCAAGGAAGTAAATATATATTTTTCGAACCTTCCCAATTAGGTTTTTTCCTTGAAGGTAAAGGAATCTCTACACAGTCCGAATGATACAGGTTAATAATGCGGTTAAGGTTACTTTGGATAGGTAAGATCTGACTGCTCTATTTCTTAAAGTTTTTAGTTTCCTTTGTATATTCCCCTTTCCCGAGGGGTTTTACTTTCATCTTGTCTCTTCTCCTTAAGTTGTGGACTGTATTATATGATTTATATGGATGTTTAAATTTCAATTCTTGGTATGTAATATGACTAAGAGAATAATATATTTCTGTATTTCTTTAAACATCTTGTATAGGATGCATTAAAATGATAAATAAATAAAAATTAAAAAAAAAACAAAAAAAAAAAAAAAAAAAAAAAAAAAAAAAGAGGCCTTTGGCAAATATGTATGAAGATGCTGGCTCTTCTACCTAAATATAAAAAGCACAAAGACTCGGAGAAAAACAATAAGGTATTCAGGAATTATTTTACTCAGGCTGGATCTAAATTTTTTTGATTGTATCTCTATGGCATAATAAATATCATCAGATTAATTGTGTGTTAACATTTGACACTGGTCTATGCATGATTATTCCTAACAGAACTTGCATCATTCCTTACTATAGTAAGGAATGATTCAGGGCTCGTGAAGATGAACTGTGAATCATTTCCTTTATCTTTTCTTATACTTTTTTGTTGTAAGTGCATCACGTCTCCCCTATTAGTGGGCTTTAAAAGGAATTATGTAAGATTGATTAGGCTGTTTTCTTCTTTGTTTTGGTGACCCCATTTTTCCCCTTGTATTATTGGATTATTCAAATCACAATAAAAAAAACTTATTGAACTTTAAAAAAAAAAAAAAAATTGCAGGCAGCTGCTAAAAATGATTCAACATTTACAAGACAAAGCATGAGTACCATTGGATGCTATGTTTACTTCTGAAATATTGCAAAGAATACAAAAGCCAGAGCTTTCTGTAACCATGGTAAACACAGCCACTTTGCACTACAGTACACAGCACTAACATTTTCACCTGCCATTGAACAAAAAAGCATCATTTATTCCATGCGAGCACAATTTATTCAGAGAGACTTATTTTGACAATACTACAAACTAAGAGCTCCTTTTACAAAGCCGCGCTAGGGCCTTAACGTGTGGAATAGCGCGCGCTAAACTGCCGCCCGCGCTAGCCACTACCGCCTCCTTTGAAGCAGGCGGTAGATTTCCGGCTAGTGCGCGCTAATCCGGTGCATGCGTTAAAACCACTAGCGCGGCTTTGTAAAAGGAGCCCTAAGATTTTATTAGAATTTCAATGAACATTCTGTATACGGTATATTAATGAAGGCAGCACAAGTTATTTAGTGCAAAATTACTTCCTTGTAATAGGTGTTCTCTGAGTCTGACATTGGAAAGATTCCCTTAGCTTATAAATTTATAGAGTTTTTCACATGGACTACTCATGTCCAGCACTTCTCACAAAGTACTATTGCCCGAGACCACTTTAATTCTGCATTTAGCTTATCAGTTGACTACAACTGGGAATAGATGGGTTTTATAAAAGACTCCTACCAATAGGCACCTACAATTCAAAATGATACAGAACACCAAATACATTACAAATTACGTATATCTCCCAGGAAACAATAAAGGAGCAAGCCCAGAAATGAGGGCACTTAGTGCCCACTAGCAGCCAAAAAGATGGCTCCTGTTCGCTTACCATATTGCCTATGAATACCCATTCCATATAAACAACTTCTCTTTCTCTGAGGACAAACAGAACTATAAGCAGGAATACCTAGTCACAGGTTACCTTGAACTAAATAATGGAGAGAAAAAAAAAAAGATTGCCAATGAACAGACTGTTATGCATATTCCATTTTTTTCTCATTTTTCCCTGATGAAGGCAACCTAGAAATCATAAAAATGGGCTGTAGAAGAGAAGAAGTTGGATTATAAACCTCAAAGAAATTCCACAGGACAGATTGACAAACCTACTGTCTTGACAAGAATTTTTTTTCCAAACAGTAATAGGACATGAATCCATGAAGCAAACACCATGTCAAAGCCTTGTAAATATCCTATATGGAAGCTGATCTACTGGCCATACCTCTCCCTATGCAACCTAGCATACTTCTAGCTTTCGCTGTCACCTTTTCAACCTGTCTGGCCACCTTAAGATCATCATATACAATCACACCCAAGTCCCGCTCTTCTGTCGTGCTCATAAGTTCTTCACCCCCTAAACTGTACCGTTTCCTCGGGTTTTTGCAGCCCAAACGACCTTGCATTTCTTAGCATTAAATTTTAGCTGCCAAATTTCAGACCATTCTTCAAGCTTCGTCAGGTCTTTCTTCATGTTATTCGCACCATCTGGCGTGTCTACTCTATTGCAGATTTTGGTATCATCTGCAAAGAGGCAAATCTTACCCGACAACCCTTCAGCAATATCTTTTACAACAGAGATAGCCAGCTACAAAGCTTATATACAGTGTCAATCAATTAATTTATTTCTAATATTGCTGAAACAATATTGTTTTAGTTAATTTCCAAAAGGCTGGATAGAAAAGATCAATCTGAAAACTGTCAGACAAAGAATTTCAGAGTGTAAGTCTTTATCTGCTGTCATCTACTATGTTTCATGTTTAAGTATCTCCCACAAACACTGACCTGGTAAAAAATATCCTTCCAAATCTTTCCACATTAGACACTCCTTCCAGATGACACCCTTCCCTAAACATAAGAATAGCCCAGTATCCTGTTTCCACAGTGGCCAATCCATGTCACAAGTACCTGGCAATACCCAGATAGTACCAACATTCCATGCTACTGATCCCAAGGCAAGCAGCGATTTCCCCCATGTCTGTCTCAATAGCAATCACCCTTCTGAATCAGATGTTCCACTTTTGAACTAGAGAGTTGCATGGGAACGGGGACGACGGGAATCCCGCAGGACCTGCGGGGATCCCACGGGTTCCCCCTTCGGGTCACCAGAAGTCTTCCCCGATGTCAGCGCTGACGTCGGAGGGTGGGCTTAAGCAAAGCCCTCCCTCCCTCTGACGTCAGCGCTGACATTGGGGAAGACTTCCGGTCGGCTATGTGTGCTGCGGCAGGGCAGGCAGGAAATAGAAGACGAGCCTCGCGGCTCGAGCTCCATTTGGATGAGAAAGTTGGTAATTTGTTGGCAGATGAGGGCTGGACACAAACGTGGGAGGCAAATGCGGGACAAAAGGAGGTCGAACTTGGGAGGCGAACGTGGAACACAAAAGGGAGGGAGGGAGTGCATTTTTGGAGACAAGGCATGAACTTGGGAGAGAGGATGGAGGAAGGGAGGGAAAGAGGTGGGGGAGGGAGTGCGTTTTTGGAGACAAGGCATGAACTTGGGAGAGAGAATGGAAGAAGGGAGGGAAAGAGGTGGGGGAGGGAATGCATTTTTGGACACAGAAGATATGAACTTGGGAGAGAGGAAGAGAGGGAAAGAGATGCTGAGGTGGGGAGGGAATGCAATTTTGGACACAGAAGGCATGGACTTGGGAGAAAGGAAGGGAGGGAAAAAGTACACGGGAATGGAAGAAAGGAGAATTTTTGGTCATGAGGGAGTGAGGTACAGATGAGAGGGAGAAATATTGTGGTGGAATGGACAGATTGAAATGGATGCAAGAGGGAGGAATGTTGGACATAGTGGTGAAGGGAATGGAGGGAGAGATGTGGCATGGTGCTAGAGAGGGGTGATAGAAGGAGAAATGTTGGGCACAGGACTGGTGGGCAGGGGCGAAAGATGAAAAAGGGATAAATGCTGGACCATGGTAGGAGGAACCAATGGACAGCAACAGAAGAATTTATAGAAGATGGGAAAGTGGAAAAAAGAAACTGGGACCAACTTTATGGAAATATAAGTCTCCAGACAACAAAGGTAAAAAACGGAATTTATTGCCTAAAATATGTTAGTTTTGGGAAATGTATATAGCAGATGTCTTTGTATTGTGTTAAAAAGAAAAGGAAAAGCATTTCTGGTTTTATTTCTACAGTGTTGAAGTACTTGCTGACCCTTGCTGTGACTGGTGGGGATCCCCAAGCACCGCCAGCAGAGGACCTCCTCTAGAGACGGCCAGAACTCCCCTCCACCAAGCGCAGCAGTCGATGGCAGCATCCATGAGCCACTGAGGTGCCAGCATCTGTGACTCAGGGACGCTACTGCTGCCTGCCAAGCTTGGCAAAAGGGACACCCGGCCAACTGCAGAGAAAGTCCTCAGCTGATAGCTTGGGGGTCCTCATCAGTTGAGTATTTCTATTTTATATTTACATTAGAGGCTCTGGTAGAAACCCGTTTACAAAGTATGTATTCTTCCCAATTAATATTTCCAAATTAATAAAGTGTCTTTGCTTATTTGTAAATGGGTCTCTACCAGAGCTTTTAATTCAGTAACATAATTAAATGAAATAACTATTTCTGAAGTTTATAGGGACAGGCGGGGATGAAGAGGATTCCTCGGGGGGATGGAGGGGGACGGAGGGATTCCTTGCGGGGACAGGTGGGGACAGAGGGATTCCTCAAGGGGACGGGTGGGATTTTGGCAGGGACGGGTGGGATTTCTGTCCCCGTGCAACTCTCTGTTTTGAACCTCTTCTCCTCTCCCCCAAGAATAGAAAACAGAGCTGCCCCCCCAGATTACAAAACAGACTCAGATCAGATCCCACCCCTCTTCTGAGAATACAAAACAAAACCCCTGGGTAAGAGATCTCCAAAGATTCTCCCCCCAAACTGACCCCAACCAAGACAGTGCCTTCCTTCATTAAGGCCCCCCTGTGATCCCCCTCTAGAAATCTCCCATCAAGGCAAGCTCCCCTCCAGCAGTCAGTAACCCTTAACCCCTGACCCCCACCCACCTCTCAAGGCCTATCCAAAATGGATTCTGTTGGTCTAGGGGTGGGGGATCATGAATGGTCCCCCCCTCTACTCCCATACCGTCTATCTCCAGACTTCCGAATGACACCCATGGATCCTTGCCAGTTTATGAGTATCAAAATCACAAATACAGCTTCTGAAATAACTACCACTACTCTAAGAATTTTCCTGATTTTAAAAATGCATTTACCATGACCAAGTCATGACTTATCTGTAAAAAGGTTTATAGTTAAAATAGAGTCTAACCATATACTGTAGACATAAGTATGTTTAATAGCAGCGTGCTTTCTCTGTCTAAAGCATGAGGTGAAGCCAAGTGGCAAGATACACAAGGTATGATAAATTTCATTTCCAAAGGTACCAAAGGATGTACAGTATAGTTAAAAAACATATTTGGCCTTATTAGAAGCAAGCTCAAAAGATGGTTCTAATTTTTCAAACCCCTTTATCAGAATAGTTAAAATTAAGATGGGCAACTTGACTGTATTTTCAGAATATTCAAGTACAGTCTGTACAGTGACAAGATGCTTCCACGGATTTCTCACTTGGAAATTATGTTCATCTTAAAACAAACTAAATCAAGACAATTATTCTGATGCCTTGTTTAACTGTTTTCAAAACGCAGCTCACAGAGACATTACATGACAGTTATTTTCCTCTTGTATTACAAGAGTTATTTTTACCACTCTAGAACTGCAATTTCTGAAACGCAGTGGTGATCACTTACAGCCTCTGTACAAATTCCTTTAATATACCATTGAATTTCATTTAATGTAAATTCTTTATCTTATATCAAATTATGAGAAAACATTAAGAAAATCTTGCAAATCACTTCTACAGGTGCTGATTTTACATGCCACCATTGTCAGATACTGACCTTCGTGTTTTGCTGTCACCCAGCTAAGTAAGTAGTTGCTAGTTTGTTGAAGTAGGACATTGTTGTCTCCCTCATATGTGCAGTTTGGGTCATTGTCATTTCGGATTTCTCCCAAACGATTCACTTGATAAAAAAGATAATGGATACATTTGCAAACAATACTATAAAACAGTACTAGATATTGTATTCAAAGGAAGACAACACAATCTACTATTATCAAATGATTTTGGCTAAATGCCCTTATAACCATAGCGTATATATATATATATATCATTAAATTAGGAAAAAAAAACCTAGTTTTTACTTGGTTCAATAAGGGAACTTCATTATGATTAACTGGTGCTGGAGCTAAGCAATGGCATTCTAGTTCTTCCAGTACAACATCTCTTTTGGTACTCCAGTGAAATCTGGAACATAAGTCACCAGAAGAATGCTATGCAATCAATTTTCTCAGCATAAGCACTCAGTTCAGATCTGCTACTTGGAATTCACTGTTATTAATCTGTCTTAACCACTACTCTGAGGAGTGCTCAATGTCGGCACTTGAGATCCACAACCCAATTGTGTTTTCAGGGTGCCTGGAGGTGCTGTAGCATTGTACCTGGGACACGGAGACGTTCTGGAGGAGTGTAGAACAAGCAGAACAATAGAAGTAAAGGCGATCCAACTTTAAAAGCTCTATACCCATAGTGGATCTCTTTGGTTAAAAATAGTGTTGCTGCAAATGTCCCGAGATTATGAGAAATAGATAATGCATTCCAAACTTGATAGGTTCTATACCCAAAGAATACCCTGCTCTTTCCTCTATTCAGTATCTTGTTGTTGTAATAAGTAGAGTTGTTGGTGATGGGTAGAAGAAGTGATCCATCTTTATCAGGTTCTATACTCAAAATGGATTCCTCTATGGAACAGCTCCAGCAGTAGGAAATAGAAGAGGCATTTCATCTTTAATAGGCTCTACCAGCAGTCTCAAAATCATAGCCCACAGGCCACATGCGCCCCCCCCCAAGGTGCTATTTTGCAGCCCGTGGTCTTGTACATGATCTCGCACTCTGGACAGGAAGAGAGGCTCTGACGTCAGCTGACTTGCAACTTCCTGCTACCGTCGTGTATGCCGGGACTCCTGCCTTCACATATCTGCCGGATATGCGAAGGCAGGAGTCCTGGCATTCGCGATGGCAGCAGGCAGTTGCAAGTCAGCTGACGCCGGCGCAATCTTGCATACTGAGCAGGAAGAGAGGCTCCGGTGTTGGCATCCCAAAAGATAAATATGAAGGAACAGAACAAATTATTTTGTTGATTGTTGAAGTGTTGTTGGTTTTTTTTGTAGCTCTGGAAGATCGGGAACAGATCCAGCCGGAAAGGGAAAAATACAGAGTACCATGGGTCGAGTAAAATGTAGGCCAAAAAACCATCGACACCGTCGGTGGGGGCAAAGGCTTTAAAATTGCCTACAGGCCGCATTAGTGAACATAGACATTTTTGTTAGGAAATAAGAGGTTTAAAAGAAAAAACAACTAAGACGAAGAAAATAATGAAACCAATGAAAAATGAAGTGGGAAGGCAAACTTGACTGGACAAAGTCCAGATACATCTTTACTCCGCGGAAAAAGAAAAACTGACGACCTGGCTAGCTGGCATCAGGCAGGAAGGCTCTCGCGCATGCACGGTGCGGGCAGTCTCAAAGCTTTCTAAAGCTTAAAGTGACAGTACACTTTTAGCACTGTCCGTATTGGGCTCCGTGGATGACATCACCCATTTGTGAGAATATGCTGCCTGCTTGTCCTGGGATACGCTATGTTAAGTGCAATCATGGTATATGCTATATTAAGTACAAAAATTGCCCAATGATGAACGTGATAAAGCATTTCAAGTTAGTGCACACATATCAAAACTAACAATGTGGTAATTAAATTTTAGAATTTATTTTTTGGAGGGGACATTCCTGCACTAGCCAGCTAGCGTATCTATATTACCACATGCTAACTAGTTAGCACATGGTTAACAAAGGAGCCCTTACTATCACCTAAATAGGTGATGATAAGTACTCTTAGTAATTTTTTTTTTTTAATGGCTATGCACTAATGGAAAAATTAGCACACAACCATTAATGAAAATAGAAAAAAACCAAACTCTTTATGGCCATGGTAAAAATGGCCTTTGCGAACAGGAAAGACCCACATAGCACACTGCTCCCACTAAGCTGAGCGGGATTCTATCACCCACAGTACTGTCAGTGTGTGTGTGTGTATGTGGGGAGTGCTTTTTCAAGGTCATATTTTCTTTAGTGAGGGACAGGTAAACCCTGCAGGACTCCAGAGGACCTGCCCATCCCTAGAGACTGAAAATACAATATTGAAGTACCATCCTCTACTGGCAGCAATATAGCTGGAGAACTCCTGATCAGCTTAGAGGGAACAATGGCATAGGGGTATGCTAAGGCTAATTCTTACCACAGCTTAGTGAACGGATCCCTAAGTGATTTATGACACTTACTAGCTAAGAAGCCATGTCCCCCGCAAGCTTCTCGGCATTCTTGAGCCCCGTGCTGTGCAGTCCAGCTAGCAAGTGGTTTACTAGCACAAGACAATGCATGTATTTCTCTCCCAAGTTCAGCCTATGTAGAAAAAGAGATTAGTAAAACTTTTAAATATAATGTTTCCTTACATAAAAATGCCCCTGCCACATCTGTACACTATAAATGAAGTCACTGACAACAAAAATAGTGTGTGTTACTATGTATAAAACTATTTAAATACTGCACTAAACAAATTATAGTGGCAACCTATTTTGTGTTTTAGCACATGCATAATTCGGCGGTGTCTGGAATGTTGTGACCAGAAATGGCTGCATACTTTAAGCAGAAATGTCAACCCATTGATTTTTTGGTATCCATTTCCTCAAATACTTCAAGGATTCTACTTCAGAGAAGCTTCAGCATGTGTGCACATGTGAAAGGGCATTCACATGAAATACCAAAGCAACAAGGTTAAAAAAACCTTTGGCTATAATCAATTGTCCACGACAAACACATAGATGCAGAAGGTAGAGCTTAACTCAAAAATAACTGTCTGTGACATTGATTTGCATTTTTATGTTGTAATATTTATTATTAAAAAGGAGGAAAAATACTCAGTCAAAGGCCAAAGTTTAGTTATGGCTTTCCATAACTGTGGAGCAGTAACAATGTAGAGGGCTACAGATGAAACAACAAAGTGAAGTTACAGGAAAGCAATTTTATTCAAAGAACTAGCAAGATCCGTGTTTCTGTGAGTGCATGCATCAGAGATCAATAACATTCAACATATATATACAGTACTCCCCTGAAATTTGCAGGGTTTCCATTCCAGGAACACCTGCAAATTTAAAAAAAACTGTGAATGTGATTTAGGAGCTGATTGAAGGCAGGAGAGGGCAGCTGGGGCGCTGGCGGGTGCTGAAAATCATTCCCAGTATTTTCCGACCGCCTCTTCCTGGTACTAAAGTCAGGCTCCACCAATCAGGAGCTGCTTTGACAGCGTGTCAAAGTAGCTCCTGATTGGTGTAACCATGACTTTAGTACCAGGAAGAGGCGGTCGGAAAATACCGTGAATTACTGAGTCTGCAATTTGCAAATCGTGAATTCGCAGGGGTTTACTGTATAGCAAAATGGAGTCCCAGTATTGGTAGTATTCCTATCAATAACCACATTCGCAATAATAAAATATCAGCATAGAGAGTAGTGCTTCCCATATCAAACATTAAGTAGCAAAGAGTTCTTTGTTAACAGCATGTGGTCAAGCTTCTGCAATTCAGTAGACAAGCTAAGCTACTAGGGATACGGATCCCGAGCTCCACAAAGTTTTCTGCAGGCTGGCTAAACAGGTCCCCAAGGGATTAACCTGCTAGCTGCATACCAAAGTCTGCTTCTTCTCCTTGCAGGAAGAGCTTACCCCTGCACAGGGGAACTCTGGTGCACCAAAATCTGCAAACACCATGAAAAAACAGCCCCTCAAATGTGGAATTTACTCCCAATTCATGTACGAGAAGATTTAAGAGCAAGCTAAAATGCTTTCTTTTTAAAGATGAATTTGACAGCCAATAAAACTAGAATGCAGGATTTGATTAGGGTTCTCTACTGAGCCCTGGGCTTTAAATTCTTTGTTTCTTATTATTCTCCCCTTACCTATTGTTGTTTTTCTCTTATATGTTTCCTTTACTATCTTTTAAACTTGTATTTCTTTTCCTATTCTCTTCCTCTTGTGTCATTCGTTTGTCTTGTGAGTCATATTTACATTGTCTGTTTCTCTTTAATTATTGTAATTTAATATTTTAATATTTTGTACATCACTTAGAATGTGGAATAAGTGATTCATCAAATACTTAATAAACTTGGAAAGTAATATACAGAGCAGATCAGAATGACACCTTCCAGTTCATGTGCAAAAAGAAAAACTGAAGGGGGCAGCAGAGCCCTCTGGAGAAGGAGGAGTTGAAAACCAGGAGTGGATTCCTTCTGTATGGCTCACGAGTATTGCGAGAATACCCTATTGCCCAGAATGACACACCTAGTGAACTAGAATAATAAATATAAAAACATAAAAATAAAATAAAAATGACAAACAAATAGTTATTTTTGAGTTAAGCTTTGCCATACCACTGACTGGTCCGGTGGTTTTATGGTGGTGCTGTGCATTACCATGCAGAAAGTCCTTAGTTTAACTTCTGAACTGGACCTTCCTCGCCATGGGTTGTTTGGAGCTGAAAAAGCTGCAGAGCCCCTAGTCGAATACTATCATGGACAACATCAATAGCAACTAATGGTGAATTGATTGATTTAGAGCCTATGACAAAAAGCTCAGAGAAAATCATGATGCATGGCTACTGGCCTGAAAGCTGTTGCTGTAATGACAAGCCTAGGAATGAGATGCTATTAAATACAGAGTACACCCCCCTATCCCCACCAAGCTAAGAGTCCCTCTCATTCTAAATCATAAGAATAGCCATACTGGGTCAGAACAATCGTTCATCTAGCCTAGTATCCTGTTTACACATTGGCCAATCTAGGTCATTTAGTACCTGGCAGAAACCAAAATAGTAACAGCCTTCCATGCTACTGATCCCAGAGCAAACACTGGCTTCCCCCATGTCTGTCTCAATAGCAGACATGGAGGAAGCCAGTGTTTGTGTCCCTCATCAGACTTACTCTAACCCACAGAGCTTCACTTAGTGGCAAGCCCCCTTCCCCTTCAACCTGGGAAGTGTATCCTCCCTCAAAAGATCTCCCAAGGCAATAACCCTTCTCCCTACAAAAACAGCAGCAGTTGTACAGTGAGACTACCACTAGGGGTTTCCAGTGCCATTTTGAATGAGGGCATCAGCAAGGGCAGGAGTGACTGGAGATCATTCCTACTCAGACCAGTAAACACCAGGGATTTTGATTAAGGTGGCCTGGGGGGTGCCTTCAGGAGGCCTGGGGGTGGTCTTCCTTTTAGGAAGGGGATAATTCTTGAGTGGGCTTCCGCGCTTTTTGCGACCAAAAAAGCACTGGCCTTCGAGTTCTCTGCTGAAGCCAACAAGACCCTCTGGGGCAAACCCCAGATCTCATAAGATCAGATGGAACGGCTCCTGTGAGAGGGACCATGCTCCTGAGACCAGGAACTGTTGGCCAAGGAAGACTACCGGAACATTGATGACTCCGGCACCATGGGCCGCTGAGAAAGACAGAAGACGCACTTCTGTAAAGTGGAACGCCGCCGATCTTCCTGCCCCGAAAGAGAGAAAGACAAGAGCACTAGAGCTCCCTCATGATGTACATACGCCACTGCCCCAATGTTGTGGACCAGGAGTCCACTGCCCTGACTGAAGTGGGTCCTGCAGTGAGCCCGCAACCCAACAAGCTGGCATCTGCCCTAAGAGTCATCCACTCAGAAATCTGAAGAAACCAGCCCTGGTTGAGAGCCAACCCCTGAAACCACCAGCTTAAATTGTGGCTAGCTGGCTCCATCCAGGGAAGCGACAACTGAAGGGGGGGGGGGAACTCAGTGGAGGTCACCAAGATAGGAGGGCCTCCCATCATGGGCGCATGGGCATTCTGGCTTGGGGGATCACCTCCAATAAGACTGCCTGAGACCCCAGAATCTGCAGATAAAACCAGGCTGAGAGAGCCAGATGGTCCAAGAGAATTCTGATCTGTTGACAAAGGTTCTGTACACATTCTTCGAGTCCTTTTCAATTCTTCCGCAAATCTTTAAAAACTTTTCTATTTGCTAAACACTTTGAAATTTTTGTTGTTTTTCCTTTCAGTAATTTTTAATTATTGCTAAGTGAGTCGAGCTTCCTTTGGTTGATGACCCAGTATATAAAGCTAAGTTTTAATTTAGTTTAGGAAACACACGACCCCGTCTGGAGATGAGGAGAAACCCTAGAAACTCCAGGGACTGGGAGGACTCCATGCATCTCTTCCTGAACTTGCCAAAGCCTAAAGCAGAGACACTACTGTCCCCACTGCACCTTTGTACACCGAACAAGATGGAGCCCGGATCACCTGCTGCTCCAGGAAGGGTGGACTTGGAACTCCTGCTGGTGGAAAGCTGCCCCAACTACAATCCTTGTGTAAAGCTCTGGTTAAAATGTGTACTTTTAAAATTCTATGCATCTTCTCAGCTGATGCAAAATCTGATAGTGAAATTTGTTTGAATATACAAGTATTTCCATTGTAAGTTAGGAAATACACATATTCATTTAAACACTACACTCACAACATACCCCCTTGAAACTAGGGTTTCTGAAATTGTTATTTACATGTAGACGCAGTCTATACTGCCATTTCTATGTGTAGATGCTTCTAAAATGATCTCCTATATCTGTTTGACAATAACTACCTATTATCTGCTACCCTGAAGAGTGAAGGACCTGAGGATGAAGGCGACAACTGGTAATCAAGCTTGCATAGCAGATTAGTAGGATATATTCTTAGCTACAACAATATAAGCAGTGGTAACCTTATACTGGCCTTTATCTGGCAACCTACTGTATGTACCAAGAGGGCAGTCAGAATGCTTCAGAATCTTTCAAGCTTCAACACTGCCTCATTTATGAGGGTGGTTTAAAATGTTTGGTAACAAAACAAGTTACACAATTTTTTTTTATATAGTTATATAATCTCAACACAGTCTCCATCGAGGGCTGTACACTTAGTCCAGTGAGTGTCCAGTTTTTCCATCCTGTTGGAAAAATAGGCTGTCAAATTATAAAAAATATTTGTTTAACTAGTTTTTTTTCTTTACCAAACTTTTCAAACCTTCCCTGTATATGCTCCAACTCAGAATTCTGAAGGGGACATCTCTAGGAGAAGCTAGAATAGCTAATCTTTTAGTTCTAGTTAAATTAGAGCCTCTACTGAGAATTTCAACTAGAATGTTAATGAAAGACATCTCTGATGAAGGCTTTTTTAAAAAAAAAAAATTTAATGAAATAGATATGTGACATTAGGAATCTTATTAATGCTGGTAGTTAATCTTCATATAAGAGAGGAAACTGCTTTCTGATAGCAATTTTCTAACTCTACTGCTCTGAGCTAGAATAAATTTGCAATCTAGAGATGAAGGATCTCTCTCATGCATTAATCTAGGTGGACAAGACAGAATGCCACATTGAAGACATGTTTTCATGTTAAATATCCTAAGATAGCACCGACTGAAGCTACAGATTCCTAAATGTTCTGAGACTACCAAGAGTTTTTTTGTATTTAATTGCTCTTGTTTTCTTATAATTTTTGAAGTTTTATCTTTAGACATGATGGGAAATGCATAGGAAAGGTTAGGGTTTTCTTCTCTGAACCACTACCACCAGTGCAGGCATCCTTAAGCAGACTGGTGATCCATGGACTGAAAAGCCCAAGATCAATGATTACAAGCAAAGGTCATTCTTGGGAAACCGCTCTAGGGCAGCATGAAAGTCTGATGCTTCATTACACCCTTCCCTCATGAACTGCCCCCAGCCCAGGGATAAGAAAGACTGCAAACTTTTCATCGGCTTTGAGATGGCCAAAGTGATGCAAAAAGTGCAACTGGTGGAGTGGAAGAAGACACAATAAGCACAGTAGATATTTATATTAAGACCCAGATAAAGTGTATTTACACTGTATTTTCAGAAGAGAAATGTTACTTCTTGCACTGGAAGAAGTGTGGTTTTTTTTTTTTTTAAATGTTCAATGTACAGTATTAGCCCAAAGGAGAGAAGATAATATCTTTTGACACATCAGGAGGTTTTGGCTGCTAACATTTTGCTTTCCATGCAAATGTATTACAGTATTAAAAATGTGAATAGCTGTTATTACTCTGTACCATTATGAAGTTCCTTCATACTAGGAATCTCTTGATGTATTGTTAGCACCCAATTCATCTGGGGGAGTCAATATCTTAGGTAGAGTATTAGGCCCTGAATCTATAACCAACACCTAAATTTAAGCGTCGGTAGGCGCCCTGCCAATGGTCAGAAATGGCAGGGTTGAAGTGCCTACTGACACCTAAATAAAAGGCGGCTAAAGTGGCCACTGGAATCATCTAGGTTGGCGCTTTAGATCGCCTAACGTCAAAGTAGGTGTGGCCAATGCCCGACGTGACGTTAGGTGATCTAAAGCAGCTACCCAGCTATGAATCACACCAAGATAGGTGGCTAAAATGTAGGCCGGGTAACCCTGGCCTACATTTTAGCCACCTATCTTTTCCTAGACCGCAGCAGCTGATTGTGGCAGGAGAATTCGCCCCTCTCTCATCAGCAGAGCGGCAGGGATTCAACAAAGCCTCGATTCTCGGGCGTGAGTTACAGAATCATGGCTTTAGGGAGTCCCTGCTCCTCAGCTGATTTTGGAGGGGAAAATTCCCCTGCCGTGATCGGCTGAGTGCGGTCGCGGCAGGGAACCCCGTACCCAACCTCAAATCAGCTGGCAGGAGATGCCCACTCCATCCTGCAAGCGCCTCCACCCCTGTTAACATCCCCAGCAGGAGGGATGCCCAATCCCTCCTGCTGGAACCACCACACCCACCCCTACCCTGTAAGGTTAATCCTCCCCCCCGCTGGACCCCCCAGCCCACACCTCCTCCAACCCCCTGAACCCGAATCAGCTCACCCCCCCTTACCTCCTCAGCCCCCCCGGAACCACTTACCCTAAAATGTTGGCCGGCCGGCCCGTTTTTGCATGAATGGCAGGCCTGCTCCTTCCTAGTTCATCATGGGAGTGGCCTAAGATTCCGATTGGCCAGATCTCATAGACCACCCCCCATGAGATTCGGTGCCCTGGACCGACTGACAGGTGATCAGCGGCCGCTTTTAAGGTGGCCACCGACTTGGGTGCCGGTTACAGGATCCGGGCCTTAGTATTTTTCCACATTTTCCTTTATTATATTTATGTTTTAGGAATCATATCTTACTTAATCTGTCAAATTGTTTTGATGGTGCAGATATAAAATATTATAAAATAATCTTACCTGCCTTGCACTCTTATCTTTGAACAATAAACATACGTGAAATTCTATATAATTCAAGAACAGGGACTTAGAAAAATGATCCAAAGCA
Organism: Geotrypetes seraphini; assembly: GCF_902459505.1. NCBI lineage: Eukaryota > Metazoa > Chordata > Amphibia > Gymnophiona > Dermophiidae > Geotrypetes > Geotrypetes seraphini. The sequence continues at coordinate 259,248,073 of NC_047084.1, forward strand.
TATGCAGCAGCCAAGTAAGGAATCAAACGCCATTGCTGGAATAAAAAAAAAAAAGATTGAAAAGCCATAAATGTACACAAAGACCAGTAAGTTGCAAAAACAAAAAAAAAAAGACAAAACCCTTAAAAGATCTCCTTGAAATCCTTACAAGCTTGCTAGGAATAAAAGAATGTTCCACAAAAATACATTTTTCTTTTTCATAATCTGTGGGTAGTTTCCAACATATACCGTATTTTTCACTCTATAAGATTCACCTGACCACCTGGTTCAGAATTTTTTTTTCTTGGTTTTTCCTCCTCTACACGTAGATGTGTCTGGTGGTCTGGTGATATGAGGATACTTTAGGGACATGGGGGGGTAGAGATGCAGGGGGCTGTGTATGAGGATGCTTTAGGGATATGTGGGTGATGCAGGAACGTGCATCAGGCCAGCGTTTGAGCACTGGAAGTGCAGGAGTTTGTGACTCTGGAGCTGAGAATCTCAAGAGAGTGAAGGGCTTTCTGCAGCCTTTGTTACTTGCTGTTGGTTTCCCTCTATAAAGAAGGTCCGTGCGCTTCAGGGCCTCAGACCTCCTTCCTCCCCATGCGCTACGAGAGCCATGACACTGCCCCCCACCGGGCTCAGTGAAGCAGCCCATCTCCCTTGCTGCTGTGGAGCCTAGAGTCCTGGCCATGCTCCGGGGACAGGGAGGCCGCGGTGTCCCTGTCATTCACCGTTGTAGTAGGAGTAGACCTTCTTCTTCCCTCCACCCTGACTGTACGCCATGGAGCCAGCGGAGGAGAGATGAGTCGGCGGTGGAGAGCGGAAGCACACAGGGAGAGGGGGTGGGGCCGGGCTCTAGGAGCAACCTGTGACAGGGGGCAGAGCTCTGGACCAGAGACTAATAGTGGAGTAAGAAGAGCGGGGAGCGCTCGCAAAGAAACAAGCAGTGGGGCGGGGTACTAGATGGGAGAGGCAGGGCTATGTGGATCTTGGCTGAGGAAGGGGCAGGGCTATGAAGCGTGAGGAAGCAGTGTGTATGCGCGGCTGCTGCCATAGAGAACTGCGTGGGACCAGGCAGGCAGCATGCTCTGCATCAAGACAGGGCAAGGGAGGGGCAAGGAGTGTGGAAAGCTCCTGCCAAGACTGCGCTGGACCACCATCATTTACAAAAAGGTACCGGGGGCGGGTGATTAAAAAAAAAAAATGTATTCGCTCCATAAGACACACCCACTTTTCCATCCCCTTTTTGGGGTGGAAAAAGTGCATCTTATGGAGTGAAAAATATGGCACCTCATTTCTTTGGACAATCCTCAGGCACCCAATTCACTTAGGGGCCTTTTTACTAAGTTGCGGTATGTGCTAGTGCATGCTTATCACAGCTTAGAAGGGTTTACTGCGGGCCACACTCAGGATCCTGTAGTAAGATCCCAAGATGCGCAAGTCAACTGACTGCTAAATATTTTTAATGTTTTTCAGGCAGGAAGCATGTCTGGGGCAGAGAGTTGGTGTTTCTGTGTTAATCAGCTAGCACACATACATTACTGTATGCTAACTGGTTAGCAGAGGATTAGTATATGAATTGTTGTTGCCTAAAAAATAGGTGTTGGTAAGTGCAAATGCATCCATTTTTTTTTTTAATGGCTATGTGTTAATGACAATATTAGTACAAGGCTATTAGTTCAAATAATGGAAAATTGGCCAAATTTCTGCAGAGGTAAAAATTGCCTTGGTACACCGGAACAACCCACCTAAGGGCACACTAAGGCCACTTTTTACCCAGTTTAGTAAAAAAGCCCTTAAATTAATCTACTTAAAATATTTATTGACCACCTATCTTTAATGCCTCAGTTTCAGGAAGCAATTTTATTGTCCACCATTACATTAGTATTTATGGAGTGCTCATATGCCCCAGAAGGATTTCAATGTGATTTACAATTTAGAAGAAACTGGCCATGTCCAGGATTCACATTATTTCATTAGGGTTCATCACATAGATATCTTGGTTTTGTTTATGTAGGCGTATGACTATGGTATATGGTTTGGAGAGAAGATTGGTCATATCTGGCATTGCAATCTTGACATTATAGATTCTGGTATAAAAGTGTTACTTTCCTGGTTTGTGGGATGATGGGTATGTACAGCGTTTGATCATCTATCAAGATAAGAGAAGTGGTTTGTGTCTTGTTTGGTTTCTGTTAGTTCTAGCCCGTGGTTTGGTGGGAGGGGGGAGATATTTCCAAATAGGTATTTAGGCCTTTACAAAATTTTGGTAGGAGGGGGTGTTCCTTAATTGTGCTGGTAAAGAATTCAACCATTTTGTTGCTAGATAAGGAAAGGTTATAGAGTGAATAGTTTTGCATTTGATTCCTCTGGGATTAGGGCAGTGGTCTCAAACTCGCGGCCCAAGGGCAACATGTGGCCCGCCAGGTACTATTTTGAGGCCTTCTGTGTGCTTATCATAATCACAAAAGTAAAATAAAACAGTTACTTGATCATATCTCTTTAGTTATAAATTACAATATTATTATTAAGACTTAGCCAAAAGGAAAAATTTATAAACTATAAAGAGTTTACCTCATGCAAAATTGTTATTTCTTTAATGAGATATTAACTATTTTTTCAGCAGCCCTCCAAGTACCTACAAATCCAAAATGTGGCCCTGCAAAGGGTTTGCGTTTAAGACCACTGGATTAGGGAATCTTATTCTCATATGGTTGCTGATCAGACTGAATTTTTCATTGATTGGTATTTCTATTAAATTCAACATGTAGTTTGGTGTTTCATCATTGAATATTAAAAAGATCAGTCTTGTACACAATTTAAAAATGCACGTTGCTTCAAAGGGGAGCCAGTATAGTTCAAGGTATAGGGATGTCCCTTCATCATTTTTAGTTGCTGAGAAAGTAAGTCTGGCTGCTACACTTTGAATGGTTTGTAGTTTTTTCTGTATATTTCCAATAAATACTACATAAAGGACATTGCAATAATCTAGTTGGGATAGTACCAGTGACTGAACGAAGATTTGAATGTTTTCTTTGTTGAAACAATGCCAAATTCATCTCAGTTTTCTCAATGTTGCAAATATTTTCTCGGTCAATGTTCATGTTTGTGCCTCCCAGGATAAGTTGTTGTCAAATATAATCCTTGGATTCTCAGTTCTGATTCCAGTTTCAGTGGGGTGTTATGTAGTGTTATTTGAGTGTCATCATTGGTGATTCTGGGTGGGCTTATCAGTAAAAATTTGTTTTTTTTTTTCTTTATTTAGTTTCAGTTTCATGATGTCAGTCCAGTCGGCTGGCTGGCTGGCCCGGAACTTCCTCTCTGATGTCAGAATTGACGTCGGGAAGAAGGCTTCTGGGTGGCAAGCAGCGGCGGTGGACCGGGGGAGAGGGATTGAATAGGCACCGGAGAGCGGTAAGAGAGGCTGGCAAGCATCAGCGGCTGTGAACGGAGGGGGGGAGGGTGTTGTTGAATCGGGTGCTGGAGGGAGGCTGGCTTTGGCGCGGCAGGGAGGGAGGGGAAGCGATCGCCTGTCCAGTTGGCCTCGCGCACAGCTTTGGGACGCTGTCCCTGAAAGCGGGACATTTCGTCATTCTGAAGCTGTATGCGGGGACAACAGGACAGGGGATCTAAAAACGGGACGGTCCCGTTCAAAACGGGACGGTCCCGTTCAAAACGGGACGTATGGTCACCTTAGCTATGGGGTGTGTCACACAAGGCACATTCTGGCTCAGGATGTTGCTGAACAAAATATTGTAAATAAATTATATAATACATTCATTTTGAAAATAACAAAACTAATTTGCGCTCTACCTGCATTTGATATTCCAGTACTGGTATTTCTTCGTCATCTGTTGGTCCAAATTGTCGCCGAGTTGCTGAGAAGCGAATAGCTATTGAAATGGCAAGCTTTAAGTTGCACACTACAACACTTGTAATTGAGACTCGACCACTTGCTAAAGCACCAAGAGAAGCTCCAAAACGTTGCTTGGGATCCTTAGGAATAAAGGCAAGAAATTAACTAAATTCTCCACCAGACCGATACTGCACTGTACTCTTCTAGCAGTAAACCTGTGTGTGTGAAAAACTATGAAAATACAAAAGGATTTAATTGGGGGAGGGTTAGTAAAATCCAAATATTGCATTAATTTGGAAAGAATAATACAGTAGAATGAAATAAAGCCTGATAATATTAGATATCACTGTCAACAAATTTCAAAAGATGGATTTTACTGTTTAACCAATGTCCCAAAGCCTTAAACATAGCAACCACTAGCAAACTATACAATTCAGTCCTGGAGAGGGAAGAATGGCATAATGGTCAGCAACCTGAGGTTGTGCGTTCAAGCCCCATGCTGCGCCTTGTGACACTGGGCAAGTCACTCAATTCTCCACTGCCCCAGGAACATTAGATCGATTGTGAGCCCACCGGAACAGTTAAGGAAAAACACTTGAGTACCTGAATATAAACTGCTTAGACAACCTTGATAGGTAGTACATAAATAACAAATTATTATTATAGATAATAATCATTAAGAGAGTATATGGCTTATAGTCATAGGTTTAATAGTTAAATCTACAACAAAGAAGATGAAAAATATACCGTATTTGCCCACACATACGCCGCCCCCATGTATAGGACGCAGGAAATGCCGATTTGGGTTTTTATAAATTTTTTAAATGTTTATTGAAATTTTCAAAATATACAAAGAACAAGTATGAGACCATAAACATCACACAGCAATGTCAACAAGAAATAACCAGAATATGTGAGCTGAAAATTTTTTGACAGAACAATAACAAGGTCTCAACCCCTTTAACTGCTCCCCACACAATTTGGGTTTTAAAAACTCTTGGGTAAGCTGCCTCATGTTGCTAGCCACGGCTTATCTAACAGCTTTAAAAACCTAAATCGGCCTATACAATGGGACGGCCTATACCGGTACATAAAGGCAATGTCATGTCGGCGGGCAGGAATGAAGCGGGACACGGGGGCAGCTTTAGCAGCAGGTCATCCCTTGGTGAAAGTACGAGCGGGCTGCGTGCTCTCGGAGCCCAGCTCAGCCCGCCCAGGGCAACATCTCCTCTCCTGCCCGCCCAGTGCAGGAGCGAGAGCAGCCTGTTTGCTCTCGGAACCCAGCCCAACTGCCCAGGCATCATCTCCTCTCCTTCCTCCCCCCCCCAGTGTAGGAGCGCGAGTGGCCTGCGTGCTCTCAAAGCCCAGCTCGTCCAGAGCATCATCTCCTGCCCCCTCAAATACGTCTTCCACGCTTGCTGCCTCCACCAAACATGCTGTGCAGGATAGGAGCGATGTTTGCAATCTCAAGCCTCAAGTTCTCACGATGGCAGCCAATCAGGAAGGGTGTGGGGCGAGGCTTGAGATTGCAAACATCGCTCCTACCCTGTACAGCGTGTTTGGAAGAGGCAGCCAGCGTGTTTGGAGGAGGTAGGCGCAGCGGTCCACAAGGTTATTTCCGGCGAGGGAGCTATTTAAGGGTGGGGGGGGAATGCTGTATTGCTCCATATATAGGTTGCCCCATTTAAGCAAGCCGCGCCAATACGCCAGTTTGCAAAATCTATGTATAGGCCGCGGTCTATATATGGGGAAATATGGTACATTTGAATCACTAAAGGCTAGCTCAGCAAAGATAGGATATAGTAGCAGTGGAGGGGAAACCTGATGGGGAAAGCATGCAGTCTGCACCTCATGGACTCGCTGATTGGAGAGCACCAGCAGCAGCAGCTGAAACCAGTGGAGCAGGCAGAAGGAGGAGGGGAGACTTGCAGAAGCGAGGCAGGAGGCAAGAGCAGGAAGGAGACAGAGCTAGGGGTAGCGGCGAGAGTTAGCTCCGCCCACCCCCACCGCGTCGGCGAGGTCAGAGCCCAAACTCCCCCTTAAAAGGGGCGGAGCCAACGGATCGAGGCACTCGCTGATCGGAGAGCACCAGCAGCTGAAACCAGTGGAGCAGGCAGAAGGAGGAGGGGAGACTTGCAGAAGCGAGGCAGGAGGCAGAAGGCAAGAGCAGGAAGGAGACAGAGCTAGGGGTAGCGGCGAGAGTTAGCTCCGCCCACCCCCACCGCGTCGGCGAGGTCAGAGCCCAAACTCCCCTTTAAAAGGGGCGGAGCCAACGGCGCACAGCCGTTCGGCGCGCAGCGAAGGCGAGCAGCAAAGGCGCTCGCCTTAGCGAGAGCGCCTTTGCGAAGGGCCTTGCGCAGGGCCAAGTCACTACACCAAGGTCAGCACACAACCTGAGGCAGAGAGTGAGTGTGGGTGAGAGGTCACAGCAGCACCAGGCAGAGGGAGAGAGAACACAGCAGCAGCAGCAGGCAGGCGGAGAGCGAGAGTGAGAGAGGGGACACAGCAGCACCAGACAGAGGGAGAGAGGACACAGCATCAGCAGGCGGAGAGCGAGAGTGGGAGAGAGGACACAGAAGCAGCAGGCAGAGGGAGAACGAGGGAGTGAGGACACCAACAGATTAGTGGAGACCAGAGTGGTGAGAGCCAGAGGAGAGAGCAGAGAGGAGAGAGCAGAGCAGGCAGACGAGAGAGCAGAGAGCAGATAGACGGACCAAAGGAGCGGAGCGGAGAGCTGAGGGAGACTGGAGAGCGGAGCGGATAAGATAGAAATGGAGGCAGCCGGAATACACCAGAGCTTTCCAGTATACTGCATGGGTTGCCATATGTATGACTACCTCCCCTCGGGAAGGCGGGAGTACATATGCGGCCGGTGCCAGGAGCTGGAAGGCCTGAAGTATGAGATCGCAAGATTGCAGGCCAGGGTTCAGGATCTGGAGGGGCAGCACGCTTCAGAGGAGCCATGCCAGGCGTCTGAGGATCCAGACAGAAACAGCTTCATTGAAGATCAGGTGAGGGACCTTGAGAGATTCATCGAGGAGAGCTACAGGAGGGTCGAGGAGCAGAACCAGCAGCAGCTCAGACAGGTGTCACCAGACGAGAGCCAGGACCCACCGGAGGATGGACCTAGTGGAGAGGCCAGTGGAGAGGCCAGGAGGGCGGAGGAGGCCAAGGACCCCGAGGGAGGAGCGCCGAGATTCACCATGGACACGGACCTGAGGCAGAGGAGGCTCTTGAGGAAGGGAAAGACTGCAATTGTTGTGGGAGACTCGATCCTGAGGGAGGTGGACAGTCACATTGCCGGAGGTCGAGAGGACCGGCTGGTGACATGTCTCCCAGGGGCCAGGACAAAGGACATTGCCGACAGAATCGAGAGGATCCTGGACGGAGCCGAAACGGAGGAGACAGCAGTAATTGTCCACGTCGGAACAAATGATGTGAGCCGGAGGAACTTCAGCATGCCTGCGCTAATGGACCAGTTCAGGGTCCTGGGAAGGAAGCTGAAACGGAGGACACAGAGGATAGCATTCTCGGAGATCCTGCCGGTCCCGAGGGCAGATGCAAGGAGGCAGGCCGAGCTCCAGGAGGTGAATGCGTGGCTGAGGAGGTGGTGCAAGGAGGAGGGCTTCCACTTTGTGAGGAACTGGTCGTCCTTCTGGGGAAAGAGCAAGCTCTACAGGCGGGATGGCCTGCACCTGAGCACGGCGGGAACAAGAATACTAGCAGCCAACGTTAAGAAGGAGATCGAGAGGGCTTTAAACTACGGAGAGGGGGAAAGCCGACAGCTGACCTGATGACGCTTCGAACAGCAGTATCCAGAAAAGATGCTGAACAGGCTGACTGCAGGGAGGACGACGGGGGACTGATGGAACTCGTGATCAGACAGCGAGGGAAACACCAGGTAACAACTTGCTGGGAGAAGCCTAAGGGGAAGGAGAATACAGGGGATTCAGGGGGGCGAGATCGCACCAGGGTGCAAACAGAAGGCAATAAGGTGGAGCCACAGGGCAAAGGGAGCCACAAGGCAAGGGGGAACAAACCAAGGCTCAGGGGACGATAGCACGGGAGGGGGCTGGTACTCCCCGGGGAAAAGCGGGGAGGAGGGATGGAGGGGACATGGGGAGGAAGGGAGTTGCAAGGGTAAAGGCGGAGGGCACAGCAGAGGCACCGGGAGCGGGGAAAACGGCCCGAGACCCAAGGGAAGGCGGCCCAGGTAAAGGCAGAGGTGGTGGCACCGGGAGCGGGAAAACGGCCCGAGACTCAAGGGAAGGCGGCCCAGGTAAAGGCAGAGCTGGAGGACAAATACCGGGACCTACAGTGCTTATATGCAAATGCAAGAAGCCTCATGGCTAAGATGGGTGAACTGGAAGTCATGGCCAAGGGGGAGGACCTGGATATAATAGGAATTACAGAAACCTGGTGGACAGAGGAAAATCAATGGGACGTGGCGCTGCCAGGGTACAAACTCTACAGGAGGGACAGGACCCACAAGAAGGGGGGAGGCATAGCGCTGTATATAAAGGACTATATCTACTCGGTTGGGATCGATACGGCTGGAATCGCTATGGGTCAAATTGCCGGGAAAGAAGAGTGCAGACATAAAGCTGGGGCTGTATTATCGCCCGCCTGGTGCGTCAGAAACAATAGGACACGACTTGGAAGCAGAACTGAGACAGGAATGCAGGACTGGAAGTGCAACAGTGATGGGGGACTTCAACTACCCGGGGATAGACTGGAGTATGGGTCACTCCAACTCCATGAGGGACGCAGGATTCGTAGAAGCTGTGAGGGACTGCTTCATGGAGCAACTAGTCAAGGAACCGACGCGAGGGGGTGCTACTCTTGACCTCATCCTTAACGGATTAGGGGGGCCTGCAAGAGGGGTAGAAGTGGGAGGAACACTAGGCAACAATGATCACAACGTGATCAGATTCACATTAGAAAGGGGGTCACCCATAGTGGGGAGGACCGCATCAGCTGCGCTCAACTTCAGGAAAGGGAACTATGTTGCTATGAGGAAAATGGTGGGGAGGAGGCTCAGGAACGGCATTAAGATGGAGACTGCAGGGAGCGCCTGGACCCTTCTCAGGGACACACTGCAGGAAGCGCAAAAACTGTACATCCCCAGTTTCAGGAAAGGCCGCAAGAACAAGCGGCCAAAAGACCCGGTTTGGATGACACCTGAAGTAAAGAGGGCAATCAGTGACAAGAAAGTGTCCTTCCGGAAATGGAAGAGGGACCCAACGGAAGAAAATCACCAGGAGCACAGGATATGCCAAAAGGAATGCCACCGAGAGGTTAGAAAAGCAAAAGGGAAATACGAGCAGGGGCTGGCCAGGGAGGCAAAAAACTTCAAGGCATTCTTCAGTTGCGTAAAGGGGAAGAAACCAGTGAGAGAGGAGGTGGGGCCATTGGATGATGGGGATAGGAAGGGAGTGATTAAGGAGGATAAAGAGGTAGCTGAGAGGTTGAACATGTTCTTCTCGTCGGTCTTCACGAGGATCTCATGAGTGGGGAGCAGGCTGAAAAATTGGGGCATATAGAGGTAAGTCGGGAGGATGTCCTCAAACAGATTGACAGGTTGAAAAGCGGCAAATCTCCGGGATCGGACGGGATCCACTCAAGGGTTCTAAAGGAACTAAGACAGGAAATAGCGGGCGCAATCCAGCATGTTTGCAACCTATCCTTGACAACTGGAGAGGTACCAGAGGACTGGAAACTGGCGAATGTCACACCTATCTTTAAGAAGGGATCGAGAGGTGACCCCGGGAACTACAGGCCGGTGAGCCTGACTTCAGTTATAGGGAAGATGGTGGAAGCAATAATCAAGGACAGCATTTGCGAGCACATCGAGAAAAATGGCCTACTGCGGACAAGCCAGCACGGATTCTGTAAGGGAAGGTCGTGCCTGACAAACCTTCTGTACTTCTTTGAGGGAATAAGCAGTCAGGTGGACAAAGGGGAACCCATAGACATCATTTACCTCGATTTTCAAAAGGCCTTTGACAAGGTGCCACATGAAAGGCTGCTTAGGAAGCTGTGGAACCACGGGGTGGGCGGGGATGTACATAGATGGATCAAGCACTGGCTATCAGGTAGACTACAGAGGGTCGGAGTAAAGGGCCAATATTCTGACTGGTGGGGAGTCACGAGCGGTGTGCCACAGGGATCGGTGCTGGGGCCGCTACTCTTCAACATATTTATCAATGACCTGGAAACGGAGGCAAAGTGTGAGGTTATAAAATTTGCAGACGATACCAAACTCTGCGCCAGAGTTAGGACCAGGGAGGAGTGTGAGGAACTGCAAAGGGACCTCGATAAGCTGGAGGACTGGGCAAACAAATGGCAAATGCGCTTTAACGTAGATAAATGCAAGGTCATGCACATAGGGAAAAAGAACCCGTTGTTCGAGTATAAAATGGGGGGGGGGGGATTGCTGGGAGACACCGGACTTGAGAGAGACTTGGGTGTGCTAGTGGATCCATCCATGAAACCATCTGCACAGTGTGCAGCAGCCTCGAAGAAAGCCAACAGGATGCTAGGCATCATCAAGAGGGGCATAACAACCAGGACGCGGGAAGTCATCATGCCGCTGTATCGAGCGATGGTGCGCCCACATCTGGAATACTGCGTTCAATATTGGTCGCCGCACCTCAAGAAGGACAAGGCAATTCTTGAGAGAGTCCAAAGGAGGGCAACGAAACTGGTAAGAGGGCTGGAAAACTGCCCATATGTCGAGAGGCTGGATAAACTGGGGCTCTTCTCTCTGGAAAAGAGGAGGCTCAGGGGGGATATGATAGAGACCTTCAAAATACTTAGGGGCAAAGAGAGGGTGGACAGGGACAGGTTCTTCAGACTAAAAGGGACGACAGGTACGAGGGGGCACTCAGAGAAACTGAAGGGAGACAGGTTCAAATCAAATGCAAGGAAGTTTTTCTTCACCCAAAGGGTCGTGGACACATGGAATGCGCTCCCGGAGGAAGTGATCCGGCAGAGTACAGTACATGGATTCAAACAGGGATTGGACCGATTCCTGAGGGAAAAGGGGATCGTGGGGTACTGAGGGAGGTGCTGGGGTGATGCATAAATATAGACAGCTCACCAGGTCGTGCAGGTGCAAGGCCGGAGGGTTAGGACTTTGATGGGAAGATAGGACTTCGATGACAAACCTAGGGGGCAAAAGGGGGCCCCTTCTGGTGATTAAGGCAGGTCATGACCTGTTGGGCCACCGCGGGGGCGGACTGCTGGGCGGGATGGACCTGTGGTCTGACCCGGCAGAGGCACTGCTTATGTTCTTATGGATGTTATTTCCAATTCAGCTGTATGTAGTGCCTGTGTCTTATTATATGTGTGTGTGTATGTGGGTATAAGATTTTATCTGCCTCGACCTGCCCCCACCTCAAAATATAAATACTTTAGCTAATGAGGATCACCAAGCTCTTTCAGCTGAAGATTTTCTCTGAAGGTGGTCAGGACTCCCTTTTATCACACTTGGCAGGTAGCAGCAACATCCCTAAGCCACCGATGCTGGCAATCCACGTATGCTTAGTTGCCGATAGCTCAAGGATGCTGTTGCCGACCGCAAAGCTTGGTAGAAGGGAGTTCTAGCCATCTTTGAAGGAGGTTCTCAGCTGGAGATGCTGGGGGATCCCCACCAGCTATACAAGGGTCAAACCAGTATTATACATGTTAGGACGCATATAAAAAAATAAAGGAGAGGTCCCCCTTCCCAATCCCCTCTCCTTTCCTCCCTGCTTCCTCTCCAATTTCCCTACCTGCCATTACTATCAAACCAATGGACCCCCACCAAATTATAGACCAAGGGATCACAAATTAGAAGTACAAATATTTAGACAAAACCCCAAGAAGTTAAACTTAGAAGGTACTGCAATATGAAAAATAAAAACAGAAATATATTTCCTTTTCTACTGAACACAATACAGTCATTTGCTATGCACATCTCCCAAAGCTAACATTCCATTTAAAACATTCAATATATATATTTTTTTTCTAACTTTGGATTTTTTTTGGGTCACATTGGTTCTGCTTTCCTATTTGTCATCTGCTAATTCTCTTTCAAACAGCTTCTTTCAATTGTCTTTTCTCTATTCCATTACTATACTTGCCTCTGGCATACCAATTGCTCCTTTTTAGCTCTTTCCTGTCTCTGTCAACTCAAATTTCATCCTCCTTCTCACCCTTTGCCTCCTTTCTACTTTTCAGCTACCTATAAAATTTCCATTTTCTCTCACCCACTAGCTCTCCCATTCCCCAGCCCTCTACTCCCTTTCATCTTTAATCTACTCCCCATTAGAGGGTAGAAATATAGTAATCACTATCCTCTCATTCATTTCCTTGTTACCTCCTCTCCCCCGACCTCTCCCCATAGTTTCACCATTCCCAGTTCTTCTTTCCTCCACCTTTCAGCCTAGTATCTGCTCCCTCATTTTCCTCTCCCTGTCCTCATAGCCTCTTATTTCCCTCACTTCTTCCTTCCTGACCTCTCCCCCATGCTCCAGCATTCTCTCTCTCTTCCCTCGCTCAAACATCTCTCCCTTTTGTTTCTGGATCGTCTCCCTCTTTCTCCTCTCTCCACCTCCTATGTATCCTACCCTCCCTCTCATACAACCTCATGTCCAACATATCGCTGTCCTTCCCTTGTACCTTGGGTCCAACTCTCTTCCCACTCACTCCATGTAGCATCTCTCCTTTCCTCCCCTCCACCACCATGTCCAATATTTCTCCCTCTCTCCCCCATGCACCATCTCTCCCTCCCATCCAATCACATATTAAATAATTTCTCCTTCTCTTGACCCTCCCCCACCCCTATCCCCATCTCCAGAATTTATCCCTTTCTGGCCCCTCTCTATCCCTTTGTTGCATCTCTCCCTTTCTCCCCAATCCCATCCATCCCATGTCTCCCCCCCACTTCCCTCCCTCATTCTACTTCACCCACAACTCTCCTCTGACCAGCAAGAAGGGGGTCCCGCATTGCTCTCTTCATAGGTCAGCGGCAGTGATTTTCACACACTGCCTGCTGCTTACCTGGAAGCCTCCCCTCTGCTACATCCCACCAAGAAGTTGTAACAGAGGGGGAGGGACACGGCAGAGTAAAGGCTTCCAGGTTAGCAGCAGGCAGCATGTGGAAATTGCTGCTGCTACCACTGATCCATGAAGAGAGCGACACGGAAATCTAGCCTGTTCCTTTCACGTCAGTGCTGGATTTACATATGTCTGTTGGTTAGCCTTGTGCATTTCTGTGTGTATTTTGTTGTATATATGTGCTTGTGTGCAGATGTGTCTTTTTAGATGTGTCCATATTTTAACCTCCTCTTACTTATAATCTGTCAAAGTTGTTCTCGATTGTGCACATTATTGAAAAAAAAAAAAAAAAAGGAAAAGTGATTGTATGAGTGTGTGTCTGTGGGTGTATCCAGGGATTCAAGACAAAGTTAGACAAGTTCCTGCTGAACCGGAACGTACATAGGTAGGGCTGGTCTCAGTTAGACCACTGGTCTTTGACCTAGGGGTCACCACGGGAGCGGACTGCTGGGCACGATGGACCACTGTTCTGACCCAGCAGTGACAATTCTTATGTTTTTTGTCTTTGGCCTGTGAATGTGCGAGTATAGTCTAGAGTTCATGCCATTCTGTGTGCTAAATTGGTAGAGAAGAGCAGCAAGGCAACTTGAAAGGAGTAAATCTTTAACTCTGTGCTCCAGCATATCAAGGTTTCAAGGCTGCAGATTTTGGTACTGCTCCTCCCCCAAAAAATGCACTGACATTGTTCTTGGGTTGTGTTTTTTGGTTTATTAGACTTTTGGAGAGCATTTCTTAGTGCATATTTGGTTTGTTCATTAGGCCTTAATTTAAAAAGCAATTCTATAACCAGGCACATGCAGTTATGCTCTTCTTGTGCTTAAGTGTACAGATTTGAGCCATTTATATGGCAAAATGCAGTAATGTGGTGCTGGCCACGAGATCTGAGGCAGCCTGGTATATTTTATTAAATATATATTAATACACCATTTGGTTCAGAATATTTTTTTTCTTATTCTCCTCTAAAGCTAGGTGCGTCTTATGGTACTCAGGGTTCTAAGTGGTATGCCATTTGAAAAGCCAAGTTTTCAACATAACTTAAAAAATCTTCATGGATAATTCGCCCCATATATTGAGTGGTGGATTCTAAATGTGCTTGTTTAGGGTTGGGCAGAACTAAATGGTGGTCATTTATACAGCGCATAAGTTGAACAGGATCTGTCTGTCTCTGGGTACCAGACAGCCACAAACAGGCAAACGGGCACACATTTTCAGCCCCTTATGCATTAATTTCTTTCCAATATCCGCTGGTTTGGAAATGTTAGAGAATGATAATTTATAAGAAAGTAGTTCTCTGGCATTACTTTTGTAGAATTCTAAAGAGACAAACTGATGCTTGATAAACTAGATCTTTTGATGACTCCTTTGTTAAATTAGAAATATTTGGAGAGTGTTTGGGAATCTGATAAAATTGCAGCAATCAGTGGCAACATGTTGACCTGCTGGATGCTGGCATTGTGAGCATGAAAAATAAGCATATTCCTGATGCTTGCACCTGCCATATTTTGGCAGATACTGGGCAGTTCCAGGTTTTTTTCACCGGCAAAACTTGGGACATCCCTACCAGCCACATGATTTTTGCTACTGACTGAGGCAAAAACTGGCTCATCCAGGTCCACCTACTGTTATGCTCCTGTTCTGCATAAAGGACCCCTTTTATAAAGCCACAGTTGCAATTCTCCCATGGTAAATGTGCCAAAGCCCATCAATTACTATACGTTTTGGTGTATTTGCCATGGAAAAATCGCTTCCGCGGCTTTGTAAAAAGGGCCCAAAGTCTGCTTCAATGTAACAGTGTTTGTATACTGCAAATGCTGCACTGCCTCTCCCATATACATGGATGAGGTCATTTTTGATGGACTTTATTTGTCCAGAAACTGGTCTGTTTTCAGCTGTTTTTTTTCTTCCACTCAAAATATGGTCCCATTCCATCAAAATTTTCCAAGAATTATTTTGCCCCAAATAAAAATAAACAGAAAGACATTCCCCACCCCTTATGTTAACTTCTTACTGGTAATCATTTCTATAGTGCTACTAGATGTATGCAACACTGTACACATTATAAGCAGGCACTGGCATAGTTAGGAGGGGGTGGGGGGCAGACCGTCCCGGGTGCCGTTTTCAGGGGGGCACCGGTGCCTTTCCGCTCTCTCCCCGTATTCCTCTTGAAAATGTTTGCTGGCACGAGCAGCATCTTCCACCTACTGTTCAAGCCGGCTTCAGCTCCCTTCTGACATACCTTACGACCTCTCAATTTCTACGTATATCCAACAAGCTGATAAGACCTGTCGCTTCTATCTCTTCAATATCACCAAAATTTACCCCTTCCTCTCTGAGCACATTACCCGGACCCTTGTCCACGCTGTCGTAACCTCACACTTAGATTACTGCAATCTACTTTTAACTGGTCTCCCCCAGTGTCGCCTCTCCCCCTTGCAATCTGTGCAAAACTATGCTGAATGACTCATCTTCTACCAACCTCGCTATGCTCATGTCACCCCTCTCCTTAAGTCACTTCACTGGCTCCCATCCATCATCGCATACAGTTCAAGCTCCTACTGCTGACCTACAAGTGTGTGTTCATTCTGCTGCCCCTCAATATTTCTCCTCTCTTCTCTCTCCTTATTCACCTCCCAGAGAACTCCGTTCCTCAGATAAGCCGCTCTTAGCTGTACCCTTCTCTTCCTCTACCAATTCCAGACTTCGTTCCTTTCATCTAGCTGCCCCCTATGCCTGGAATAAATTACCCAAGTTTGTCCGCCAAACCCCTTCCTTTACCTTGTTTAAAAGAAGACTGAAAACCCACCTTTTTGATATAGCCTTCAATCCTTAACCCTACTCCTCTGCCCACCATCCCAGCCAGCTGATTAACCGTTCTCCTTAACTGTATCCATGACATCCTGTTTGTTTGTCTTCGCTTTTTAGACTGTAAGCTCTTTCGAACAGGGACTGTTTTCTTCTTTGTGACTCTGTACAGCGCTGTGTACATCTGGTAGCGCTATAGAAGTAATAGTAGTAGTAGTCCTGCAACCAGGAAGTGATGTCAGAAGGGAACTAAGTCAGAAGGTGGAAGTTGCTGATTATGCTAGTAAACATTTCAAGAGGTTTGCAGGGGTCACTTAAGTGATGAGGGGCATGAAGGCACTCAGGCGGCATGGAAGAGCAAGAGGTGGGTACAGTGTGTGGTAATGAAGGGCACCAATGCCCTGGGTGCCATCCCTAGCTATGCCACTGTATGCAGGTACCTTCTCTGTACTTAGTGGGCTCATAATCTAAGTTTTTATACCTGGGGCAGTGGAGGGTTAAGTTATTTGCCTAGGGCAGGGGTCAATAACCCGCTGTTCATGAGCCACATGTGGTTCTTTGACCACTTGGCTGCGGCTCTTCTCAGAATGATAAAAGCATTCAACTTGTTCATGGAGTCGCCATCACTGTTGCCTCTGCCAATTATTTTACCTCTTGCATTGAGCTTCCATGGTCACTGTATCTCCCACACTTCTCTTGCTTCAACGGTTTAGTGGCAGTGATTCCTACAGCTGCCTGCCACTAACCTGGAAGCCTCTCTTCTATTGTGTTCCATCCTCTGTCAGAACTTCCTGTTTCTGCCTGGGCGGGAAATAACAGAGGAGAGGCTTCCGGGTTAGCAGCAGGCAGCTATCGAAATCGCCACTGACCTGTTGAAGCAAGAAAGAGCATAACATTTGTGAATGGGGTTGAGGGAGAAGGAAATATGTTGCAGGAGGGATGAGAATGGTGAGAGAGGGAGAAATGGACATGCTGTCTTTACTAGTGGAACTAGAAAATCTAGAAAGAGAAAAGGCGACTTTAGCCATGAGTCACAAATGGATGAAACTTTCCAACTGTCGAAATGAGGACCAACTAATTTTTGAAACGTGGAACAGCTTTCCAGACTATTATTGTCAACTCAAAATACCATGTTTCCCCAAAAATAAGACAGTGTCTTATATTCATTTGGGGCCCAAAAAAGGAACTAGGTATTTTTTTCAGGTAGGGTTTTTTTTTCCATGTATATGATCATCTCTCCCTTCCTCTCCATCAGCCCAATTCTTCCTCTTTCCTTTCTCCCACATGTGCAAAATCTTTCCTCCCCTCTCACCCATCCCTTTGTGCCTTCCCTTTGCAGCATCTTTCTATCCCTCCATCCCTCCAATTCCCCTGTGCAGAAAAACCCTTGCCAAGCTTCCATCCTTAACTCCCTCCCATCCCTTCAGCAACTGCCGCTGCCCCTAAACGCGCAGCTGAACCCCCACTTATCCTCCATCCTTCCCTCCCAACTGATCCCCGCCAACCGCGACCATAAATACCTTCCGGCAGAGGAGCGTTGGGCCAGCAGCACTCACAGGCTGCTTCACGGCCTTCTCGCTGGGGCCTTCTGTGTGCCGCGCTACTGATGATGTCATAAGTACACAGAAGGCCACGAAGCAGCCTGTGAGTGCTGCTGGCCCAATGCTCCTCTGCCGGAAGGTATTTATGGTCACAGTCGGCAGGGATCAGTTGGGAGGGAAGGATGGAGGGTCAGCGGTGGTTCAGCTGCATGGTGGGGGTGGAAGGAAGTAATCTGCCTATGACTAGAGCTTATTTTGGGGGGTAAAGACCTACCTCAAAAATCATGCTAGGGCTTATTTTCGGGGTAGGTCTTATTTTCAGGGAAACACGATAATAGCGTTTAGAATTTAGATGATTTTTGGGTCCACTTATTATTATGAGCAGGCATTCTCCAACATGAATGATATCAAAAGCAAGCTAAGAAGTCAGCTTAATGAAGTAAGCTTAGAATCCATGTCGCATTAAAAATCTTATCTCAAACCCTCTTCTCTACCCATTGTGGCTCTTTGTAAGTCTTGGGTCAAACATTTAGGATAAAATGACTCTTTGCTTTAAAAAGGTTGCTGACCCCTGACCTAGGGTAACAAGGAACTGCAGTGGAAGTGCAGTTCCCTAGGATCACAGTCCAGTGCTGCTGAATATCATGCTCACCAAGACTATCTGGATAGTGCTGTAGAATATTCCTTTGCCCGCCGCAAATTAGGCCAGAGCAGTCTGTGGGCAGACCTGGGGAGGAGCTGGCACTTATCCAGATAATCTCAGTCTCGATCTTCAGTGCTGCTATCCAGATACATATCCAAAAGACTTAGGATAGAAAAAAAATTCTAAGTGTACATGGATTAGTTATCCAAAGAGCAGCTGTCTGGATAGCCACTGTGCTGACTGCAAACAACTGATATTCAGCTACTGTTTGGACACCAATTCTGAATATCTGAATTATTTTTCCCCTATGTCAGCTAGTATTTATAAAAACACCAACTGCTGCAGGCTCACTATTACCCCACATAGGTATTATAGTTCTGCCCCACATGAATCTGCAATATAAATTATTATTATACCATTAAAATAACAGTGTAAACTGTGAAAGAGATTTAGAGTATTTCTTGTACAAAGACAAAGAGAAACAAATGAAGCAGAGCAGAACGCTTAATCTTTTGATATAATGAATAGACCACAATTTATCCCACACAACCTCAGGTACTGTTCAAATAGATTTATACCTTAAATGAGCTGGTGTAATTCCCAGTAGGTGTGACGTCTCCAGTTTGGTTAAGTAAATTTTCTTTAGGTATTCGAACATTATGAAACATGACAAATCTATTTAAAAAAAAGCACATTTTAATAAAGATTTAGAATGTATATGGCATGCAATGACCAGCACAAAAAGACACCAACTTTATTTATTGGGATTTATTTTTTCCATTGTTTATTTTGGAAATTTTTCAACTTTACATATCACAGAAAATTAAGACTGCAATAAAGAATAAAGTCCAGGATAAAAAATGTATAAACAAGGATAATATAATAGCACTCATTTATCCACAATATAGAAAAAATGGAACAAAGAAAGGAAATAAACTAAAGCATAATTTCCAACAACTAAGGGCTCCTTTTACCTAGCAGCGATAGCGATTCCTGTGCAGTAAATGCAACACAGCCCATTCAGTTCCAGTGGGCTGCATTGCATTTGCTGCACCAGGACTTGTTACTACAACTTTGTACAAAGGAGTCTGATTTGTTGTATTGTATGTAGACAAATTTGTATTGCATGTATTTTAATTATAAATGTATTACAGTAACTCACACAGAACTATAGGAAAGAGCGAGTAACATATTTTAAAATAAATAAACAAACTTAGAGCCTCTTCTATTAAACTGCGCTAGCAGTTTCTAACGCAGGGAGCTGCGCTGCTCCCAATGCTCACAGAGTTCCTATAAGCGTCGAGAGCAGCGTGGGCCATTCAGCACGGCTCACTGTACTAAAAACTGCTAGCGTAGTTTAATAGAATAGGGGGTTAGAATCATTTCTTTCACTAGACACCAACAAGCCAGCCCCTGCAGTGAAAATTAAAGTTGCTCTCGCATCCTCTTTTGTTAATATAAAGTCTAAGAGCTGTCTTGGGTCAAAAAAGGAATAATACATAGCCTCAAAAGACAAAACAAATTGATAAGAAAACTTCAACAGAAAACCTACTTCTAGAACTAAAGCTCTAGATCTCAAAGCCAGGAATTCCTGATGTCTTTTTTTGTGTCTCTAGAAAGACCAGGAAATATTTGTATTTTAAACTCTAGAAAAATTGCTCATTCATAAAATGAAAATATAAATGCAGATTATTATTTCCATATGATCCCAGAGCAAAAATCACTAGTAAAGTTGTTCTTTGGATAATATCATCAAGAGATGATTCAAAGAATTCCATCAGTTTCAGCTGATCAATCTAACATCTTTCAGATAAGAACATAAAAATAGCCTTACTGGGTCAGACCAACGGTCCATCAAGCCCGGTAATCTATTCTCACGGTGGCCAATCAAGGTCACTAGTATCTGACCAAAACTCAAGGAGTAGCAACATTTCATGCTACCGATCCAGTGCAAGCAGTGGCTTCCCCCATGTCTTTCTCAATAACAGACTATGGACTTTTCCTCCAAACCCTTCTTAAAACCAGCTACGTTATCCGCACTTACCACAACTTCTGGCAATATGTTCCAGAGCTTAACTATTTTGAGTGAAAAACTATTTCCCTGTAACTTCATTGAGTGTCCCCCTAGTTTTAGTAATTTTTAACAGAGTGAAAAATTGATCCACTAGTACCCATTCTACTCCATTCAGGATTTTGTAGGCTCTTTTCCAAGCTGAAGAGCCCTAACCTTTATTGTCTTTCCTCATATGAGAGAAGTTCCATCCCCTTTATCATCTTGGTTGCTCTTTTTTTTTTTTTAACCTTTTCTACTTCAGCTACATCTTGAGATAAAATGACCACAATATTCAAGGTGAGGTCGCACCATGGAGCAATAAAAGAGGCATCATGACATTCTTAGTCTTGTTAACCATCCCTTTTTAAAAACAGTAAAACCTTGGTTTACGAGCATAATTCGTTCTGAAAACATGCTTGTAATCCAAAACACTCGTATATCAAAGCAAATTTCCCCATAAGAAATAATGGAAATTCCACAACCCAAAAACTTTAATACAAAATACTGTATGTACTCGTATTGCAAGACCTTGCTTGTTTAGAACAGTCACTATACTCAGAGAGAGAGAGAGAAGAACCATCAGCTCAGTTGTGATGATGTGATGTGTGTATACTGTATGCACTTCTATTGCAAGACCTTGCTTGTATATCAAGTTAAAATTTAATAAAATGTTTTGCTTGTCTTGCAAAACACTTGCATACCAAGTTACTTGCAATCCAAGGTTTTACTGTAATTCCTAGCATTTTGTTTGCTTTATCAGCACATTGAAAGGAAGGTTTCATCGTATTGCCTACAATGACATCCAGATCTTTTTCTTGGGCTAACCCACAAGGTGGACCCTAGCATCTGGTAACTATAATTTGAATTATTCTTCCCAATGTGTATCACTTTGCATTTGTCCACATTAAATTTCATCAACTTTTGGATGCCCAATCTTCCAATTTCCTAAGGTCTGCCTGCAATTTTTCACATGCATGCATTTTAACAACTTTGAACGTTGTCATCTGCAAATGTAAACACCTCATTCGTTCCAATTTCACGATAATTTATAAATAGTTAAATAGCACCGGTCCCAGTACAGATCCTTATAGCATTCCACTATTTACCCCACTCCATTGAGAAAATTGGCCATTTAACCCTACCCACTGTTTTCTATCCGATAACCAGTTCCTAATCCACAGCTAAACTTTGCCACTTATCCCATGATGCTTTAATTTTCGCCCCCTCGGTGGCGTCCCTATTTATGTCCAAATTTGAGGATAAATATATCTACGGGACTATATGGTTCTCCAAAGTACTGTACTGGGGTAGGTTTTTGGACGATATTTTTTTGATATGGGATGACACTAGAGAACATCTTCAAAACTTTTTTGATTATTTAAACTCCGTTGATAACAACATTAAATTTACTATGGCTTGCCATCAGGAGAGGATTGATTTCCTTGACATTGCCATTACTGTGGAGAATGACAGGATTGAATCATCCCTATATAGGAAACCTGTCACACGTAATACGATCCTCCACTTTGATAGTTTTCATCCCTATAAGCTGAGATTTAATCTGCCCATTGCCCAATTTCTTCGTGTCCGGCGGGTATGTTCCACCTTGGATGAATTTAAGAAGCAGGCTAGAATCCTTTCTGACAGATTTAGAAGTCGGGGATATCCGGAAAGATCTATAAGACAGGCCTACTTGAGGGCAAAATTTGCCCAGCGGGAGCTTCTTTTGCAAAATTCTGAGGTGTCACAGGAATTTGAGAGTGATATTCTTACTTGTGTGCTTCCCTTTTCTAGGGCAGCAAATTTGCTTGTAGCTATGATGAAACGCCACTGGTATATAGTACAGGTTCATCAGGCGTTGAGGGACTTTCCCAGGGTGGCTTACTCTAGGGGCATGACATTAGAGCAAAAATGTAATCGCTTACTACAAGGGAAAGTTTGTAGGAATCAGGAGGGTTATCACAGGAAATGTGGCAGGTGCCAATGGTGCACTCTAACCATTGAAGGGGGGAGTTGGAAGGTTCCAGGGAGGGACATTACCTTGATTTCAAGATCTGACACAAATTGTATGTCCCTGTGGGTTGGTATATATCGGTAGAACAAGTAGGGCGATTCGGGTTAGACTTACCGAACATAAATCCCGCATCGTTAACGCTGTCACCCAGGCCCCTTTAGTGTCACATTGGTTAGCACATCAACATACAGTAGATCAAATCCGTTGGCGTGTCATTGATAGGGTAGTTGAGAGGGATGGGGGAAAGATCCTTTCAAACTTAATGAATGTGAGCAGAGGCATATTTTTATGCTTGATACAGTGGAACCGCGGGGACTTAATGGAGAAATCGAGTGGATTTCACTCATTGGATGAGGTCGGGCCTATGGGGTTCAGGGGGTGGTAACCTACGTAATATGATGAGAGGGTTATTTAAGCTTCCAGCTATGACGCCGCGGCCATCTTTCGCTCTTAAAATTGGTGGAGTCGGATGACACGGGGGTTCTTGGTGGGTATTGAAAAAGCTGTTAGTATGGCAAGAATTATATATTAAAAAAAGGGGGGAGAGGGGATTGTGAATAATTTTAACGGCCCCTTTCTCTTATATATTACAGGGAGACCCTTGATACAGCACTCTTGTAGTGCGAAACATGCATGTCGGGTTCTACTCCTGGACGTTGGCTGATAAAAATAAGCTAAGTACAATGACGCTTTAAAGCATTGAATATTTATTATTATTATTGAGGTACATGAAGACTTTTTGAGATAACTAATTTTTGGCATAAAAAATTTTGTTAGAGGCAACCAGTGATGAGTTCTCACGTAATTCTTCCCGCAATGAAACATTGATTTAGCGGTGGAGTGGTGGGGCTGAGGCTACCTTTTAGTAACCTTAAATGAATGGTGAAGGTGTCTTTAGCCTGGGTCTAATTTATTGGACTGATATTTATGTTTGAGTGACTAGGGCTGAAATTTAACATTGAATCTTAATAGCCATTTTTTGAAGGTTAATTTTCTCAGGAGCATCTCATGGGGAATTTTGTCAAAAGCTTTCTGAAAATCTAGGTACACTACATCAACTGGCTCACCTTTACCCACATGTTTATTAACACCTTCAAATAAGTTCAGCAAATTGGTGAGGCAAGTCCTCCCTTGGCTGAACCTATGCTGTCTCACTAAATCATGTTTGTCTACATGTTCCCCAATTTTATTTTTTATAATTGTTTCCACTATTTTGCCCAGCACTAAAGTCATGCTTATCAGTCTGTAATTTCCCAGATCTTCCCTGGAACCCATTTAAAAAATCTGCGTAACACTGTCCACCCTCCAGTCTTCAGGTACTAGAGACAATTTTAGCGGCTTGACAGCCAGTGCAGCATTACAATCACTTAACACAGCTTAGTAAATAGGCCCCATGATTTCTTGCCTTGAATTTAGTCCACTGGTTGGTTTTTTTTAGCCAAAGGTTTTCCTAATTTCTTCCACTATCTTTTAGCACCCTGACCTGTTCATATTTCTCTTGTATTAAAGCCACCTTGTTTGTGGATTGTGAAAACTCTCCTACATCTCAAATTTTATTTCACCCCAATGTGAAACATTTTTTCTGTACTCTCCTTTCATTCATATCTTCCCACTAACACAATGCTTAAATTAGTGTATTGCAAACTGTGTGCCATGGCGATATTCCAGGTGTGCCGCAAGACGCTAGCAAGGAGGAGAGGCACCGACTTATTGCTTATAGGATGTGCCTCTTGCAGCGAGAGGCACATCCTGTAGTCTGTCAGCCTGTGCCTCTCCTCCTCACTGGCACCTTTTCTCCTTCAGCACCCCTCCCTCCACCCCCTGGCATAGTGATAGCAGGCTCAGGGCCCCATCTGGAGAGCCTCCGTGATGTCATTATGTCAACACCCACGCATTTCCGGATGCCCTGTAGCCACGGCCCCGAGTTTAGTGTGTCACAACTACAAAAAGTTTGTGGGACATTGGCTTAAATATTCATTTTATCACTCTGGGCCTGGTTCAGCATTCTCTTACTTTTTGTACCATTTCTTTCTACTTCATCACCATTCAAATAACAGTGAGTCGACCAAATAAAGATAAGGAATCAAATTCAAAATGTAATCACTTACCCATTATCTAAACCATTAAGGCCAAGTTTCCAACCCATATCTCCCACCATCACTCCTGGCATTGACATTAGTGTTTTTGGATCTCGAATCTATGGGAGACAATTAAAAAACAGAACAACTAGAATGGCTAAAAGTGCTATAGATACAGAATGCAGTGCATAGTATTCCTGCTCTCCATCTTTTCCCATAAAGAGCCCACATAAAAGTATGAAAATAGATTAAAGGAATGCTGGTTATCAAATTTCCATAAATGTTAATTTTGCAATTTAAAAATATTGAGGCCGATATTCAAAGCAATGTAAATGGCTTGTAGCCATTTAAATAGCTTGTCCATGGCTAACTGAACTTATTCAGGAGCATTTAACTGGCCAGTACAGTTACTTACCATAACAGCTGTTATACAGGGACAGCAGGCAGATATTCTCAACATGTGGGTGATGTCATCCATGGAGCCCCGTAGCAGATAGCCTCGCAAGCAACTTGCTTGTAGAACTTCAAAGTTTGCGAGTGCCTTCCCGCCTGAGTTAGGGTGCACGTCTCCTCAGTTCAGCTATTTAGCTAAGAAGCCAACCCGGGGAGGTGGGTGGGTTGTGAGAATATCGGCCTGCTGTCCCTGGATAACAACTGTTACATTAAGTAACTGTACTTTATCCCAGGACAAGCAGGCAGCATATTCTCAACATGTGGGTGACCTCCAAGCTAACCAGAATGGGATGGTGGGAGTGTTGGAAATTTAGGAGAACAAATTTGTAAAACTGCCTGGCCAAAAAGGCCAGCTCTTCTGGAGAAAGCATCCAGACCATAATGAAAGGGAATATATGAACCGAGGAGGAAGTGGCAGCTTTGCAGAGTTCCTCAATAGAAGTAGATTTAAGGAAAACTACTGAGGCCTCCATGGCTCTAACTCGACCCTGTAGATGTAGACCAGCCTGAGCATAGGAGAAAAAAATGCAAGCAGAGATCCAGTTGGAGATGGTTCGCTTAGCAACTGGATGTCTCAACTCGTTTGGATCAAAGGAGACAAATAGTTGAGGAGAAGATCTCCATGGCTTAGTCCTTTGTAAGTAGAAGGCCAAAGCATGCTGGCAGTCCAGAGTATGAAGGGCTGATTCTCCAGTATGAGAATGAGGCTTTGGGAAAAAAAAACACTGGAAGGACAATGGATTGGAGGATATGAAATTCTGAAACTACTTTTGGTAAGAATTGTTGATGTGTACGAAGGACCACCTTGCCATGATGGAAAACAGTGAAAGGTGGATCTGCAACTAGAGCGTGGAGCTCACTGACTCTGCGAGCAGACGCAAGAGCAATGAGAAAAACCACTGTCTCAGTGAGGTAGTTGAGATGAGCCAAAGACATTGGTTGAAATGGAGGCTGCATCAGTCGAGTAAGAACAACAATGAGATCCCAAATCACTGGAGGAGGTTCGAGAGGTGGTTTGACACTGAAAAACCATTCATAAACCGGGAAACCACAGGATGAGCAGATAAAGGTTTCCACTCCAAAGGCTGATGACAAGCGGCAATTGCACTGAGATGGACTCGAATGGATGTTGATTCGAGGCCTGATTGAGACAAATGCAACAGATAGTGCAAAACTGTAGACAAGGAGGTAGACTGAGGCTCCATGGGATGAATGATGCACCAAGCAGAGAATCTAGTACATTGCTGATGGTAGCATTGCGTAGCGGTAGGATTCCTGGAAGCCTCGAAAATGGCCTTGACAGATTGAGAAAACCAGAAAGAGCTATGTTGAGAGGTACCAAGCTGTCAGGTGTAAAGACTGCCGGTTGGGATGAAAACAGAGATCCTTGATTCTGCGCAGAAGAAATATCTCCCTGCAGGTGAGTTGAAGTAGAAGGGAGAACACTGTTGTCTGGGCCACCGAGGAGCTCTGAGAATCATGGTGGCATGATTTTGGTTAAGCTTGACAAGGGTCTTGAAAAAGAGAGGAAATGCATACTGAAATAGATTTGTCCATTCTAGGAGAAATGCATCTGCCTCTAATCGGTGAGAAGAGTATATCCTAGAGCAGAACTGAGGCAGTTAGATGTTGTGGGGAAATGCAAGAGATCTATATGCGGAGTCCTCCACAGAGAAAAATGTGATGAAGAGGCGAGGAATGAAGTGACCATTCGTGAGGTTACAGAAGACGACTGAATTTGTCTGCCAGCCGGATGTTATCGCCTTGAATGTAGACGGCTTGGAAAAAGGTGTTGTGATGACTTGGCCAGTCCCACATCCTTTGGGCTTCCTGGCAAAAGGGGAAGAGATGCCGTGCTTCACTGCTTGTTGACGTAGTGCATGGCGACTTGGTTGTCTGTACAAATAAGGTCCACTTGATCATGGAGAAGATGCTGAAAAGCTTTGAGAGCATGGAAGATCGCTCTGATTTCCAACAGATTGATGTGATACTAATGTTCCATGCTGGGCTAATAACTGTGAGTACGGTCTAAAGGAGCCCTCTGAGCATAGGTCGAAGCGTCTGTCATGAAGACTTTCTGGTGAGGGGGTGTTGAAAACAGGAAACCTCTGGAGAGATTGGAAGAGAGCATCCACCAGTGGAGAGTCAGTCTCAACGAAGGAATGACAATGAGGCATTGAGAGAGTGGGTCGCAAACCGGCGCCCACTGAGAAATTCGGAGACTGGGAAAAAGAGTCACGTGAATGGTAGAGGCCATGTGGTGACAGCGACAGGAAAGATAATACTTTGACAGAGTCGAAAGAGAGTATCTGGTTGAGGAAGAAATATCCTCAGTCAAGAAGTGTCCAGGACGGCTCCAATAAACTGTGGTGTATGAGAGGGCCATAGCTAGGACTTTAGAAAGGTGATCTTGAAACCCAGACTTGGTAGAAAACCAAATAGTCCATTGGGTGTCTAACCCCCTGCTGCAACGATGCTATGACGAGCCAATTGTGCAGATATGGAAAAACCTGAAGGCCGGGGTAGCACAGAGCTACTGGAAGTACAACCAGGCACTTGGTGAAAATTCGTGGAGAGGATGCCAGGCCAAAAGGCAGGACTCTGTACTGGAAATGAAGATTCATAAGAACATAAGAACATAAGCAGTGCCTCTGCCGGGTCAGACCAGAGGTCCATCCCGCCCAGCAGTCCGCCCCCGCGGCGGCCCAACAGGTCATGACCTGCCTTAATCACCAGAAGGGGCCCCCTTGCCCCCTAGGTTTCTCATCGAAGTCCTATCTTCCCATCAATGTCCTAACCCTCCGGCCTTGCACCTGCACGACCTGGTGAGCTGTCTATACTTATGCAACACCCCAGCACCTCCCACGATCCCCTTTTCCCTCAGGAATCTGTCCAATCCCTGTTTGAATCCCTGTACTGTACTCTGCCGGATCACTTCCTCCGGGAGCGCATTCCATTTGTCCACGACCCTTTGGGTGAAGAAAAACTTCCTTGCATTTGATTTGAACCTATCTCCCTTCAGTTTCTCTGAGTGCCCCCCTCGTACCTGTCGTCCCTTTTAGTCTGAAGAACCTGTCCCTGTCCACCCTCTCTATGCCCCTAAGTATTTTGAAGGTCTCTATCATATCCCCCCTGAGCCTCCTCTTTTCCAGAGAGAAGAGCCCCAGTTTATCCAGCCTCTCAGCATATGGGCAGTTTTCCAGCCCTCTTACCAGTTTCGTTGCCCTCCTTTGGACTCTCTCAAGAACTGCCATGTCCTTCTTGAGGTGCGGCGACCAATATTGAACGCAGTATTCCAGATGTGGGCGCACCATCGCTCGATACAGCGGCATGATGACTTCCCGCGTCCTGGTTGATATGCCCCTCTTGATGATGCCCCTCTTGATGATGCCCCACCCTGAATCTGAGAAATCTGCGAGAGGCTGGTGGAATGTGAGCGTAAGCCTCTTCGAGATCTAGAGAGCAGAACCAAGCTGCGTAATCCATCATGGGATACAGGGATGCTAGAGAGAGCATTTGAAAACTTCAGTCGAAGGGAGATCTGGTGAAATTTGAAGACATTGAAGTGAGTAACCCACCTTGATGATGGTAAGAACCCAAAGGTCTGATGTAATCTGCTCCCATCGTTGATAGGAATGATGGAGATAACCTCATGTGGAAAGAGGAGAGGCAGGAGGCATGAAGATCAAAATTATGCTCAGCTCTTGATTGTCAAAAAGACTGCGGAGGCTTAAATACAGCAGGAGTCTGGGGATTTTGCTGAGGGCATTGTTGAGACTGTTTCCGAGGTGGAGGCCTGGAACAAGCCGGATTAGATTTCTGTGGATATCGAGGTGGAGAAGGCTTATAATACTTAGCCCCCAGCGGTTTAGGGTTAGAACGAATCAGAGAGGCAGAAGATCGCTCATGCTTTAAAAGGCATTCGGCGGCAGCCGCAATGGATTCATCAAACAACACATTTCTCTGGCAGGGAATATTGGCCACTCAGTCTTGAAGATTGAAATCCATGTCCACAATTCGTAACCAAGCCCGACGTTCCATCTGGATTGAAATTGCAAAAACATTGTATGCTGCCTGGACCTTGTGTACTCGCAACTGAGACAGGGTATGGTGTAGCTGGTGAAACTCAGGCAAACTATGATGTTCCCTCATAGAAGTGTGAAAAAGCCAATGCCCAAAGTTATCCATGGACCGTCCTTCTCTCCCAGGAGGGACTGCAGTGTAAATCTGAGTGGAATGAGTCTTCTTGAGAGAGGATTCCACCAGTAAGGATTGATGGGACAACCGATGCTTGTCAAACCCTGTATAAGGAACCATACAGTACCGGGATTCCATGTGCGAGAGTATAGCCTGGATGGAAGAACTCCAAATTCTTTAGAAAAAGCAGATACAAAAAAGAGTTAGTGGAAGCCTCTATGACTCTTTTGGAGCCTTATTCATATCATAGAAGTATGAGAAACTGAGTGCCTCGACACATGCCTCATAGTGGAGAACAAGGATTCCCCACAGCATGCCTCGAAAGAGGGGTCCGGGGCTTCAAAAAGCCTCGAGGTGAATGGAAAGAGGCTGATGAGGATGTCCAGCACGAAACCCCGCCTGGGTCTGGAAGGTTCCCCCAAGAGCCTCGAAGGACAAGGAAGAGAGGGATCCATATCCTGCTCTGAAGAGAGGTGCCTTGATGAAGAGGACTACCTCGAGGAGGAAGCAGGTCGAGGCTTCTTGACTGCCTTGAAAGCTTGACAGCTAGAGTATGAGGTCTGGATTGACCAGGCGAGGACTCACTCGAGGGCGAGGCACAAGGCCTCAGAGACGTAGCAGGTTGTGCCTCGAGTATATGCTCAGACTGGCTTGCAGGGAGCAGGGTCGAGGCCGGAGCATAATGAGCAAACACAGTGCTAAGCTCCTTGTGTAGAAAAGCTTCCAGCATGTCCAGGAAAGTTGGCACTGTAACCAATGAAACTGGTATTGAAGGTGCAGCAGTGCGCTCCATAGAGGGCAACCTCGAGGATGAGTATTCCCTATTATTGGAGGCATGCTTCGAAGGAGGTCTCGTAGAGGCCAGCACACTGCACTCGTTGCCTGGATTGCCTGAGACTCTAGTTGAAGGGCTGGAGGCTTCTTATCCAATGAACCTGCAGAGGAAAAAAGAAACTTGCCTGCCTTCGGAGGAGCGGCAGATGAGGACTTCCCCAACAAAGGAGACTTGGCCGAGGTCGAAGGTTTGACCAACGAGGTCACTGATGGAGTCGAGGTTGAGAACGAGGCCTTTTCAACAGACGGTTTTCTGACCCCAAAAAGTTGCTTAATCTGGACCCGACATGAAAAGTAGCACAGCGGGCGTAGGATTCAGAACAGTGTAGGTCAGTGTGAAAAAAACACACGGTTACACTGACTACAGTGTTTGAATCCTGGTCGGGACATGAAAGAAATCAACGGCTGCAGCCGAAATTAAGATTTGCGGCTAGGGCCTCTGCCCAAGCCGGTTATACGGAAGAAAGAAGAAATAAAGGTTTTTTGTTTTTTTTTAACATGCGCCACACAGCGACTTGAAAGGAAAAGTAAATAAATAAACAAAGGCAAAGGACAACGGGGCAGAGCTAGAAACAAGTGCTTCTCAGCTCTGCAGAAAAACAAGAACTGAGGAGATGCTGAGGAGACGTGCGCCCTAACTCAGGCAGGAAGGCACTCACGCATACGCGGCGTGGCACTCGCAAACTTTGAAGTTCTACAAGCAAGTTGCTTGCGAGGCTCTCCGCTACGGGGCTCCATGGATGACGTCACCCACATGTTGAGAATATGCTGCCTGCTTGTCCTGGGATAAAGTGCAGCTGAAAATACCCAGTTAGTATGTAAATCAAAACCAACCAGATACTTTGTGGATGTTCCAGGGGAATCAGCACTTAACAGTCTAAGATAACCACATAAATAGGGCCACAAAATACACAGTCCTATCTTTACGCAGTTCATCTTAGCTAAGTGTTCAATACATCACACTTAACTGGCTAGATTTATCTGGCCACATACACTCAGCTACTCAATTCTGGTGTCCAGACAAGGCCCGACATTGAACATCCGAGAATAAAGCCAATGGCAGTCAGCAAAACGCTAGCTGAATATCCAACCCATTGTTTTATTGTATTGTAATGTGCACCATTTAACATCACAGATATTTCCCAGAGAGCATGGCCGAGTTAGGGCTAGATTCACTAAACTCACCTATCCGATCCATGTCTGATCTCGGGTGACTGATTCACTACGCCTCCTCATGCAAATTAATGCGGTTGGAAGCATGCCTCAAAGCGACTGAACAGATTGCTGCAGAGCAATCCAGATGCATGCGCAGACTATCTTCTTTGCCTGTAGATGCAGTCCGCGCATGCACAGCCGCACAGATGAGGTCAAAACAATGGAGGGGGGGGGAGGGGGAGGGCTGGAACAGAACACACTTTTAGGCTTCTGAAAAAAGAGTAGAGAAACCGGGACTCCTGGCATTCTAAGCACAGCCCTGTAAGAAACATGTGAAGATAAAAAGCAAAATTCCTGATATTTTGTACTTATGGAACAGAACACGCTGCAGCCACGAACAGAACACGCTTTTAACCTGCGGATTAAAACCACAGGCTCGCACTGCAGGGAAGGGGGGCAGAGAACAGGAGAGTCGGCAGGAACAGGGCGGCAGAGAGCAGGAGAGTCCGCAGAGAAAGCAGGAGATGTATTTAAAATGTTTTATTTGGTCGTTTTTATTGTTTTGATACAGAGATTTCAGGGCTGCAGGGCTGAGATTTCAGGGCGGCAGAGAGCAGGAGAGTCGGCAAGGACGTAAGCGACTGGTCCTTAGCAGTCGCTTCTTTTTGGATCGCCAGCCCAATCGGTGTTCCTTCTTTAGCTTAGTGAATCGCTGCCTTCCTGCTTTGCATGCCATTTTCCCTCATTTGTACAGATCGGAACGGGTGCAGATCACATTGGGCAGAAGGTTATTGAATCAGGTCGGGGTCGGAGAAGGCTCGCAAACTGGTCGGGACACGATCGATGAGCTTAGTGAATCTAGCCCTTAGTTTATGCACTTATCCCATCGGGAGTCAGTTTGTGGGCCAGTAACACAGCATGTACACTTTTCCAATTTACTAAAACTAGTCATGAAGATGTATACAATAATTTACAAAATGTCTAATGAATCCACCAATAGCTAAACAGAAAAATAAGAGTGTGTGGCGCAGTGGTTGGATCTACAGCCTCAGCACCCTGGGGTTGTGGGTTCAAACCCCGCGCTGCTCCTTGTGACCCTGGGCAAGTCACTTAATCCTCCATAGCCCCAGGTACATTAGATAGATTGTGAGCCCACCGGGACAGAGAGGGAAAATACTTGAGTACCTGATTGTAAAAACCGCTTAGATAACCTTGATAGGCGGTATATAAAATCCTAATAAACTTGAAACTTGAATTAGTAGTATATGGACATTGATACTAGTAATAATAGTAAGTCTTGGAAAAAGACCCAAATAACTACAAGACACAACCTGTTTGCCAATAATCTTCACACTGCTGTCAAGAGTAAATAGTGAGGCACAGTTCAGGATCACTTGAAAAGAAACAATTTGCTTCTGATGGAACAATAAGGAAACCATCAAAACACCAGAGGCAGAAAAGATCTTAATTTTAAAATGATACTGGAAAACTGAAAACATCAAAACAAATTTGAATGTAGCTTGGATTGACTAAAAGAAGACTTTTTGATTCATTGTCACACAGTTGGACTTTAAAATAACTGGAGTGAGTGAAAATATCAGAAGCTTTGTGCAAACAGCAATGAGGCAGTGAAAAAAAGGAACAGACAGGTAGCATTATAGAAGTGGGTCAGGTGAATATAAGGAGATGAATATTTCAGGGAGATTCACTCTCACCTTTGACAGTAGAATCATAGCAATTGGACTAGGGGACACAATGAAGTTACAGAGAAATACTTTTAAAACCAATAGGAGGAAATATTTTTTCGCTTAGAGAATAGTTAAGCTCTGGAATACATTGTCAGAGGTTGTGGTAAGAGCAGTTAACATAGCTGGTTTAAAGAAAGATATGGACAATTTCCCATTATCGAAATAGACATGGGGGAAGCCACTACTTGCCCTGGATCGGTAGCATGGAATATTGCTGCTCTTTTGGGTTTTGCTAGGCACTAGTGACCTGGATTGGCCACCGTGCGGACGGGCTACTGGGCTAGATGAACAATTGAGCTGACCCAGTAAGGCTATTCTTATGGTCTGACCCAGTAAGGCTATTCTTATGTTCTTAATTACAAAGAGTAACACTGAGAAAGACAGCTTTAGACTGGTTCATAGTCTGTCATGCGCGAGACACCAGCACGCCGACAATCCAGTGCTGACAATTTGGCACAAGAAAGAGGCGCGCTGCAGAAAACTTAATTTTAAAGAGCTCCGAAGCAGGGTGTGAGTGGGGAACCCCCCCTACTTTACTGCATAGTGTTCATGCTGCTGTTGAGGGGAGGGGATTTGGGGGGTTGGAACCCTGCATTATAGAAAAAACGGAATTTTTTCTGATTTTTTTGGGAAAAGTTCTGTTTTCTCTATAATGGGGGCGGTTTTCACCCCCTACACCCCCCCCCCCAACGGCAGCGCAAACATGATGCAGTAAAATGGGGGGGACCCCCACACCCCCGTCGGAGCTCTTTAAAACAAAGTTTTCCCGCGGCACGCTTCTTTCTTGCGCCGAATTGTCAGCGCTGGCTTGTCGGCGCGCGATTATCCCGTCACCCTTTAGACTACCAGACTGTGTCACATCTATTGTACATGGACAATTCTATGGAAAATCACCACTGGAAACAATCTTTGTTAAATACCATCCAAATTTTCAGTGAGGATAATGCCATGGAATTTAGATTAGATGAATATGCCACCCTAACTATGAAAAGGAGAAAAAAATGGTTGACATCAAAGGCTTAGAAATGCCCCATATTAAGATCAACAGGGAAATGGCGAGTGAAGAAGTCTACAAACATCCTACAAGTGGATAACATCAGACATATTAGGACTGCAAATTTATTATGTTTAAAACGTTAACACATTAATCTTATTATTATGAGCATTAAAAATTTTAAAGTGATTAAGGGCTGAATCACATCTGTCTCTCTTCCCTATTCCCCAATCATTAAGCATGGCTCTGTCTCTTCCACCCAAGAGCACCATCCTGTATTGCCTGACTTACTTCCAGTTTGGCGGGGGGAGAATCAGTGTGTGCTTCAGAGCAGGCTGCAAGCAAACTCTGAGGATTGTTGCTATGTGGCTCAATCTACATTTTTGCAGTTACCAGCGGTGGGGATTCCTGGGCTGGTGGGGGGCAGGAAGAGACAAAACAGCTTTCCAGAGGAGGTGGAAATAGAGATGCTGGCCCAGGTAGGTTCCCATTGATAAGTTGATCTTTTTTTTTCCAGGGCTTTTTCTTCCCAAATTTCATGACTTGTAGTCAAGTATATATGGTAAGTAATAATAATAATAACTTTTTTTTTGTATACCGCATTACCATGAAAGTTCTATGCGGTTAACAGATGAAGAGACTGTACATTACAGCGAAGTTACACTTTTTTTTTTTTTTGGCATAGCTACATTTACATTTTCGGCGACGCTACATTTACGGTGAAGTTATTTTTCAGGTCGTTTACAATTGCAGAGAAGTTACATTTGCTGTAAGTTGCATATATATATCAGAGTTCATACAGTAGTGTTACATACGGCAGTGATATATACTGCGGAGTTCGATAAAGCAGAGCAGAGGCATTTAGTAAGGGAGGTAACGAAGAAGGGGTGATTAGTTGGATAGGGTGATCCATTTTGTTATGCCATTTGGTGGCTGACAGGATTGGAGGAGTCGAGAGTCTGAGGTAAGTCAAGGTCCGAGGAGGAGGCAAGGAAGAGGGGGGGAGAAGTTAGAGGAATTTATCAAAAAGGTAGGTTTTGATTGACTTCCTGAACATTTGGTAGGGGGGGGGATTTGGAGATGAGTGCTGTGAGGCATTTGTTCCATTTGCCCGCTTGGAATGCAAGGGATCTGTTGAAAAATTTCTTGTAGAGGCAGCCTTTCAGGGAAGGAAAGGAGAACAGGTAGGTGTTTCGTGTACGAGAGGGGCCAGCAATTTCAAGGTGCTCGGATAGGTAGATTGGAGAAGAGCCTGCTAGGGTTTTGAAGCAGAGGCAGGCGAATTTGAAGATGATCCTTGCCTCCACCGGCAGCCAGTGGAGTTTAGTGTAATAGGGGCTAACGTGGTCATATTTTTTGAGGCTGAAGATGAGGCGGACAGCAGCATTTTGAACTATTCTTAAATGTTTGATGGTGTTTTTATAGGATCCCAGGTATATGATGTTACAATAGTCCAGTATACTTAAGATTAGTGACTGGACCAGAAGACGGAAGGAGAGGTGGTCGAAGTGGAGTTTAATGGTGCGAAGTTTCCAGAGGGAGTAGAAACATTTTTTGACCTGAGCACTGGTATGATCTTCGAAGGTCAAGCATCTGTCTAGGAGGACTCCAAGGATTTTTATGGTGGAGTTGATAGGATAGTCTAGGCCGTTCAATTTCAGGGAGGTGTTTGTAAGTTTATGGTTAGGACTTGCCAGGAAATTTTGGTTTTTTCGGTGTTCAGTTTTAATTTGAATTGTGAGGTCCATAGTTCTAGCTTGGTGAGGTCGGCGGAGGTGAGTTGTTCCGTCTGTTGTGTGAATGAAGTAAGGGGAATGATAATGGTGATGTCATCTGCGTATATGAATAATTTTAGGTTTAAGTCAGTAAGTGTCCATGCCAGGGGGGCCAAGTAAATGTTAAAAAGGGAGGGGGATAGAGGGGAGCCTTGTGGGACTCCGCAGGGGTTGCGCCAGTGATGGGAGAAGGTTCCATTGCTGTGGGTCTGTAGTTGGCGGTGGAGGAGATAGGTTCCTTGTTGTTTTTGAGGCGGGGGGAGACAAGAATGTGGCCAAGTTCAGTCGGGAAGTGACCTGTGGACAGGCATAGTGAGACCCAATTGAAGAGGTCGGCTTTGAATTAGGGGGGAGCGGATTTCATGATAGTGGATGGGCAGTTGTCTAATAGGCAGTTGGAGTTAGCGTATTTTGAGTAGAGATTGAGAAAGAGGTTCCAGTCTGGGCTTTCGAAGGAGCTCCAGGTCATGGCTTTAATTGAACCTATTGTGTCTGTTTCAGGAAGGTTGAATATTGACTCAGGGCTGGGGGCTATAAGAGACTATTTTAAGGTGTGAATTTTGTTGGCAAAATGGTCTGCTAGGGTTGTAGCAGGGGGTGGGTGGTCAGAGGAGGAGCGTTTGTGTGAATCTGTGTCTAGGAGGGAGTTGACTATTCTAAAGAGCGCTTTACTATTTAGAGAAGGGGAATTGATTAGTTGGGAGTAATGTTTACTGTGTTTTTCGTTGATCAATCTTTTGTATTCGTTGACTTTCAGTCGCCAGTTGAGTCTATCGTTGTCAGTCCCTGATTTACGCCATGTTCTTTCAAGTTTCCGTACTTCGCGTTTTATGGCTAAGAGATCCACGTCAAACCAGCTGTTTGAGGGCCGAGGGGTTTTCTTGCGAAATCTTAGGGGTGCGATGGTATTTAGGACTTGGTTGCTGAAGTTTTTCCAGTCTAGGTAGAAGTTGGGGGTCTGGGTCGGAGTTAGAAATGAGGGTGTAATGTGACCAGAAATCTGCTGGATTAATTTTTTCTCTTGTCCAGATCATTGTCTTTGTATGGTTGGGCATGGGCTTTCTGTCTGGTAGTTTTTTGACTCAGGCTAGTTCGAACTGACACAGGAGGTGGTCTGACCAAGGGGTGTTAGACCAATTTTGTTCAGTGAGGCTTATGTTAGGAGTAGTGGGGGTGTTGGAAAGAAAAGTGATCAGGTCAAGTTGGTGACCTTTATTGTGTGTTGTGGTTTGGGGGGGCTTGGTAAAGCCAATTGATGTAAGGAAGGAGAATAGGTCTGCAACATTGGGGTTCTTTTCTTGCTCAAGGTGTAGATTGATGTCTCCTGCTAAGAGGTTGTGGGTGCCAGCTGCCGAGTTTGTGAGAAGGAATTCGTAGTAGTCTTCTTTTGCTAGGTTCCATTTATTAGGGGGTATGTAGAATAGTGTGATGATAAGGTTATCAATGTAGTCAGTTTTGGAGATTTTGCAGGTGAGGATTTCCAGGTTATTAGTTGATTTGGAATCTAGGATTTGGAAGTGAAAGTGGTCACAGAGAATGATGGCCAGACCACCTCCCCTTTTAGAGTTTCTTGAGAGGGGGATGATTTTGTAATGTGGTGGGAGAATATCCGCTATGATTACATCCTGGTCAGAAATGAGCCATGTTTCGGTTAGAAGTACAATTTCTAGTTGGGTTTCTTCAAGCCAATCTTTGAAGAGTTGGGCCTTATTTCTAACTGAGCAAATGTTCAGGTAGGCGCCAGGAAGTGTGGATTGTTCTGGGAGGGGCGAAGGTTCCGTACGTTGTAGATTTTTTAGGGATCATTTTCTTTTGTGTGCTGGTCTGGATGGGTGGCAGGTAGTGTTGATCACAGGGATGGGGAAAGGACCTGTTTCTCTGACGTCACGAATGAGCCGGTGGGGGCGGATGAATTTATCCGGTCCTGGGATTCTAGTCCATGCAATGTAGGTTGGTATAGGTTCAAAGTCTAAAGCTTTTGTAATCCAGCCTCTTGTGCTAAGCAAGTAGAGGAGGAGGAGGGCAATGAGCTTGTGAGTGGCAATGAGCAGTTAGGGTGGCGAAAGAGGGAGGCTGGGAGAGGGGGGCAGGCTGGAGAAGCTAGGGAGGAGGGGAGAAAGTCAATTAAGGGGAGGTGGGCAGATATGAAAGACTCAAGGCAGATGAGAGGAAAGGATCAGCGAATAGGTCTATGAACCAGAGTTCAAAATGAGTTTAGTAGCAGGTAAGATGAGAAGGACTATGAGCGGAACTGTACTAAGTGAGAACAATGTGCAGGTATAATAGAGAGACTATGAACAGGTCATAAGACGGAATAAAGGTCTATGTTGTACGAGGTGAAAGTTTTGAGCAGAAGTGCAATATGAATCTAGAGGCAGAAGAGGTATAAAAGGCTAAGAACAAGTATGTAATAAAAGTCTATAAACAGGTATGAAATAGGAATCGTGGGTAGATACGAAGAATAAATCTATGAACTTGAGAGATGATGATCAGATCAGGGTGGCCGCAAGTGAGAGTCAAGGAATATAGTACGTGGCCCTCGCGAGTTAGTGACACTGAGTATATTATCTTTGCACATAAATATGCAATCTGAA
Organism: Geotrypetes seraphini; assembly: GCF_902459505.1. Lineage (NCBI taxonomy): Eukaryota > Metazoa > Chordata > Amphibia > Gymnophiona > Dermophiidae > Geotrypetes > Geotrypetes seraphini. Next base: position 259,285,894 of record NC_047084.1, read on the forward strand.
CAACTTTCACCTATGTAAATGTCCAATCGCAAAGTCCATGCTATGGAATATTGGCCTTCAAAATACTGCGTAACTAGAAAGTGGTAATTTATGCGTATATGCGTCCATATATGCATATAAGTGACTGGAATATCAGCGTTTGTGCATGAGCTTGCTGCCTAATGGGGGGGGGGGGGAATTAACATGTACTATGATTAATACAGGGTATTTTACCATATATCATGTTATTTTAGCACAGGATCTCAATGCATAAAATGGGACCCTGTACTAAAATAGCACATGTGGTAAAATAATCCATCTTAATAAATGTCCTCCCTTAGATAGGAATCACATGTATACTTCTAACAAGGTGCCTAAATGTGGAAGTGAAGTAGGCATCTGGCTACTTATGTGTCTTTATAAAAGGCTAGCACAAATCTTGCAAAAAAATAAAAATAAAAAATAAATAAATAAAAATTATATATTTATTTATTTTTACTATTTATATACCACTTATAGTCTAAGGGGCTCATAATCGAAAGAGAAATACATCCAAAAACCAGTCTAAGTCGTCACTTGGACAAACATTTCTCAAATACATCCAAGTGCCGATACTAAAAACGGGTTTTGGACATATTTCTAAACGACCTAGGCCTTCATAGGGCCACTGAATGACCAAAGCTAAACATGCCGTTTCGGGAGGAATGTCGAGGGCGGGAGTTGGGCGGGACGTGGGCCGGCTTAGATTTAGTTGTACAGCATGTATAACCGAAAGTTATACAGCCCACGATTGACGGAACTTGGACGTTGTGACTTAGACCATGTAAAACATGGTCTACGTCACAAAAACCCACCTAAAGTCACCAGATAAGCACTGCAAACACATAAAACAGATCCCCACACACTACCCTAGTGATCAACGACCCCCCCCACCCCCATAAAAATATTAATCCCACCTTTAAAATTCAGCCTACAGACCATCATCACCTGGTCGCCTGGCGTAGGAAAGTCTAGTCATCCGGCACAGAGGCAACTTAAGTCATCTTGGGGGTGGGTTAGAGACTCATAGAGAGGAGGACCCATGCCCATAAGCTCCTGTAATCACTGCATTGATACTTATTTATTTATTTATTTATTTAGATTTATATCCCGTTCTCCCAGTAGCTCAGAACGGTCTACAAGTAAACATACACAGTAGAAGTAGTTAGGCAAATAAATGTGCAATAGGTTTAGATGCTTGGACATACAAGATTGTGCAGTATTTATCAGGCTACAGACAATTTTTCGGAGTACAGACAATTTATCAGAGTACAGACTAAGAGAGGACTATACTGAAATTTAGGAGAAGTTAAATAGGGGAGAGAAGAGAGAGGTGGGGTTTAAGGGGGGGTGTAGACTGAGGGAGACCTTTAGTTGAAGAGGAGGGTCTTTACCATTTTACGGAATGTCAATAAAGAGTTCTGTTGCCTGAGTTGGGGGGGGAGTTTATTCCAGAGATGTGGGATGAAGTGGCTGTAGGATCGTTTGCGGGCAGTTTCTGAGAGGAGGGACCTTCCAGGGGGAATGCATAGGCGTATTTCCGATTTTGAGCGGAGGGTGCGAGTGGGGGTGTAGATGGGAAGCTTAGATTTTATGTAGGAGGGGGTGGTGGCATAAATTCTCTTGTGGGCTACTGCTAGGGCCTTGAACATGTGCACTCTCTTATACACCCCTAAAACCCTTTTTTACTGGCATTTAAGTGGCTCCTGCAGCCATAAGGGCTATTGGGGTGGTAGATAGGTGGGTCTAGTGGATTTTAGAGGTGGTTTGGGGGGCTCACTGTGACCTATAAGGGAGCTGTAGTGAGGAGAAGACATGGCACCCTTTTTGTGAAGTTCACAGCAGTGCCCTGTAAGGTACCCCACTATTTAGGTGCCATGTTTGGGTGTTCAGTCCATCACTTTGCAGACCCCTCCCACGTCCAACAGGGCTTGTTCTAGGCGTTTTGGACTTGGACGAAAAGTTGGACGGAAATGTGTTATAAAGATGGACGATTTAGCGACTTGGACAATCAGATCGGCAGGACGAATAATTAGACGATTTTCGAAAGTAAAAAAATTTTGGACGTATTTTTCGAAAATGTGTCCTAGGTTGTTTTTTTACTTTGGACGACTTGTGAGTTGGACGTAAATGGACTTAGATGTCCCTTTCGATTATGCCCCTCCACGTGGTTTACATTCAGGTACTCAAGAATTTTTCCCTATCTGTCCTGGTGAGCTTACACTATCTAATGTACCTGGGGCAGTGAGGGATTAAGGGCTCCTTTTATGAAGCCGCGTTAGCAGTTTAACGCGCGTAATAGCATGCGCTAAACTACCAGCCACGCTAGCCGCTATTGCCTCCTCTTGAGCAGGTGGTAGATTTTCAGCTAGTGCGGGGGTTAGCGCGTGAGATAAAGCCGCTAATGCGGCTTCGTAAAAGGAGCCCTAAGTGACTTGACCAGCACAAGCAGCAGCATAGGATTTGAACCCACAATCTCATACTAGGCATATATTTTTAGGTTTAAATCTTTTTATTATTATTAACTGACTACAGTATACAAACAAGGTACAAAAATTGAAGCTTGTAAAGTAACTGTCCCATGACAAACTACAAATCATCATTTAACCTACCCTCTTCCATCCGTCCTCCATTCATCCCTACCCATAGACTTCCTTCCCTTAAAATGTATTTTATAAAATTTACTCACACACTATTTGTTGAAGTTACATTATTTTTATTCATGAGTATAACAAGCTTCACGCCTCATAATACTATAGGATTTTGTAAAATATTTGCCTAAATGCCTCCTCTGAATACACCTACTCTACAGTCACATGCAAGTACACACTGTGTGTAATTTTACGCACAAGTTAATTTTATAAGAGGCATTTTATGTTCAAAAAAACAGTTCATAAAAATGTACCATTTTAATGCCAGCCCAAAGAGAAGGGTGCCACTGTGGGTAATGCAGAAACATTCTTCTTACCTGTACAACGAAAGCATGCAGACCGTGGCACTTCCCATCAGGGGTATAGAGCTGGGCATACACAACAGCATGAGTTGCAGTCCTGCCCATGTTACCAACCCAACACTTGGCTGCTTCAAAATCAGGAGAGTTCAGGATGAATTCCTGTAGCAATAAAAAAAGCAAATTATTTGCACCATTGCATAAACCACTAGCACAGACCCATCTTTCACTACAGTAATAATGAGCAGTATGGAATGGCGTTTCAACTATTTGGTCATTATCTATCTGTGTATCACAAAGATTTATAAGGGAGGAGACTAATGGCCAGTGGGAGTGCGAAGTAGGTTATTCTCTCAAATTCTACATATTCAGAAATTGAAGAGGGCATTGAAAACAACTGTTTGTGGAGGCTTTTTTAGCTGACTGGATTATAGTACTCGGGATTAATTTTAGATACAAAAATTTAAAACAAATACAGCCTAATGTATGTCAAATTATGTTTGTATTTTGTAAACCACTCAGTGTCACCTCTCCCCCTTGCAATCTGTGCAAAACTCTGCTGCTCGACTCATCTTCTACCAACCTCACTATGCTCATGTCACCCCTCTCCTTAAATCACTTCACTGGCTCCCTATCTGCCATCGCAAACAGTTCCAAGATCTTATTGCTGACCTACAAGTGTGTTCATTCTGCTGTCCCTCAATATCTCTCCTTGCTTCTCCCTCCTTATAAACCTCTCAGAGTACTCTGTTCCTCAGATAAGTCGCTCTTAGCTTTACCCTTCTCCTCCATTGCCAATTCCAGACTTTGTTCCTTTCATCTAGCTGCCCCCTATGCCTGGAATAAATTACCTGAGTTTGTCCGTCAAGCCCCTTCCCTTGTTTAAAAGCAGACTGAAAACCCATCTTTTTTATACAGCTTTCAATCCTTAAACTACTCATCTGCCCTCCAACCCAGCCCACTGATTAACTGTTCCCCTTATCCTGTTTATCTGTCTTGCCTGTTTAGATTGTAAGCTTCTTCGAGCAGGGACTGTTTTCTTACCCTTTGTGACTCTGTGCAGTGCTGCGTATGTCTGATAGTGCTATAGAAATAATTAATAGTAGTAGTAGATTGAGTGTGTTAGAAATTTTTTAAACTATTAAATAAATAAATATAAATGGCATTCAAAACCATGTGCATGCCCAATTTGCATGTACAATTTAATTGAATGAGTCAATTAGTATCAATATTTGGACATTAAACATAGGCGTTGGAAAGGGGGGTGGCCACAGGGGCCATGACCTCCCCCCAAATTTAGCCCTGGTGGTCCAGTGGTATAAACTAAAATCTGGATTTTTGAAAAAGAAACCAAAGACTGGTGTTTGTGACATTTGGAGCATTGAGATAAAGCATCAGATTACTGTCTCTCAATGGCCACGAATCTGGACTTAGAGGATGAGATGTACGGTGTCTGCATCTATGAGACAAACATGGTTTTTCTTATTACATAGAGCGTTTTGGACCCCAGTTCGTTTACAGAAATTAGATAGTTCAAAGTCTAATAGATGCTGGCATTGTCATCTTGAAACTGGGACTTTGGATCATTTACTGTACTATTGTCCCTTGATACTTAGATTTTGGAGATCCATCTGGGATCAAGCGAACAATTTATTGGAAAATCCGGTGGCACTGATGTACGATACCATCTTATTTGGTACGTTCATGAGAGCTAAAAGTCAAATATCTGCTCAGAATAATAAACTTCTCCTTATAATGACAGGGGTTGCCATGCAGCTTATTTTTAAAAATTGGAAGAACTGGGATAGGTTAGATTACACATTCTGGTGGGAATCCCTCTGTTATATTTTTAAAATGGAACGTTTCATGGCCATACAGCAGGGACGTTACAGGAATTTTATGGATGTTTGGGAGCCATTGGCTAAATTTTGTAAGGAATGATAACTGATTTTATTTCATTGACCTGTAAACATACACATCCAGGGGGGGAGGGGAAGGGAGTTGCACTGGAATTTGATTCAGGGAGTTTATGGATAGTTTCTTCAAGGTTTTTATTTTATTTGAATATTAGGTGGGAGGGTGGGGGAAAATATAATTGTACATTAATGTAATGTAATGTAATGTAATTTATTTCTTATATACCGCTACATCCGTTAGGTTCTAAGCGGTTTGAAGAAAATATACATTAAGATTATAAATGAGAAGTAAGAAGGTACTTAAAAAATTCCCTTACTGTCCCGAAGGCTCACAATCTAACTAAAGTACCTGGAAATTAATAAAGAAGAGAAAATAAAGATGGTTGAAAAAAGAAAAATTCTATGTGAATTTATAGGATGGAAATTAAACTGACAGTGAAGAACTGTATGAAAAATGCAGTTAGAGAGGGTAGGTTACAATCTATTTATGGTATTTGTTTAATTGGAAGGTGTTAAGGTGGGTAATTTGGGGGAAGGTTATCTGAAGGTAGGTGAATCTTCTGGAGGTAAAAGAGGAGGGGTTAAGATATTTGGATGAATTTTTTGAAAAGCAGGGTTTTGATTTCTTTTCTGAATGTTTTGAGATTTAAGATTGGAGATGGAATGGTTGATTTTTGCTGCTTGTGTTGCTAGAAGGTTGTCAAACATTTTCTTGCGTTGTGTGCCTTTGAGTGGGAGGAAGGCGAAAGGGTTCGAGGTTCTTCTGTGTCTTGAGGTGGAGATTTGGTTTAAGCGGTTATTTAGATAGGAGGGGGAAGAGCCGTGTAATGCTTTGAATATCAGGCAGTAGAATTTGAATTGGATTCTTGTATGTCTGAAAAGTTTATTGTGCTTTTCTTGTAATATTATATGAATATGAATTATTTGTTACACAATTGTAGTTTGAAAATTCAATAAAGATATACAAAAAAAAAGATTATACTGTGTGTATATATGAAAAATGAATGGAAAAAGTGGTATTACAATTAGTAATATTATGGGGACGTTGTCTGGGGCAAAGATTGGGTGGGGTCTCGGGGTGGAGCTTGCGGCCCCCCAAACAAAAAAGCGTTCCGCTGCCTATGGCTTTAACAATCAGTTATTGGCACCATTTACAATTTACATGGGCCATCAGTGATGGCCCCTCTAAGGATTGATGAGGTGTGTGCAAAAAAAAAAAATATGCATGAGCGACAAGTTACATACTCCACAAATATATGAGCAGGCGCGGAGGACGAGTGCCCGTGAGATTGTGGGAGGGTTAAATACTCAAAACTTAGAAGAATAACAATTTACTTAAAGTTTTTGCTTCGCCAGCTTTCTGGTATCTTTACATACAGTGGCTTACCTAGCTTATGTAACACCCATCATTTTTTGGCACCCCCTCCCCCCATCTGTATGAAAAAAATGATTTTTAGTAACAAGCCACACGTCACACATGAGTACCTAGGAAAAGGCAGCATCTTACATATTGCAGTGAGCAGTACATCAATACACCCATTGTAAAACTAAACAAGCCAGACCAGCACAGATCAATCTTGATCTTTTGGGATGGGTGTGATTAATATATGTCCCATTTCCTCATGAAATGTTCCTTCCGTGAGAGTGGTTGTTATCCAATTGAATAGGTCCTTCTTGAAATCTGGTGTGGCTGTTTTCAGGGTACTGGAGGGACATATGTCTAGGAGGCAATTTGATTTAGTATATTTATTGAACAGGGTGAGAAATTGGTGCCAATCGGGAGGTTCGAAATGGCTCCAGATCATGTCTATTCTGGGCTCTTTTTCGAGGGGTCTAATTTGGAATTTGAAGTTAGGTGTGGGTGAGGGTATGGTCGCTCTTACTTCTAAGATTTTGTTGTTGAAAAAAATGGCCAGGGTTTCTGCTGAGGGTATACATTCATTTTCCTGTAGTAAGATTTGGGTAGTGTCCGTTAGACTGTTTACCAGCTTGAAAATTTTTTTGCTATTTGTTTTGGGTGTCCCTATTTCTTGGCACCCTGCGCTAAAAAACACTATTGCGGTTTAGTAAAAGGGGGCCATAGTGCAAAATATAGACAGCATATATAAATTCAGACACATTTTGATCACTAAATTTAAAATAAAATTATTTTTCCTACCTTATCTGGTGATTTCATGAGTCTCTGGTTGCACTTTCATCTTCTGACTGTGCATCCAAACTTTCTTCCCTTCTTACAGCCTGTATGTTTCCTCTCCTCCAGACCTTATTCCCTCCCCTAACTTTTTCTTCCTCTCTCCCTGCCCTTTCTTTCTTTTTTCTCTCTTGATGCCCCCTTTCTTTTTTTCTGTTTCCCTTCTGTCTCCCTGCCTGCCCCCTTTCTTTCTTTCTTTCTTTCTCCCTACCCTCCACAAAGCCACTGCTGCCACCATCGGGGAAAACAGGCCCCAAAGCCACCGCCGCGGCTGCCCCAAGCTCTCTGCTTCCCACCGTCGGGCCGACAATCATTCCCCCGATGTCAATTCTGCCGTCGGAGAGGAAGTTCCGCCCAGCCAGGCAGCGATTGGCTGGCCTGAACTTCCTCTCCGACGGCAGCCTTAGGGGGGGTGCACAGCCGGCCGGATCCGGACCTGGCCAGCCGTGCACCCCCCCTAAGGCTGCACCCAGGGCGGACCGCCCCCCCCTTGGTACGCCACTTAAGACGTGGTAGCGGCTCCTTTCACGAATCCCCACCTGCGTCGGAAGTCCGATGCAGTCGGGGATCTTGAGAGGAGTCGCCACTGCATCTTTCCACTTAAAATACACTAAGGCGAGCAGGGCAGACCGCCGCCGCCGCTTCCTCTCACCTCCGCCCACGACACGAGCTGAGCGACACGAGAAAACGTATGAGCGACGCCACTGAAAATAATGAGCGATTGCTCATGCGCTCAGCTTAGAGGGAACATTGGCCATCACTTATTTACTACTACAGTAGAGTCTCGGTTAACCTGGTCTCACACACAACCAGCATAAAAATTGCCGGTGGAAAAAAAAACAAAAAACTGTCCCCCGAAGCATCAGCAGAAGTGTCCTGAGCCTCAAATCTTCCCCTTCTCCCTCAAACTCCCAAGCTCCGAAGCAGCTATGAACCGCCCTCCTTCCCACTCCAAAGCACCAGCATGGCAGTGGTCCTGAGCCACAAAGCCCTCCTCCTTCCCTCCCTTCAGCCCCGAATTGGCAGAAGTAGGTGGCGGTCCTCAGCTGTGAGCTCCCTCGCTCCCTCTCGTACCGGAAGTGCAGCGGTCAACAAGAGGCACAGGCTGCTCGTGGCCAGCCCTGGCAGGGCTTTTTCTCTGAAGCGTCACTTCCGACACATCAGAGGAAAGGCCCTACCAAGGCTGGCCGCAAACAGCCTGTTTTGAGGCTGCCTCCTGCTGACCGCTGTGCTTTGAGTAAGGAAGAGAGAGAGACAGGGGGAGGAAGTGAGAGAGTTTGCGGTTCAGGACCACTGCCTGCTTCTGCCATGCCATTTTGGGGCTTGAGGGAGGGAGGAGTGTTTTGTGGCTCAGAACTGCTGCCGCGCTGGTGCTTTGGGATGGGAGGGAGCTGCCTTAAGCGCTTGGGTCAATCAGAGCCTGCTAGCTGGATCAGGTAGGCATCCTTCTGGCCGGACTTCGTGGATAAAGTAGGGAAGGGTGGGGGTTGTCGGAGGCGTGGGAGGAGTTGTCGGGGAAATTGGGCGATGGCGGGAGGGAGAGGGCATCTTTCCCGGTGGGGGGATGGGCAGTAGTGTCAGGACCTTGCAATGTGGCGGGGGAGAGTGGGCATCTCTCCTGCTGATCTTCAATTTGGGGGTTGTTGTTCATTTATTTATTTATTTTACCCGGGGGAAGGGGGGTGTTCTGAGCTATTAAACCTTACTTTCCTGTCAGTGCCTGAGCCAATTAGAGCTCAGGCATTGATCAGAAAGTAAGGCTACGACATTTTAGACCTGTCGGCAAATTTTGGCCACAAATGTGGCATAACGAGGTTAGGGAACCGCTTGGCGATGATAGAGAATCACTTGGAGTGCTCATTTTAATATTAATGACCTCGCTGTACTACATTTGCATGGCAGTATCGGAGACTGCTAGGAAACTCAGTAAAGACACGGTAAACCATTTTGATAATCCGCCGCTAAAATACTTGCATGCTAATCCAGCTGGAACTGGTTTAGCGAGCATGTTAAAGGCACAATTTAGTTTTAAGAATCTTCCCCTAAATGGAAGAGAAAAGAGATTTTACAGTCAGTGACAGAACACAAGACTAAGTAAGGCACAGAGCAGGTCTAATTTGTTTCATGTGCTGCCTCAAGTGCCTAGGTCACCGGTCAGTATTCTAATCTAGTATTTCTGAGTCGCGCTATGCCTAAACCGGTTCAAGGCAACTTATAATATAAAGAATTACAGAATGTATATGCTACATTATAGCAGTTTAAGGAGGACTGAGCTATGAACAGAGTAATAGGGAATGAAGAATAGAGGTTTCTATGACTGTACTGGTATAACACTTGAGCAGAATATGGGATTTAGTGACATTAGTTATTTCGAGTTAGTTGTCTGTGGTGTGTATGCTTTCAAAGAAGAGAGTTTTTAATTTTTTTCAGAATCTGTTGTAGAATGTTTTCATTCTGACGTCAGTAGGGAGGTTATTCCAGGTTGTTCACATGCTTGTTCAGTGTGTTACACAGTACATACAACCCGAGTACATTAGTATGGAAGAAAAAAAAAAAAAGTATAAATAACAAAAGTTCAAAGTTAATTGTACTTTGCCTCAAGCTATCTAGTGAGGGGAATCATCAAATTCTATATCTTAAGGTAACTACCTATCTTTACAAAACAATTTTATTAACTACCCCCATCCCTTTTACAAAACCGTAGCATGTTTTTAGCACCGGCCACGACGGTAACAGTTCCAATGCTCATGAGCATCAGAGCTGTTACCGTCGCAGACAGTTTTACAAAAATGCACTACGATTTTGTAAAAGGGGGTGTATGTCAAGGTTTTTTTTCTTTTCTTATTTAATCATTTATAAAAGAAGTCCCTCTTCTTGGGAACAGCAAAGGTGCATTCAAGATGTTGCTAATGATGGATTCACAAATCTGATCAATTTCTTTCACTGGGTGACCAGAGAATTGGATACAGGTAATGTGTTAGAAACAACTGGAAACAAGCCTGGGCCACTAGATCGTCACAAAGCGCCACCTGGACAGCAAGGGCAGCCATATCAAAATTTTGTTTGAGCAGAGCTTCCATTTCTCTCAGGGCCGAACCACTTTCAACCAGCACAGTATGTCTACACATGATAGCCGAGACCTCTGCATAAACCACAGGAGAAAGGATCTTTATCACCATCAGGGATGGGGTAGAGACTTGCTATGGACTGCACCATGTGAAAAAGTGCGTCCAGAACTTTCCACTGAGCATGCACTACATCCCGAATATCATGATGCATAAGGAAAGAATGGGATCCTGACTGGATCCCTCTCAGGAAAGGGTCCACAACACAAGTGGGTCCTCAGCTTCCTCTTCAAAGTGTAAAATCAAAGACATCTGAAGAACGAGCTCCTGCAACTCATCCCGGAGAAAAAAAAGCACACAACAGACGTATCCTTGCCAACCAGTGCCTCTAAAAGGTCTTCATCCCCAAAAAATTTTTTTTTAAAATCAGCTCCCCTCCTCTCCCCCGATAGATCTATAAGGTTCTCCCCAAGATCCAATTCCTCATCCAGAGAAAACTGATCAACCATAAAAGAATCTTCGTCCCAATACGCCCATGGCTGCTTGGACGATGGCTGAGGGGGTTGAACAAAGGCAGTCATGGCAAGATACCCCCACGCCCTCCCAGTATCAAAGCAGGACCCCCAGTTGCCTGTAAATAAGCCTTGCACATGGACAACATCAAATCAAGGGAAAAAAACCCCCGGCGGCAACATAGCATTCATGTTAGGTGCAGAAGACACATTTAAGACCTGTTCCTGCCTTTCCAAGACAGGAGAAAGGTCACCTGAGGCTGTGGGTAAATTAGATGTGCGAGGGAAGTGCTGTTGATAAACTGTCAACAAATGTGGCACTTAAACTGACTGACCTTTGACAGCAGAGGAAATCCCGGTATGGGCAGTAGGAGAAGCCCAAGGCTCATCCCTGGCCGATGAGCGATGAGCACGCGGAGAATCCGGCACACCGACGCCCGAAGCCGGGTCTCCCTCGAGGCGGCTGAAGCATTTTGTTCACCCACCATCCGTATCCAATGAACAGCGCCCAGAGAAAATGCACTTTCTGCTTTTGTGAAGTGTTCATAATAAAAAGCACCTAAAACCCATGTACAACAACACCGTATATAAACGGCGGCCTCAAGGCTCTTTTTTTAAATTTGTGTCTTGTAAGCTTTATTCAGTTTATTTCTTCTCACAGCTAACCAGCTGTATCAAGAAAAGGCAGACCCCACAAGCATTCTAAACTGTAGCCATAGCCAGTATTAGTGATCAGGCGTACAGTTGAGGCTCCTCTAGATTCAGAAAAAAAAAAACCTGGGGAAATGGGGGGAGGGACTCAACCCTTCTGAGTGTGACACCCCCCGAGGTCAGCAGGACCCCCGAGAGGGTCTTCCAAGCTCAGTCCGGACAGACAAAGGGACAAGAAAGATTCACTAACCAGATCCAACAGGTCTTAACAAACCTCAGCACAGACTGCACAAAACAGACCACTCCACCTGCTGGAGACTGAGAAAAGCTATTCCTCTCCTCTGATTCCTCTCCTCTATTCTGGCCGCTCCCCCTCTTCCTTTTGTTTTTACATATATGTGTTCTTTCCTTTAAATATTGTAATTGTCTCTATTCTCTTGTTTTCACCCTACGTTGTGTCAATATGTATTGTTTTTATTGTAAGTTATGTCTGTATTGCTTTTAATTATCCACTTAATTGTTTCCCCATTTAAATTTATTGTACAACGCTTAGAATTTATGACTGGTGTTTTATCAAAATTTTAATAAACTTTGGAAACTTGGAAAAGACCGATTGTAAGAGGGACTGCACAGCCCACTTCTACTGATGTCAAAAGTTAGTGTCTCAATCTCCACCTGCTGGCAGAGGAGCATAAACCCATCTGTTTCTGTGCCGATCTGGAAGGACGATAAAGAAAGTGCTGAAATCCAGTTTTCAAACAACACAATAGAAATCCATTCTATAGTGCATGTTTCATATAATTATATATTCAGTTGCTTAGGGTACTGTGGGAGACAGAACAATACAGTGCAGCTGCATGGGAAAGACTGACCTTTGTATCTTCCTTGTAAGTGGCAGTTGTCCTCATGTGCTTGGCATCACTGCCATGGCTAAGCTCAGTCAGAGCAAAGCACCCAAATATCTAAAAAAAAAAAAAAATCCAAAAAGTGTTCAGTCAAATTTAAAACACAAACAATATTTGGAGTCATTGAAGCCACTTTGTAAATCAAGTAGGACGCTACTTTGAAACTGTTCTCAAAATAAAATCTCTTTTGCACTTGGTCCATTACTGCTCAGCCTCACTTACTGTGTGTAGCGTTATATGTTAAAGATCATATTAAAGCCACACAATTGCAGGATCTGCAGGGCAAGGAAGAGGCACTGTGAATCAATTTGGAAAGAGGGAATGATAAATATATTTACATTGGTGTGATATATAGGCCTCTTTCACAGACGGAAGAAGTGGACAGAGATTTAATAGTAGACATTCAAAGATATTCAGAATATACAGTATAGTTTATAGTTTATTCATTTAAGTGGGTCACAACAATTACTGACAAGCAAGCAGAAGAACTCATCGCCTTCGAGTTAAGTCATTCAAACAGAAGAGGCAAGGGTACATTTCAACCAATGATAAAGTCTTTATTGAACAAGTAATGGTCACAACAAGAATCCCTGTTTCGGCATATAAAAAAAACCCCCTTCTTCAGGGAACACTTGAAATGTGAAACGCTGAGGGTTAGACACAAGTGAGTTGTCAGGCAGCAGCACTCAAACCGCAACAAAAGTTGTTCAATAAAGACTTTATCATTGGTTGATAAGACACCTCCCTGGCCTCTTCTGTTTGACTCACAACAGTTATACACTTAATAAAACTAACAAACATCCATAAAACAAACAATTACAAAGCCAGTCCAACATCCAGCGCTCAATTATACAATGAAATACTCAATTCCTGTATTTCATTTTGCTAAATAAATATTGATTTAGTAGTCTTTTTAAATTAATCAAATTTCTTTGCTGTCGTATATATCAAAGTTTCTCAACTTCATCAAGCCAAATACCCCCTCTAAGCCTAGCAAATATCAACCAAGTATCCTGCCCAAGCTCCGCCCCAACCCCGCCTAATATTTGCCCCTAACCTGCCCAAGCTCTGCCCCTGACTCCACCCCCATAATAATACTACTAATTGTAATGCAATTTCTTTCATCCATTTTTCATGTACATACAAAAATCTTATTAATACATAATGGTAACCACAAAATTAAAAACAAACAAACAACAAAGCACACTGTACGTAGAGAAAATGTTATCATTTATATTCGGGGGTTTTTAAAGAGGTCAACACAGATGGCTTTAAAATATGCAAGGTCATCTCAGTAACAGCTATAGAAAAATAGACAAATATAGTGCAAAATATAGACAGTAGATATAAATTCTCAAAACTGACACATTTTGATCACTAAATTGAAAATATAATCATTCTTTCTACTTTTGTTGTCTGGTGATTTCATAAGTCTCTGGTTGCACTTCCTTTTGACTGTGCATTCAATATTTCTTTCTTTATTTCTGCCTCCTGCATACTTCCTCTCCTCCGGACCTCATTCCATTCCCCAACCAACATCTCTCTCTGTCCCTCCATGAATCCAACTTTTCTCTCTCTCTCTTCTGCCCTATTGGAAACAAGTTCCCTCTCTCTCTCTCACTGTCCATCTGTCTTGAGAGATCCAGGCATTTCTCCAACCCCCCCTCTACTGCCAGATCCAACATTTCTCCTTCTCTCATCCCCCAGATCATGTGCAGCATTTTTCACTACTGCCCACCAGCCCCATGCCCATTTCTCCTTCTATCATCCCTCTCCAACACCATGCCACATTTCTCCCTCCATCATTATGTCCAACATTCCTCCCCCTTGCACCCCCTTCAATCTGTCACTCTGTTCCTTCTCTACCACCATATCCAACATTTCTCCCTCATCCTTCTCGCCCCATGCATCTCCCTCTCCTCTCTCTATGACTAATTTTCCTTTCTTCCTTTCCCTATGTGCACCATCATTCACTCACACTCATGCCCAACAATTTTCCCTTTCTATTCACTCCCCCCTATGGCCCAAGTTAGTGCCCACTTCCTCTCTCCATTTTGTATCCCATGTTCATGCCCCTCTTTCTTTGTGTCTAGTTCATGCCCCCTCCCCCTCACTGCCTTTGTCCCAAAATTAAGTTGCACTGCCGGGGATCCCTGCCTGCCCCCCACAAGCCGACCCATCCACAGAAGTCGTTGGGGATCCCTGCTCGACTGTCCATCCGTCTGTCGCACCACCCCACATCCCCGAAGCCGTACCTGTTACTTTGTTGGAGCCAGACTCACTCTATCCTCTCCCAGCAGCAACTTTGTGCAGCCATTTACACGCTGCACGTGGCTGACCCTCAATCCTTCCCTCTGACATCAATTCTGACGCCAGACAGAAGGTTGTGGGTAAGATACGCAGAGTGTGAGTCGCTGTCTATGTCCCTACATGGAGTTGCTGCTAGAAGAGGATGGAGTGAGTCTGGCTCCGACAAAGTAACAAGGATGACTTCGGGGGTGGGAGATGATGCGGTGGGCATTCAGACAGGCAGGGAGGGATCGCCAGTAGCGGCTTCATCAGCGGGTGGGCAGGGAAGGATCCTAGCAGCGGCAGCCAGGCTGTGTACCTCCTACAAACGGTCTGTGTACCCTTGTACACTGGTATATATAATGGAATTTCATTCCAATCATGAGGACCTATGTATGAAAATGCACTCACTGTAGTTACTTACAGCCTCATTTGTTTCATTGTGGGTATGTACAGTATAAATCATTGTGATCAACAGAGCGTAACTTTTGAAGCAGTGTATGTGGAAGAATACTATCCACCAAATACTTTCTAAAAAAGGGGAAGTTTTAGTAATAGGTGATTTTAACATGCAGGATGTTGATTGGGGAATCCCTATTGCGGGGTCTTCTAGAAGTAGGGAGATCCTGGATTCTCTACAAGGAGAACTGTTCCAGCAGTTGGTGATGGAACCCATGTGGGATGGGGGTCATACTGGACTTAGTGCTTACAAACAGGGAAAGTGTTTCTGATGTTACAGTGGGTGATCATCTGGCATTCTAATCATCAAAGTAGTATCTTATTTAGACTCTGGCGCAAACTGACCAATTATGATCATACATCTTCTCAGGCTTTACTATCCACAACAGACTCTCTTGCTTCTTTTTTCAAAGATAAAATTGTTACTATTAGGAATTCTTTTTCTGCAGTGAACCTTGGCCTCTTTTTAAGGGATTCTAAGGATAATTCTATGTTGATGCCAGCTGATCGCTTCTGGGATTCATTTGACTAAGTATCTTGAGTCTCAAGTTTCAAAACTTTGTGCAAAATTGATGAGATGTAAATGTATTCTTGATCCTTTTCCCTCTTATCTTTTTGCTAATATTCCAACTCAGGCGATCAATTGGCTGACTATATTATTAAATTACGCTTTGGAAACAGGATTTTTCTCATATGATATGGGTATAATAAGTCTTACTCTCCTTCTGAAAAAATCAGATCTCAATACAACTGTTACCTCCCACTATAGACTGATTGCTAATATACCTCTTATGGAATCAATTGTTGCCACCCAACTCTCAAGTTATCTGGAGAAATTTTCTATTCTTTTGCCTTTTCAACATAGGTTCCGCCCGAATTTCAGTACAGAAACTCTTCTGGTTTCACTTCTTTCTAAGATTCAACAGCTACAGTCTAGTAAGAAGCACACTATCTTACTTTAGTTCGATCTCTCTGCAGCTTTTGATATAGTTAATCACAATATTCTGCATTACCTGCTTTCAGAAATCAGCCTTGATCAAATTGTTCTAGACTGGTTTGACAAATTTCTATCTTCTCGCTCTTATTCAGTCAATATGAAAGGTTCCAATTCAAAATCGTGAAGAGCCCTCTGTGGTGTCCCCCAGAGCTCTCCATTGTCTCCAATCTTATTTAACATCTACACGAGTTCATTGAAATATTACGATTTGAATACCCGAGAAGCTTTACTAACATATGCTGATGATATCTTCATATTGCTTGAGGTTGATCCACATCTCAATAATTTGATATCCAATATTAACCACTGTATTACCAAACTTCAATCCTGGGCGACAATGGTCCAGATGAAATTAAATGCTGCCAAGACTACGCTTTTATGGCTTGGCCCAAAGTTAGATACTCTCCCTTCTGCTGTGATCTTAGACTCAGGAGAATCTTTGAAAATTGAGTTTTCCTCGTTAATACTGGGTATTGTTATCAATTCTTCACTTACATTTAAGGATCAACTAAACTCACTTATTAAAAAGTGTTTTTTCAGCCTCCGTGCTCTGAGAAGAGTGAGAGCACTTTTTCACCAACAACACTTCTCTGTATTGGTTCAATCAATCATTTTGTCAAGGCTGGATTATTGCAATTCAGTGTATTTGGGTCTTTCGAAGGTCAGTCTGCAGAGACTTCAATTAATACAGAACACTGCAGCTAAACTTATTTTCAGTAAGAGTAAATTTGATCATGTAATCCCTCTGCTCAAGGAATTACATTGGCTTCCAGTGTATCTCAGAATTCAATTTAAGTGCATTTGTATTGCATTTAAGATCCTATTTGGCATTTTTGCCACTTTGATTCCTTTAGACTGGAATGTTCATAGATCTGATATTGCCAGAAGTTCTCAAAAATTAAAACTTACATTTCCCTCTCTCAGTGGTAAAAACAGAACCTTTAAGAGATTTAGTTATTCTTTTGCTTTTAAATTAATCAAATTCTGGTATGCTTTACCGCTTACATTAAGAAGTTTAGGTTCTTTTGCTTTCCAGAAAGTTCTGAAAAATTTTTTTTGCTAAACATTTTGGAAATTAACTATTTCAATCTACTTTTTCTTGTCAAATTTATGTATTATGTTTTACATTATTGATAACCGAGTTGAGCTCCTCTAGGTTGCAAGGTACGGTTTACTATTAAGATGGGTATAGAGAGGGTTCATTCAAAAGTAAAGGTTCGAGTCTTTAAAAAAACGAACTTTGATCGAATGGGGGATTATGTCAAGGAATTGTCTGGATGGGAATGTCTGTAAGGAGTAGAAATGCAGTGGGCAAAATTGAAAGGAGTTATTGTAAGGTCAACAGACTTCCTGTTAGGCAAGTAAGTAAAAGTAAGGAAAAGAAGGCTGCTTTGATTCTCAAAAGTAGATGAGTAGGTATGGAATAAGAGGTTAACTTTCATAAACTACAAAAGATTACAGAAAGAGGAAGACAGGCAAAAATATCTGGAAAAGTTAAGAGTCTGGTCAAGTAGTCAGGAAAGCAAAGATACAAATACAAGAAAAAATAGCTGACACGGTAAAATGGGGAAACAAGACATTTTTTTAATATATCAGCGATAGGAAGAAGTGCAAATGTGGCACTGTGAGACTCAAAGGTGAAGGGGAGAAATATATAAAAGCTAATAAAAAAAAGGCTGAATTTCTTAAGAAATATTTCTGAACTGTGTTCATGGCTGAAGCGCCAGGAGCAGGACTGCAGAAGACAAATGTGAATAGGGATGGAGGAGTGGTAGCCCCTGATCGATTTTCAGAGGGTTGTGTTCGTGAGGAGTTAGCTAAATTAGTGATGGAGCCAAATGGTGTACATCTGAGGGTGCTGAAGGAACTTAGAGAAGTTCTGGTGGCTCCACTAACTAACTTTTTCAATGCTTCTATAGAGTTGGGAGTAGTACCGAAGGACATGGCGGATGTGGTCCCTCACCAAAGTAGAAGTAAGGAAGAAGTAGGGAAATACAGGCCGGTAAGTCTGACTTCTGTGGTAATGGAAACACTTTCAAAACAGAGAATAGTGAAGTTTCTGGAGCCCGGTGGATTACAGGACCTAAGGCAACATGGATATCCCTAGAGGTAGGTCTCGCTAGACAAATCTGATCAATTTCTTTGACTGGGTGACCAGAGAATTGGATAGAGCAGTCCTCGAGAGCCGGAGCCAGGTCAGGTTTTCAGGATATCCACAATAAATATGCATGAGATAGATTTGCATCTCAAGGAGGCAGTGCATGCAAATCTATCTCATACATATTCATTGTGGATATCCTGAAAACCTGACCTGGCTCTGGCTCTTGAGGTCCGGAATTGCCTACCCCTGGGATAGAGAGAGTGTGCTAGATATGGTGAATTTTGATTTTAACAAAGTCTTTGACAGTGTTCCACACAAGCATCTAAAAAATAAACCGAGTGTCCTGGGTATAAGCCCCAAAGTGGCTGACTAGCTGAGGAACTGGTTGAGTGGCAGGTGACAGAGGGTAGTGGTCAATGGAGATTGCTCTGAGGAAAGGGATGTTACCAGTGGTGTGCCTCAAGGTTCTGTTCTTGTGCCTGTTCTTTTTAACATTTTTATAAGCAATGTAGCTTTTGGGTAAGATTTGCCTCTTTGCGGATGATACCAAAGTCTGCAAGAGTAGACATGCTGGATGGTGTGAATAACATGAAGAAAGACCTAGTGAAGCTTGAAGAGTGGTCTGAAATTTGTCAGCTATAATTTAATGCTAAGAAATGCAAGGTCATGCATTTGGTTAAAAAAATGCGAGGGAGCGGTACAGTTTAGGGGGTGAAGAACTTATGTGCACGACAGAGAGCGGAACTTGGATGCGATTGTTTGTGATGATCTTAAGGTGGCCAAACAGGTTGAAAAGGTGACAGCAAACGCTAGAAGGATGCTAGGGTGCTTAGGGAGAGATACGGTCAGTAAGAAAAAGGAGGTATTGATACCCCTGTATAAAATCTGGTGAGACCTCATTTAGAATATTGTGTGCAATTCTGGAGACCGCACCTTCAAAAAGATATAAAAAGGATGGAGTTGGTCCAGAGGAAGGTTATTAAAATGGTCAGTGATCTTCATCATAAGGCTTATGGGGACAGACTTACGATCTCAATATGTATACTTTGGAGGAAAGACGGGAGAAGGGAGATATGATAGACGTTTAAATACCTATGTGGCATAAATGTGCATGAGTTGAGTCTCATTAATTTGAAAGGCAACTCTGCAATGAGAGGGCATAAGATGAAGTTAAGAGATGATAGGCTCAGGAGTAATCTAAGGAAATACTTTTTTTACAGAAAGGGTGGTAAATGCGTGGAACAGTCCCAGGAAGAGGTGGTGGAGACAAAGACTGTGTCTGAATTCAAGAGGACCTGGGATAGGCACATGGGATCTCTCGGAGAGAGAAAGAGATAATGGTTACTACGGATGGGCAGACTAGAGGGGCCATTTGGCCTTTATCTGCCATCATGTTTCTATTTCCTTCAGATAAAAGTAATATGTATACAAATTTTAAACTCTGTGTACAAAATTTCTCTCTAGATATTTTATATTTTAGAAGTTGAAGGGTCTTTATAAATCTAATTTTATAGCCTAAAATGAAAATTATTATTTAGATTTGTATGCTCCCTCTGCAACCCTTGCAGCAGCCCTGACTCAGCAAACAATGGACCGGTTCATTTCTGGAACCTCCCCTACTTTGGGGGTAAGCTAAGGGAGAGCTCACCTTACTGGGACATGACATATCTCTTTCCCCTCCGGCACCCAATGTTCTGCCGTGTTCGGCATCTCATTCGGTGGAGAATGGGAAAGCACACACTGTTGAAGATACTGCAGGATGGTGTCGCACCTGAGGTTAGAGAGCTGGTGATAATCATTGAAGGGGCTGAGAAGAAAGCTCTCACAGTTATCAGGCCTTGAAAAAATTTGACTTCTATTGTGACCCGGTCAGCGGGAGAGGTAACTGCCTTGATTGACAAAGTAGATAGATTAACTAAAGTAGTGGAGACAGACAAGTTGGAAAGCTCCAGTAAAACTGAACATTTTCGGGGTGGGGGGGTGGATTTAAAGTACTGCGGGACTTTATGTCTACTGTTAGACATCAATTGTTAGTTCACAGGAAGATTGAACAGATCCAAAACTTTAATAGACATTTGAATTTAAATATATTGAGTTTTCCTAAATCACCTGGAATACTATCTTTGGATTTATTCAGAAAATATTTGATAGAGACATTACATTATTCCACTGACACAATTCCCCTTTTAAATAAGATTTATTAATTGCCAGTTTCTATAAGAAGAAGTTAGGGAGATATGGAAGGAGAGCATACTCCTGATAAACAACTGGATGCAAGTAACATTTCAGCAATTTGGGAAGGGTCTATTATGGAAAATAATGAGAGATCTACTCTGCTTGTGTCATTTGTATTTGAAAAGGACTTTATTGCAGTCTTGTGACTTTATTGTTGACATTCACAAGCTCTCATTTGTGGACAAAGGATATGAGTTTACCTAGATGTCTCCAAGACAACTCAGAATAGAAGAAAGCTTTTTCTCATTATGAGACAGAAAACTAGAGATCTAGGAGCAACTCTTGCTATCATACACCTGTAAATGCTTGGTTAGATTTACTGGGACAAAATATGTTTTGTTTTTAAACTAGATCAGTTTAGAGCCTTTCTGGACTGGAAAATGATCGTACAAGAATGATTTATGTTGGGTATTATAAGGGAGATATAAATATATGAAGCCTTAAGATATTTAATTTTTCCTTTTTGGATTTCCCATCCTCATTTCTCCACCCCCTTTTCCTTCCCCTCATTTGTGGACTAATGAAAAGTAAAACTTTTTCTTCTTGGATTTATGAGCGTTTCCCCCAAAAGTATATCTCTGTGTTTCTGTATCAAGGGTTTATCTTGTATTGAGCATTCTAAATATATTAAAATTTAAAAATGACTATTATAAAACATTTCAGCAGCTCTAGGAAGAAAATCAGTCTATCCAAAATATAATTTTATACATGGCTTCAGCTTCAATATGCCTTAAAACAGTGTAATATAGACCCTGCAAATCTCACTGAGGAATGGCCGTTAGAAAATACTGTCTGTAAAAAACTGTAGTCTTTGATTTTGACATTCATTGATGTTTAAATAGTTTTTCCATTTGTTTTCCTGGCGCTGTCTTATATATTTTTTTTCTGTGTACAAGCACCTGTCTCCCCCCTCTTTTTTTTTATCCTAATAACACTGTAAAATTTTTCATTGGCGCATGTGCACAGCTCACAGCAAAAGACAAACAAACAAACAGACAGACTATTTCAATAAATACTTACCTCCATTGTCTTTACTTGCTCCACAAACTTGCTGTGCCTTTCAGATCCAGTACTGGCAACAGTATTAGTGAAAACCTGAAAATAGATCAGAAGTGTTATATGTTACAAAAAGGTAACACTAATGTAAAGGGTCTTTTTACTAAGCTGCGATAAAAAGTGGCCATTGCGTTATGTGCTAGCTGATTGTCTATTTTTTTGTATTAATGTTCAATGTTCCAAAGCTTAATAGGGAGTAAACAAAGCAGACTGGGAAAAATGCTCAACTATCAAAACAAAGGAATATTCCCAGAAGCAAAAATTCTCATTTCACAGTATCTGTGCCCACAAGGTTAGAATATGATATATACCCAGAGACCTGTCAAGGGGACGAACTCCCCGAAATGGGTCTCACTTCCAATCATAGCATATATTATTAATCTTGTAAAAACTAGACTTAGACTTCAGTATGTTTGCATCAATTTCAAATGAGAAATGGCATGAAAAGATTAATCTTCTAAGTTTGTAACATATCATAGGAAAAACAGGTTTTGTCAAACTGCAAAATACTCATTGACGGCTTCAATGACTTAATGAACTGTGTAGCACCATCTCATGGAAATTTACCAAACTTTTCAAACCACCTTTGTATTTATTAGTCTTAATATACTACTTTAGTGGCTTAAACAGAGCATTACAGTACTCCCCTGATATTTGCGGGGGTTCCGTTCCAGGAACTCCCGCAAATGTTGAAAAACTGCGAATACGGTTTTTAGCGGGGGAGACAGGAGAGGGCAGACGGAGAGGCAGGAGAGAGCAGCCAGAGCACCGGCGAGTGAAGAAAATCACTCATGGTATGCTCCTACTGCCTCTTTCTGCACAAAAGTCGGGCCTCACCAATCAGGAGCTCCTTATTGGTGAGGCCCGGCTTTAATGCAGGAAGAGGCGGTCGTAGCATACTGCGAGTGATTTCTTTCACTCACCAGCACTCCGGCTGCCCTCTCCTGCCCAGTCATTTGCGGTCGGAAAATACCGCGAATGACCGGGACCGCGATTTGCCGAACACGAATGACCGGGGGAGCATTGTATAAAAAAAGTTTTTTAAAAGGCTGCCAGAAGAACTCGTTTGCCAAAAACAGTGTCCCGACATGCTTGAACATCCCCCGATAGTGACACACAAAGGAATGCAGAGAAGACCAAACTGCAGCCTTACAGATATCCACCAGGGGCACATGAGAACTTTCCACCCAGGATGCCGCTTGACCCCATGTGGAATGAGCCTTGAGAAAGTCCAGAACTATCTTCTGCTGAAGAAGGTACATCAAAGTGATAGCCTCTTTGATCCATCGTGTAATCGAAGCCTTAGAGGCACCTTCCCCCTTACGATCTGACTGTCAGAACTCCTGAGTCCTTTTCATGTAAGTGCGAAAGACCCTGCGGATCGCCAATTTGCGAAGCTGCCTCTGCTCCAAAGTACCCTCTCGATTATCCAAAACTGGAAGGGCAACTGATTAACATGACAGGGGGAAATGACTTTTGGAAGAAAGGAAGGAACAGACTGCAGCACCATACACTCCCTCGAAATTTCCAAGAAGGGAACTCTACAAGAAAAGGCTTGCCATTCTGACACAAGTCTTGCAGAAGTAATGGTTACAAGAAATACTGCCTTCAAAGTAAGATCTTTCAACGTGCTGGAACTCAGAGGCTCAAAGGGAAAAAAATTAATGAACGAAAGGCTTCCCTTCAGAACGGCACTAATAAAACTCAATGGCTCTGCCTCAGGTTTTTTTTAAAAAACTTTAAGTTTTAAAGGAGCAGACCTCACTGGCTCCCCAAGCTGTAGTCAGTGCTCAAAGGCAAGGCGTACAGCTGAGGCACCTATAAATAAAAATTGGGGAGGTGAGGGAATGGTGGAGGGACTCTGCCTCTTGAGTATGACACCCCCCAGATTTAACAGGCCCTCCGCAGGATCCAAGTTCAATCCAGACAAAAAAAGACCAGAAAAGGCCCCTGCCTATCCTCTCCAACAGTCCTTAAGGCAAAGCCTAAAAAATAGAACAGAAATGCACAGGCTTACCACTTCTACCTGCTGGAGACTGAGAACAAACTGATTCTAAGAAGGACTGTATAGCCCACTTGCAACTGCTGATAGAATTCAGTGTTCTTAGTCTCCACCTGCTGGTAGAGGAGCATAAACCCATCTCTCTCTGCCGGTCTGGAAAGATGCTAAGAAAGAGGTTTTTTTCTTGAAGGAACCTGACCTGTGTTTATAGTTAAAAGGGAAAAAATTTATTTTCCCCAGCCTAACCAGGAGGGACATCATACCCAAGCAACCAGAGGTGCTAGAAGAGATAAGCTTGGAGATTAATGAGACAGAGAATCCCACTTTTTTGAGTTTATGAGGAGGAAGAGATTGAACTCATTCATGGATAGTGAACTGGTCGGGACAATTTATTTTTGCTGTTTAAATTTCATTTCATTAATTATAGTCATACTGGCTATTAAAACTTTTCTAAGAATGCTTTGATTTCATTCATCATGTGATCAATAGAGAAATCCTAGAGGGAGATTATTTGCTTTCTTCCATGGTAGCTGCAACAAAGTCTTTCACCCTGTGGGTTAAAAGGAGAAAGATTGAAAAAAAGACTTTGCTAAGATTTATTTTATTTAGATTTATTTATTTGAAATAAAAAACATCTGACAAAGACTCTAAACTGTATTGCTTGCACCAGGACTGCTTGAAATGCTGAAACTGGTTGTTTTTGTTTAAATTAAGAATATAAATTTGCAAATATGGAGTCAGGTTAAAGCCTAGCTGAAAATGAGAATTGTGATTGACCTTTCGAAAACTCGGCTGCAACAGAACTTCAGAAGGAAAATCTGCTGGGAATATACATAGTTTTAATTCTCCTAATGTTAATGTTGTCATGAATACTGAATATCCTTCTCTCCACTGAACTAGTGTAATTAGAAAGACAAGGAGTATTGTTCAGAATGCTGTGAAGACCTACAGAACCGATAAAATAGTTAAGGGCTGTGGAAGATTCCAAAGTCTCTTTTATAGAGAATCAGGGTAAAGACAATAGGAGCTTTCCTTTATTGCATATGTTTATCCACAACTGCAGTTCTGGAGTTTGCCATCTGACCTTCTATTCTAATGACCTACCAAAATTCCCCAGCGTCATCATTTAACCTGAGCAAAGCCATTATTTTTTCTTTGAACAATATGCACAACTCCTTGCCTGATGGGGCAGCCTTGAGTATAACCAGGAGGTCAAGACTAAGCTAAACATAATGAAGCAGAGTTGAGATAATCAGCAGCCACAAGTTAAAGCCTGCTGTGTCAAAGACTGTACTTTATTTACAATCCCACCAGGTAGCACTGTTCTGCTTTAGGGGCTGAAATATCATGCGTTAGAAACTGCCCAGAATCTAAGGACTATATTCACTAAAGTAAGCGATTGTCGCTAAACCTGTTTTCACAGGTTTAGTGATGATTGCTACTAACTGACCCGATTCACTAAATGGGCTACTGCGTGTTTTTCCCCTCGCATCGCCCATTTTCCGATCTGATACAACCCATCCAAATTAGTAAAACCCCATGCAAAATAGCCAAACAATTGATTCACTTACATCACTTGGCTATGTAGCATCGGGTTTTACCGATTCTAAAAGCTGATTGCTGTTACCGACAGGTCTGCCTGGGGTTTTTTTTTCAATGGCACAGATATTTTGCATATATTACACACACAAAATATTTGTCTCATTTAAAAAAATCTCCCACTGCAAAAATCTCCCCCCACTGTCGCAGGTCCTCCCCCAACAATCATGCCCCTCCCAACAAATGTGGAGGCCCACCCAAACCTAAAACAAATGGCAGGAGGGATGCCCACTCCCTCCTGCCACCGGAGGCCCACTCCAGGTCCTGTGGACCTACGGGGGATCCCCACGGGAGTCTCGTGGACCTAGAGAGGATCCCTGCAGAAGTCCCGTGGGATTTCCGTAATCCCTGTTCACGTGCAGACCTCTAGTATGAAGATAAAATGCCCTCTATTATTATACTACATAAAGTCCTGTTTCAGAATTCTGCTGCATTTTGTTCTTATGTTAAAATGAGCTCATTCTCAATAGGCAGAACCTAAGGGTCAACAGGAAATCAGGCACTAATAGAACATTTAATTCAGATCAGAAATTCCTGGGGAAAATAACAGGTCTTAAGTGTATAGTTTAGCCTGTGAACTTTTTTTATTATAATACTCACCTGACAATTTAGCAAGTATTTTACAACCAAAGACATATCATACATGGCTAAGCAGTTAAACAGCATCAGGAGTTTTAGTGGCTGATCCATTGTTTCATCCATTGTCAGAAAATCATATTCCATGATTCTTTTGCATCGCAGGAACGTGAGCTCACGCTGTCTCTCCAAGGAAAGGTCTCCATCAGAATGATGAGCAAAAAGAGGATCATTTTCTAAAGCTGTGAAGATTGTTTTCTGGATTAGAACACAAAAAAAGAGCAGACGACCCAGCAAGATTAATTATTTAATGAAAAATATGCTCAAAAATACCCCCTAGTTTTACAGAGTTTTAAAAACAGGAATATGAAACATAATTGTTGCAGTTGTTTGGGTCTTGATGCATCTGGTAGGTAGAACTAGCATTTCAGCCACAGTATGATGGCTGAAATGTCAGTTCTTTCTACCTAGATGAGGCGAGACCCGGACAACTACAATTATGACGCCAGCCATGGAAGCCTAGGAAAACACAAGAATATGAAACAGTTTCCAAACATGAGAGGATTGCAGTAAGTGACTTTGAAAATTATTGTTCTACTTGAAAGTGGAGTGATTATTTTGACTTTCAAAAGTATATAAACTCAAGACCTTTCAGATTATCTGTACCCTTCGCTTCTGCTGCCAACTCCAGACTCCATCCCTTCTATCTTGCTGCACCGTATGCCTGGAACAGACTATCTGAGTCAGTACATAAGCTCCATCTCTGGCAGTATTCAAATCTAGGCTTAAAACTCACTTTTTTGGGACTGCTTTTAACTTGCTTGTAAAGTACCCATGTCTGTTTTATCATTCCCTCCATGAGAAATTCTCTGACCTCTATTTGCCCTGTTTGTCTGTTTTGATTAGCCCTATCAACAGGTTAAACACACCTCACATAAAAGGCATTCAAAAGCTGCCTACCCTTTAGATCAGCCTAGGCAAACCCCGCTTAGCAAGCAGTAGGATAATTTTTGCCCTGACCACTGAGGGAGCCAGAGAGGGAAAACCTGCCAACACTGCAGCTAGGTTTGGGTGTGGCCCAAACAGACAGAAAAAAGCATACACAGTCTAGCAAAGGCAGTGGAGGAGCAGTGCTTGAAAAGAACTCTTCAGTCCAAGTTCCAGGCCCGGGAAGGAAAGCCCACGGAATAGGTCAATGCTGAGGATTCCCAAACTGCAAGCCTAGAACCGGTGGAAGAAAGGATGGACTGCCCAGAGCCGGTGTTTGTCCCTGAGCCATTTTCTGAACCAGTAGAGGTCATGGAAATAAACTGCTGTGAAAGGGGCAAATAGCCATTTTGTGGCATTTTTTTTTTCTTTTTCTGCTTAGAAGAAAAGCCAAACCCACAGCCTAGTTTTTTGTTTCTTGTGGGATTTACCAGAGCCCTGAAGAGAATTTTGCAAGTAAGGCCTAGTGTGTTGCTAGCAATACTGTTTTGTTGGGTTTTTTTTGTTGTTGTGCTAGCAAAAGAACTGCTTCTTGTGAAAAGATTTTGTACCGCTGTTTGTGTGCCAATTACCAGCACTGCTGTAATAAGAAGTACTGTGGAGAGATAGGCTGGGGGATGTATGCTGCAACATCCGGGTGGGATATTTTTGTGGGCCTTCTCTTCCCCTATTGTTAGGAGACGGGATGAACAAAGCTACACAGCAGCCTATGCCTAAGGTGACCATACGTCCCGTTTTCGGATCCCCTGTCCCGTTGTCCCCACACACAGCTTCGGGACATCCAAAATGTCCCGTTTTCAGAGACAGCGTCCGGAAGCTGTGCGCGGGGACAATGGGACAGGCGATCACTTCCTGTCCCTCCCCTGCCGCACCAAAAAAAAAAAAAGCCTCCCTCCAGGGCCGATTTAGGTCCACCGCCGCTGCTCCTCTGCTGCCACTACTTGAACCTGGAAGCCTTCTTCCCGATGTCAATTCTGACATCGGAGAGGACGTTCTGGGCCAGCCAATCGCTGCCTGGCTGGCCCGGAACGTCCTCTCCAACGTCAGAATTGACGTCGGAAAGGCTTCCGGGTTCAAGTAGTTTGCAGCAGAGGAGCAGCGGCGGTGGACCTAAATCGGGCCTGGAGGGAGGCTTTTGTTTTCCGCGGTGGGGGGGGGAGGAGGTAGGCAGGCAGGCTGGCTCTGGGGGAGGGAGGGAGGTAGGCAGGTTTTGGGGGAGGTAGGCAGGCAGGCAGGCTGGCTGGCTGGCTGGCTCTGGGGGAGGGAAGTAGGTAGGCAGGCAGGCTTTGGGGGAGGTAGGCAGGCAGGCAGGCTTTGGGGGAGGCAGGCCGGCAGGCTTTTTGGGAGGGGGTGGGACAAAGGCTTGAAATAGCGAGGGGACATAGGAAGGAGGGATGAAGGAAGGAGAGAAAACGGCAGAGAAGGGGGGGGGTTGTAAGTAGAAGAAAGACTAGAGAGATTGGGGCGGGACTGAATATTAATAGATGTCCCGTTTTGATGAAAAAAATAAATGGTCACGTTACCTATGCCCCACTGTGGCTCTAGGCAGACAGGTATCAAAACAGTGATTGGTTTTTTTCCACAAAGAAGTTTTCTTTTGTTGGATTATATTTGAGAGATTGATAAAGAGACTTGTAATTTGTTTGTAGCAAGGACAGGAGTCTTGCAGGGCTGAGGCCCGTGGGCCAGCCCCACAACCCAAAAGGGGAACTTTGGACAAACTGGAGATTGTTTGTTTGAACTGTTTGTTTACTCCTGGTTAGGAGAGTATTGCTGGCCTAATCCTGACAGAAAGAGTTATAAGAAAGTATTCTACTTACCTGTGGATATTCTGCTTTCGGATGGACATTCTAATAAACCACACAATTTTTGTTTTGTGTAAATAGAGTGTTCAAGTGTGGTTTAATATTATATGACTTTGTTTTGCCTGAAGGGTCACTCACCTATTAGAGTGTCACGCAGTGAACTGTCTTATTACCCTGCCCACGTCCTCGCTACCCAGCGGCAAACGGGAGGGTGACAATATATATATATATATATAGCCACTGGGTAGTGAGGATGCAGGCAGGGTAATAAGACATATATAGTAGGATCAGAAATTAATACAGTTGTTGCCTGTAATAGTCCTACATTGCATTCTCCATATCACACACAAGTAATAATATGTCATTAAGGGGAAATTCATCAAAAGGTGCTAAGCGTATTAGTGCACACTAACTGCTAAAGACGCCCATAGGAATATCGTGGGCATCTTTAGCAGTTAGTGTGTGCTATTGCACTCGGTGCCTTTTCATGAGTTCCCCTCTAAATCATGGTGAAATAAATGGGTAACAACTGCAGGATTTTACAACTCTCCAGTGTCTGAATACAACAGTGTAATAAATCCTATGGACTTTTGACTTGCATTGCTAAGACTGAGAAACTACAGATTCCTAGTTATGGCAACACACCATGGCATCCCCCTTCCCATCTCGGGGCCATTATCTCAAAAGGGCCACACAGCCCTGTAAAAGTCCTCAGGCCCCCTACCCAAAATCCATGGTAGGGGGGGCAGGGACAGCAAGCTATAAAACAATTAAATTTGTATATGTGGGGGGGGGGGGCGTCCTCAGTCTCACAGCCCGCAATGGGGAGTCACCCCTAGTGCTTGGCTGTCGCCAACAAACAGGTGTTATATGTGAAACATCCTGGGACACCCCACTTTTTTTAATGTGTGAAGTGCACTAAACCAAAAGTGCTAAATGTGCCAAAAGCAAACAATCAAGTATAAGATCATCAATCATAAATAAAGTTCAAGCCATCTCCGCCCTCCGACCCTAGGGTACATAGTGGCCAAAGCCCATCCAAGCCAAAACTCCCAAGTCAAAAAGATGGATACAGTGTACTGCTTCCAGTTAAGCAGAGTACTTAGCTCTCCCGATGAAATAAGGGATAGAGTCCAAAAAGCTCCTAATGTCCAATGGGGCTCCGTTTATAACTACCACAACATACTTTCTGCCTTAAAGTACCATTAATTTATTTAGAGGCCCTTTTACAAAAGCTTAGGGTCTGTTAAATGTTAAGAAGCCCATAGATATAAAGCTTTAGTAAAAGAGCCCCACAATTAATTGGATTTATTCACTGTCTTGTCACATAGAATGACCTTCCTGTGTTAGTGCATCTTGCTCTCTCTGGCCATATCCAACTTGACTAAAATGCCACCGTTTTAGATTTAGGTTGATTTTAAATTCAAACAACCCTGACACTCCTGGATCTTAGCCTTCTAATTTCAATCATGCTTGCTGCAACAAGTTAAGTTATTACTAGAGATTTGGCTCCTCTGTGTATACAACTTTATATAATAGAACTGCTCAGTGCTGTTTACATCTATTGGCGCTATGAAAATGCTTAGCAATGCACTACTTGCAAGATTTGATTCTACTACTACTAATTATCATTTCTATAGTAATGAAAGGCATAAGCAATGCTGTACATTTAATATTCAATAGACAGTTCCTGCTCAGAAGAGCTTACAATCTAATTTGGACAGATAGGGCTTCTGAGGATTGGGGCATTTCTAGTAGAAGGAATGATACAGTAGGTATAGGTATCTGATAGTGAGCGGAGGCTAAGAGCTGAAAGAAGCGGGCTATTAGATTGGATTTGATTAATGCTAGAAATGGAGCATGACATATTGAATCTGGCAGCCTGTTCCAGGCATACGGCGCGGCAAAAAAGAAGGGACAGAGTCTGGAGTTGGCAGTGGAGGTAAAGGAAACAGATAAGAGGGAGAAATTCAGACAGACATTTCAACCAGGAATTTACAATCCCTATTCTTTATAGATACTTTCTTGTACAGTTGTGCTGATGTCTTTCTTATAACCCAATTTCATTTAAAATTACGTTTTAATGTACTGGAGAAAAATCAATTGAGGTCAGATTTACTGGTCTCCAAACCATCTGAGGGCTTCTACACAGTAGCTGCTGAAACAATGAAACTGTCAAATTGGCCAACTATCCATACACCCACCTTGAAAAGGATAACATCTTCTCCATCCAGAAACAGTGCAAGCTCCTTCCAGCAGAAAGAAGACTTTTCTCTGTACACAGATAGTGGTCCTTTGGGGAGATCTGGGAGCAAAAGATCCAGAGGGTTTTGCTCATGACTGGTTCCTTTTGCACTGGTTGTAGAAGGTGCCATGTTGGAGCAACATATATTCTACTGCTTCTCTACCTGAGTACAATAACAAAAGTTAAACCTCTTTATGTTTTCTGTTTTTAATACATAGTCCCTATTTGTATCCTTAAAATAAAAGGCCCAATATTCAAAGAAAGAGCCAAGCTCCTAAATTTGGTGACCTATTCAGACAAACAGGAGTTTAAGTTTTCAACTGAAAATTCATCTTAATTTAGGTGCTTAAATTATGCTTATAAATTTAGGACTGCCATTCATTTGCCTAGATTTGACATATATTTTTGAGTCTAGTGCTAAATTTCACAAAAATATTAACTACTGAGGTATGGAGGCAAAAAGGTGTGCACCACGGAGAAGCAGAGAGTTCACTGCTTAACAGCTGGCCCCTGAATCAGGTTTTTGGGGTCCTGAGGGAGCGGTAGTTATGCCGCGAAATGGGCAAAACACAGGAGCTGACTAACCCAAAAGAGGAGGATAAATGGATTGCAGCACAGGAGAAGAAAATAAAGTTTGAAGCATAGGGAAAGGAAATGAAGACAAAAAAATACCAGGACCTAAATTGCACATACACTAATGCAAGGAGCCTAAGAAACAAAATGGGGTAATTAGAAGTCATGGCCAAAACTGAGAACATAGACATCATTGGGGTCTCTGAAACATGATGGAATGAAGAAAACAAATGGGATACAGCACTGCCGGGGTACAAACTCTATCGCCAGGACAGGTCAGGTCAGAAAGGAGGAGGAATAGCTCTATACATAAAGGAAAGCATACACTCGACCAGAGTGGACACAGCAGCGATGACCAACAATTTGGAATTGTTATGGGTTAAAATACAGGGAAGGAAAGGGCCCGAGATAAAGATGGGCCTGTACTATCGTCCACTTGGGCAAACCGAAGCTATCGATGAAAAAATGGAAGCCGAGATGAAGCGAGAATGCAAAAGCGGTAACACGATTATTATGGGAGACTTCAACTATCCCGGGATAAACTGGAGTCTTGGAAGATCAAAATGCGCTAGAGAGACCGGATTCCTGGAGGCTATACAAGATTGCTTCATGGATCAACTTGTCAGAGAACCAACGAGAGGGAATGCCACTCTGGATCTAATCCTAAGTGGGTTAAGAGGACCTGTGAAGGAAGTGGAATTAATGGGACCATTGGGAAACAGCGATCACAATATGATCAAGTTCAAAGTTGAAGTAGGAATACCGAAGGGAAAGAGGACCACAGCGACAACTTTTAACTTCAAGAAAGGAAATTATGAAGCGATGAGGGTAATGGTAAGGAAGAAACTTAGGAACACCTCAAAGAAATGGCAGACTGTAGAGCAAGCCTGGTCTTTATTCAAGGACACGGTGATCGAGGCGCAAAATCTGCATATCCCAAGATTCAGAAAAGGGTGCAAAAAGAATCGAACAAAAGACCCGGCGTGGATAACCAAAGAAGTGAAGAAAGCGATAGGTGACAAGAAGAATTCATTCAGGAAATGGAAAAAGGGCAAAACTGAGGAGAACTGGAACGAGCACAGGAAGTATTCAAAAGAATGTGTGGTTAGAAAAGCCAAAAGAGAATATGAAGAAAGGCTAGCCAAGGAAGCACTAAATTTCAAACCGTTCTTCAGATAGGTTAAAGGGAAGCAGCCGGCTAGGGAGGAGGTGGGACCGCTGGATGATGGAGACAGGAAGGGAGTGGTGAAGGAGGAGAAAGAAGTGGCGGAAAGACTAAACATGTTCTTTTCGCCTGTATTTACAAAAGAGGACATATCCAACATACCGGAACCTAAGCAAATCTTCAAAGGAGACCAAACAGATAAATTAACATTCATGGAAGTAAGCCTTGAAGATGTACGCAGGCAGTTAGAAAAATTAAAAACTGACAAATCGCTGGGCCCGGACGGAATCCACCCAATGGTTCTGAAAGAACTAAAAGGAGGAAATAACTGAACTACTACAGCAAGTTTGCAATCTATCCCTGAAAACAGGAGTGATCCCGGAGGAATGTTTCGCCCATCTTTAAAAAGGGATCAAGAGGTGACCCGGGGAACTACAGACCGGCGAGTCTGATCTCGGTTCCGGAGAAAATGATGAAAGTGCTGATAAGACAGCATCGATGAGCATTTTGAAAGAAATAAACTTCTAAAAACAAGCCAACACGGCTTCTGCAAGGGGAGATTGTGCCTAACAAACTTACTGCACTTCTTCGAAGGAATTAACTTACGGATGGACAAAGGGGACCCCCATAGACATCGTATATTTAGACTTCCAAAAAGCCTTTGACAAGGTACCCCATGAACGCCTACTTTGGAAACTGAAGAACCATGGGGTGGAAGGAGACGTACATAGATGGATCAGGAATTGGTTGGCGAGTAGGAAGCAGAGGGTAGGAGTAAAGGGCCACTACTTGGATTGGAGGGGGGTCACGAGTGGGGTCAGTGCTCGGACCGCTGCTATTCAATATATTTATAAATGATATAGAAACAGGGACGAAGTGCGAAATAATAAAATTTGCAGACAACACCAAACTATTTAGTGGTGCTCAGACTAAAGAGGACTGCGAAGAATTACAAAGGGACCTGAACAAACTAGGGGAGTGGGCGACGAGATGGCAGATGAAGTTCAGTATAGAGAAATGTAAAGTATTGCATGTAGGAAGCAGAAACCCGAGGTACAGATATACGATGGGAGGGATCTTATTGAGTGAGAGTACCCAAGAAAGGGACTTGGGGGTAATTGTGGACAAAACAATGAAGCCGACGGCACAGTGCACAGCGGCCGCTAAGAGAGTGAATAGAATGCTAGGTATAATCAAGAAGGGTATTACAACCAGAATGAAAGAAGTTATCCTGCCGTTGAATCGGGCGATGGTGCGTCCGCATCTGGAGTACTGCGTCCAATATTGGTCACCGTACCTTAAGAAGGATATGGCAATACTCGAGAGGGTTCAGAGGAGAGCGACATGCTTGATAAAGGATATGGAGAACAACGAGAAACTGGAGAAACTGGGGCTCTTTTCTCTGGAAAAGAGGAGAATTAGAGGGGATATGATAGAGACTTACAAGATCATGAAGGGCATAGAGAAAGTAGAGAGGGACAGATTCTTCAAACTTTTGAAAACTACAAGAACGAGAGGGCATTCGGAAAAGTTGAAAGGGGACAGATTCAAAACCAATGCTAGGAAGTTTTTCTTCACCCAACGGGTGGTGGACACCTGGAATGCGCTTCCAGAGGGCGTGATAGGACAGAGTACGGTATTAGGGTTTAAGAAGGGATTGGACAATTTTCTGAAGTAAAGGGGATAGAAGGGTATAGATAGAGGACTACTACACAGTTCCTGGACCTGTTGGGCCGCCGTGTGAGCGGAATGCTGGGCACAATGGACCTCTGGTCTGACCCAGCAGTGGCACTTCTTATGTTCTTAAACCTGCATGACACAACACCCTTATCATAAAAAATTATGAATAGAGGAATGGTTTCCTTTCAATAAATTAATCAACTACTACTTAAATCTTCTTATATCTTGAATCTTCTTATGATTAAAACAGTGCTTTTGGACCAATTATGGTATCAATCGTATTCAACTGGTAACACTTGTAATTAAAGTTGCAGTTGAACTGAGCTACAGAAACCTCAAGTTCTCGCGACAGTTTGGTTTTAAGAACTAGTCTTAGTCAAATCTGCCTATTGCGGGCTATCACTTGTTTCAACAGTCCCCCTATGGACTAATAATACTTTTCATTCACTTAATTAGATAAATGTTAAACTATACTTAGCTTGTATAAGCCTCATATTTCATGTTCTAGTTGAAAAAGCTAGAAATACACTGTCCCAGATTGTATGATAGTCATAGCCTATGGTATGAGAAAAGTTGGAAACTACAGGCTAGTAAGCCTCACTTTGGTTGTTGGAAAGATAAGCTCTGCTGAAGGAAAGAATAGTGAACTTCCTGGAATCCAACAGATTACAAGACCAAGAAAACATGGTTTCACCAAATGAATCTGATTGATTTCTTTGACTGGGTGACTACAGAATTGGATAGAGCAGTGTTCTTCAACATCTTTACACCTATGGACTGGCAGATATAAAATAATTACTTTGTGGACCAGCATCGGTCTGCAGACCGGCAGTTGAAGAGCACTGAGGTAAGTCGTGGGCCATCTGGAAGCTTTCCCTCTGATGTTGCGACATCGGAGAGAAGGCGTTCAGTTCAGGCGCAGGAAGTGTGTAGGAGCCGCTGCCCATGGCTTTGTGCACTGAGTCAGTGAGGAAGAGGGAGCCGGCCCGAAGATAACACCGCATCAGTCACACCGCAAACCGGCGGTTGCAGAACACTGTTTTGGGCCTGATGCACATGCCGGCCCTGTGGACCGGCAGGAAATTTTTGTGGACCGGCACTGGTCCATGGACCGGTGGTTGAAGAATACTGGGATAGAGGATGTGTACTAAATATAGTCTACCTGGATTTCAGCAATGCCTTTGATATGGTTCCTCATAGGAGGCACATGAATAAATTTAGTGGGCTGAAGTTAGGACCCAAAGTGGTGACCTGTATTAGAAAATGGTTGATAGACAGACAACAGAGTGGTGGTGAATGGAATTTGCTCAGAAGAAAGGTGAATACTGGTGTGCTTCAGGGATCGGTACTGGGGCCCGTTCTGATCAATATATTTGCAAGTGGTATTTCTGAAGAGTTAGAAGGAAAAGTGTGTCTTTTTACAGATGACACAAAGCACTGCAACAGAGTAGACACAATGGAGGGAACAGAAAACGTGAGATCTGCAAATATTGGAAGAATGGTCTAATGTCTGGCAGTTAAAATTTTAATGCAAAGATGTGCAGAGTGAGGCACTTGAGGAGTAAAAATCCAAAGGAGTCTTATATGCTATGGGGAGTGAGAAGCTGATATGCACGGACAGGGAGAGGGACCTTGGCGTGATACTGTCTTGAGGATCTTAAGGCTGTGAAACAATGTGACAAAACGATGGCCATAGCCAGAAAGATGCTGAGCTGCACTGAGAGAGGAATCACCAGCAGAAAAAGAGAAATGTTGATGCCCCTGTACATTGTGTTCAGTTCTAGAAGCTGCACCTTGCTAAGGTGCAGAGGAAGGCGACAAAAATGATATTGCGATTGCACCGAGAGATGTAGAAAGGTGGTAGACATAGGAATAACATCAGGAAATAATTCTTCATGGATGCCTGGAATGCCCTCCCTTTAGAGGTGGTAGAGGCAAAAACAATGATGGAATTCAAAAATGCGTGGGTTAGACACAAAGGATTCCTAAATAGTATTAACACAAAATTTGACAGATCAAAAACTATAACTTCATTTATGATGCGGAGTGGTGCTTAAAAGAGAGCCCCAATAGTGGTGCTTAAAAGAAAGCCCCAACAGTGAAGACGATTCCGGACGGACTTCCTCGGTTTGTGCCCTATATGGCAAGATAATAATAATAATAATAATAACTTTATTCTTCTATACCGCCACAATCTTGCGACTTCTAGGCGGTTTACAATCAAGAGTGCTAGACATTCAGCGAAATACAATAAGTAGATATTCAGAGGAAATATAGAGATCAGAGACCTCAGGAGGCAATAGTATAGAAATACAATTTGCTGAGC
This sequence comes from Geotrypetes seraphini, assembly GCF_902459505.1. Lineage (NCBI taxonomy): Eukaryota > Metazoa > Chordata > Amphibia > Gymnophiona > Dermophiidae > Geotrypetes > Geotrypetes seraphini. The sequence continues at coordinate 259,322,197 of NC_047084.1, forward strand.
GAAAATGTAATATGTACATTTTAGTAGGTAATGTCCGACAGGACCTGTTGGGGATAAATAGCAACGTAAAGTTACGATAAGATGAAGATAACAGATTATATTTATTTAAGATGGATCAGGAGGGGCTGGAATTAGCTTGGATGGCAACTCCAGCTGTGGAACAGTGTAGACAATGCTGGACAGACATCACGGTTTCCATACCATATATGGCAAGAAGGATCAGGAGCAATTATGCGTATTTTATACCACATTCAAATCGTCTGAGTGCAGGTCTTACTTATCTTGTGGGGGAAAGGAAGACATCTGATATTGAAACTTAGCACATAAAATGAATAATTACTGGTTTGTTGCTTCAACATTGCCTTAAGAATGAATATGACTGTTGAGCAGACTGGATGGACCACACAGGTCTTTTATCTGCCATCATTTACTGTGTTACTATGTTAGCCATGCCACTTTAAATATAATTCTCATCTGTAGCGGCAACCAAAGCACATGGATTAATTAGTTGTGACGCTCAATCATATTTATGGTGTCTACAAATCAGTTCAACGGAGTATACAATAACAAAAAGAAAAAAATGGATAGGGAAATATTCTGGAGGGGTAGTTTGGACCATGCATGGGTGGTTGTGGAGGACTAGTTTTGGAACTGGGGCAATTTGTGGAGTGGTGAGGGATTAGCATTTGGATAGTTTTGGTAGTTGGCTGAGTTTGAGGGGTGTTGGGTCAATTGCAGGTAGGGTCATTTGCAGTGGGTTATATTTTAAGGGTTGAGCAGTTATGGTAGTAGAAGGAGGTAAACTGTATGGGGGTCAGTATGCAGGGTAATGAAGCAGAGGTAGGGATCTTTTTTGATTGAGGAGTGGTTATTGAGGATAGGAAAGTTTGCAAGGGCATCGTTTCTAATGATGGGGCAAAGTGTAGGGTGGTGTGGGAGATGTGTTGGGGTATTTTTAGGTTGTGGGAGCACATTGGGGTGGAGGAGTTAAGAAGGAATAAATTTTGAGGGGTGGGGTATTAGAAGATTAAGGAATTCCATCTTTTTAAACTGTCTTGCCCTGTTCTCTAATTGCAGATGCCCGACTTAAGTACGACTCATATGGTACTTAAGAACATGGTTCAGCTTCATTTGATTTCACTGAGCAGTATTTCCAGTGGCATAGACTCCTACACTTCTCCTGTAGCAGATTCAGGAATGATGCATGGCCACATTAAGAACAGTGTGGTTGTGCATGCTGTACCTTAGAAGGCACACTGGTAGGAACAGTTGGACCTTTTGTCAGCTGGGAGCAGAGGTACACAGCAAGAATCTTTAAAATCTACAAGCAACAAGTTACAAATCTGACTTAAGAACAGCTTCTTAACCCAGGGGACTCCCTGTACTACATTCCATTCTATACACAGTTGAGATTTATATCTTTGGGTAAAGATTATGGGGAAAGGCAATGGGAGAGAAAACCCTTGTTAATAGTCCACCAGACACTCCATAAATCATTCATGACCAGTGTTCCCGCTAAGCTGCGTTGGCCTGCGCTCACGCACAAAATATTATATCGCAGCGCACAAGTTTCTCTTCACAGCGCACACACGCGTCGCAAAGGTAAGGGGAGGCTATAACAGCTCCTGCAGCTCTGCACTTCCCCACAATTGCCATGCTTCGGTTCCTCTTCTTCCTTCCTTCCTCCCCCCCCCCCCCCCCGCGGGACCCTGCGGCACCATCAACTCTTACTCCCTCTAATGTCGGCCCTGCAGCTCCAGACTTCCTCGCACCTTCTCCCCTCCCCCTTTGGATCGCTATTATTTTAAATGTTATAGCCGCAGAGCTGTATCCATCAGTGGAGATGTCTAACCTCGGCCTGCCCCGGAACTCTTACTGCAACAGTGACTTCCTGTTCCTGCCTAGACGGGCGGCTGCTGCAGTAAGAGTTCCGGGGCAGGCCGAGGTTAGACATCTCCACTGATGGATACAGCTCTGCGGCTATAACATTTAAAATAATAGCGATCCAAAGGGGGAGGGGAGAAGGTGCGAGGAAGTCTGGAGCTGCAGGGCCGACATTAGAGGGAGTAAGAGTTGATGGTGCCGCAGGGTCCCGCGGGGGGGGGGGGGGAGGAAGGAAGGAAGAAGAGGAACCGAAGCATGGCAATTGTGGGGAAGTGCAGAGCTGCAGGGAAGAGTGTTGCGGTACCCAGCTGGAGGGAGAAGGAAGATGAGGGAGGGAATTAAAGGAGATGCCAGGGCTTGGAGCATAGGAGGAAGGTATGCCAGTCTAAGGGAAAAGGAAGGGGGAGATGTGAGAGCATGGAGGGGGAACGAAAGATGGAAGAAAAGGAAAGGAGAGAGATGCCAGAGAATCAGGGAAGGGGAGATACCAGACTATGAGGAGAGGTGTGGGAGAGGGAAGGCGAGGAGAGAGATGCCAGACCAATGGGGTGAAAGGAGAGATGGAAGGGGGAGGCATACAGTTTCTGGAAGGGGCATAGAAGGAGAGAAGATGCCATATAGGGGAAGAGAGACGGCAGACAGTGGATGGAAGGAAGAGAGTTACAAGAAGATGAGGAAAGGAGAAACCACAGAAGACAAAGGTAGAAAAAAATTTCTATTTATTTATTGCTTTAGGAGACATGTGTCACTGTTTCTGTGAAGCATTGTATGCAGAGTCCAGCTTCTTGCTGGTTCAATTTAACCTTTGTCTATGTATTTTTATTTTATCCCCCCTTTTACAAAACTGTGAAGCGTTTTTAGCACCAGCCTTGGTGGTAGCAGCTCTGATGCTCAGAATTTTATGAGCATCAGAGCTGTTACCTCCGTAGCTAAAATCCACACTACAGTTTTGTAAAAGAGGGAGGGGTTAGTTTGTGATTACATATTCCTTACTAGGCGAAGGTGTTTTCTGTGTTCTGTGTGTTTTCTGTTAGGATTGACGGTGTAGGATTGATCTGTGCTGGTCTGGCTTGTTTAGTTTTACAATGGGTGTATTGATGTACTGCTCACTGCAATATGTAAGATGCTGCCTTTTCCTAGGTACTCATGTGTGACGTGTGGTTTGTTACTAAAAATCATGTTTTTCTTACAGATGGGGGGGGTGCCAAAAAATGATGGGCCCCGGATGTTACATATGCTAGGTACGCCACTGTATGTAAAGATACCAGAAAGCTGGCGTAGCAAAAACTTCTAAGTTTTGAGTATTTAACCCTCCCACAATCTCACGGGCACTCGTTTCAAGTTTATTGAGATTTTGATTTAAACGCAATATCAAATATTTTCAATGCGTATAACAAAAATAAATTTGGGGAAATAAATAAAACCATTTGAACCAGTGTTCCCGCTAAGCTGCGCTGGCGCACAAAATATTACATCGCAGCGCACACGTTTCTCGTCACAGCGCACAATCGGAAGAGGCGTACGGCAGATGGCAGGGCGGCGAGAGGAGAATCGGGCGAGTTGGCTCATAACTTGCTGGCGCCCGATATTTTTGGCTCACGGTGAAAAAAGTTTGCTCACAACACCCGCCCGCTTAGAGGGAACACTGTCCATGACTTAGGTGAATGTAGCCTCTTGTCTGCAAGAACTATCTCGGGAAACCACAGTCCAATTTGGGCCTTTTTTTTTTTAACTCATCCTGTTTCTTTTCTGATTTTTCCCTCATGCCAAAAGTCATCCACTTGTGTTTTTGAAGAGTTATATTGCCCCAAAGAGACAAACATTCTCAATCCCTTTTGTATAATTTTGTTTTCATCTTCTGTCTGTTGGAAAAAAATAAAACTGAATCAAAGAAAACCAAAATCCAATAAGCAAACGTACTCAGCCACTTGGTTGCAGACGCTTCTTAAGGAAGACCTTACGTAGTACTAACTAGAAGTAGCTGGCGAGCAAGCTCCACCCTCTCCGCAGGGCTCGCTTCGCTGATTGGGTGCGAGGAAGAAAGTGGGAGGAACTCACGTGGGTTCACCTGATTTGCTGTAGGCAACCAGGACTAGTCAGCGGAAGAGAGTCAAGAACCACAAGACAAGTTTATTTTGAAGATACTCATAAAGCTCGTCCTTTGGCACTGTAACACACTGTTAGAATGAGTTACCGAGTACCGTTTATCGGACATCTTTAATACCTTTCGATTCGTGCACTTAACGTAGCCAAACGATCGTATTTCTGGCAATGCTGAAAAGAAATACACGGAACAAATATCTCTATAACTTTACAATGGTCTTTACGTTTATGTTCTCCAATGCCTTCCTTTTTCATCCAGCGCTTACCACATCTCGCATTTCATATTTCTCAATAATGCATCCATAATTTCTGACACTTGCGTCATATAGAGTTTCTCATATCCAGCACAGAAATCTACTCTTTTGGGTCCTTGAGAAGAATTAGGTTTCTATTTTGTAACACATTCACCCTCTTGTCATTCCCCTTTATGGCGGTCTCTCTTAAATTAAAAAAAAACAACAACAAACATCAGAATTCGTTCAGCCCTCCCCTCTTCGGTGTCAAATCTCAGCTAAACACCCTCCCTCCCTTCCTTGAATCCCCCTCACCGTGCACAAGTAACTCCAGCAGCTTGCCACAAGAATTTCTCTCCCCTCACCGTTATGCTCAGCCTTGATTAAAGATCCTTGTTCCTGGCACCGCCTCCTCGATGACGTCACTCTTCGCGACTCCCATTTCCTTCTCTGACGTCATCATCCTACAACCCTAGGGCAGGCTATGGCTGTTCTTGGGGCAATGCGGGTGAGAGATGGCAGCGGCGAGGGCGCTGGGTTGCTCCCTGACGGCTTCTGGGCGGCGGTGGATATCTGGGTGCGGAGGCCTCAGGTGGTGAACAAGAGGCTGTGTGGTGCCTGGACCGAAGAGGAGGAAGAGAGTAGTGAAGGCCCCACGGTGCCTTTTTGTGCACATGAGAGGGAGCTGGGAACCGAAGGGCCCTGTCCGGAAACCTGTCGAGAAAAGGGTGGGACGGGAAGAACTAGTGCGGGGTTTCGGCTTGGAGATGTCTTGCGTGAGCTCGCCCAGCACAACGACGTATTGAGCTTCATGGGGATCTGTGGGGACGCTGGTGTTTTAGATAAAATCTTTTCGGGGTTTGATTTTGTACGGAGGACACTCATCCCCAAGTCAAACCCTCACTACGGCTCGACCTCTTCAAGAAAAGAATTAATTATTAAAGGTATAGAAGAAAATGGAAACCAGAAGGGAACAACTTGCGAAACTGAGTTTGACTATGGGTGGGGGAGCAATAGCAAACCTTCATAGCGAGTCACGGGGCATTTTGTTGTTGTTGTTGTTGGAAGGGCCACTAAACCGCTAATCAGCACCACTCCCGCCCCAAGTCCTCTAATTGCTGTAATGGGCAAAATATTAATGGGGTCATGGTCCCTTGACCTACCCATTCTGTTGTCTGATTACGTGTGCTGATACATTGATGAAAAAGCACAACTTTAACTCTCCATTTCCACATAGTGATCCCAGTTCATGTCTTAATTTATGCCCCCAAATAGCTTAAACTCAGAGGAACTTTCAAAAGGCTAGATAGACAGACTTGAAATCTCCTTTGTTATATTTGGATCAAAATAGAAAATGTTTAACATTTTAATATATAGGACTAGATCTAATATAATAATATTTTTGTTGCATAGTAAACCTAGTGTGTGTCCAGGGAGCAGGTGGTTTCATTTTTTAGGATGGGTTATTTTCCTGTGGATTTCAGTGTTTTTGAAACAAAAAAGGACATCATTTGTGTGTGTGTGTGTGTGGAGGGGGGATTTGGGTAAAATGATTCAGAAGAAAAAGTTATTGGTTCATTTTGGTGCATATCAACTATTTATGTTGGTATACAATATATTAAAGCCGTGAAAACACAGTTTAGTTTGTACTGAATGGGTGGGTTGTTAGTGGCCTAATCATGGATTATATTTCCTAAGCATTTTTCCGAGCTGTAGCATGGATGTTCCCTGATAGGCATTCAAGGATGTGAATATTTTGATCTTGCATAGGTTGTTGTTGGCCCTCTTCAGGACCCATAACCCTCATTGTTCATTCTTGATAGCTCATACACAGTTAGTGCTCCATGCTATACTCATAATCTGATAATTCTGGCCAGTGGTAGCAAGAATAGCTTGGTATTATGGGTACTACATGGCGCCTTCCTCTGCTTGAGTGGCAAGTTTTAAAAGACAGCTGCTGTAATAATAAAAATGGACTGAAATTTACAGCCTCTTCTATTAAACTGCACTAGCAGTTTTTAGCGCAATGAGCTAGATTAATTAGATCTTATATGTATATAAACATAAACCACTTGTGGTAGTATAATTCCCTTTTTTAAGAGATGGAGAGGCCGATGTGCATGCTAGACTTTGTACAGGTTTAGTACAGTTTTAGTGCATAATTTTGTGGATACACAAATGCAAAAAAATATGTTTGTACACAAGCTAACCCTACCCAAAGTTTTGTGTGGGCACCAGCACATAGCACCTTTAAATTAATGGTAACGAGGTTAATTGCTATTCAGACAGAAATAGAGCCAAATGAGTAGTAAAACCTCCATAGGATATGTGGGTAAAAACCAAAAGCGGGTAGCTGGGGAAGGGTAAAAATGGAGACCTGTGCTATAGGTCCAATATGAAGACTTTATTCTCTTTACTCCAACATGTCTAACGGATTACTTGGTATCTTGGAACTGTGGATACAGTACATAATATATTCTAGATACAGGTAATAACTCCTGGTGCAGACATTGTGCCAAACTATGGCCTAGTTGGATTAAATAAAATAAAGTTTTCATATTGGATATAATGAGGGGCATTTTTGATAGGATGGCTGAGTTTGGACGTTTTGGAAAGACATCCAAAAATCCAGTCAAGAAAATGTCCATTTTTGAAAGATGGTTATCCTCATTTTTGATCATGACTTGCTAGACATCTTAACCTTAGTATGTTTTAATTTTTTTAAATAATTTTTAATATTGTACTTGAATGTTTTTAACAATTGTATTACTTTTATTATATAATTTTAGATTGTACTTAGATAGTGTGTTCTATGAAACTATACCATGTGCTGAAATGTCTACTGGTTGGGCGGTATACAAGAAAATAAATTATTATTATTAATGCACGGAATAGTGCACGCTACAATGCTGCGCGCTAGATGCTAACGCCAGCATTGAGCAGTATTTTTTGGAAGGGTTACAGAAACTTCAGACATGATGTTCCAAGTGTGTTGAACTTAGGGGTGAATATGTAGAATAACTTGTAAGTTTCATGGCTCCACATCATTCCCTTCTTGGTTAGATTGAGAACTTTTCAGCATCCCCTTGTATTCTACAGCATTGGTGCAGAACTAATCTGTTCTTAATCATGAAAGTTCGCATTAGAATATAGTTCCCATCAAATGCAGCACTATTTGAGAGGAAAATGTTTCTTGAATATCATGAGGTCATACTGTATTGGTGCAGCAGTTTCCTAGCTGTAAACGTCTTGGCCAAAATAGACTGAAGACAAACCCACACTAAAAATTGTAATGAAATACTTTCACCTTTATAAATTGTACTATTTTACCTTTTTCAGATGTCCAGAAGGGAGCAGTGACATTCATTCCTTTGGGAGAAGATGATAAAGGATATTTTGGAATAAAAAAAACCAACATTTATCAAATTCAGCTTGCACATGTCATAGGTGATGAATGGTGAGATTGGTAGATATTTCATAATGAATTATAACATGAAGAGTGTACTAAAGTGTCATATAAATGTTTGTGCTGGGTTTTGACATCAAAAATGTTATAGGACAACAAACGGATATATTCTGTATGCTCTTCTGATCTGAGACAAAAAATATATAACTGTGCACTCATGTAGTATTGAAGCCCAAGCAGTTTGCTGTTATTCAGGCACTCTTAAATCACTTATTTTCTCTCTCAGAAGTGTCCACTGTTTGTGTCATTAGCACAAAACTAAAAGTTTTTTCCCTCTCATTTAATATCTCACAGTAATATGTAGAATAGAATAGCTTTAAGGACCAGTTCTTGAGGTGTTCCAATAGTCAGTTTTCTTTAGTCAGAATGACCCTCCTTTGTTTTCTACCCCTTCAACTATTTTCTAATTCAGTTCACTAATTTAAGTTCTTCACCCAACTCAGACCACTCAATTTGTTTGTGATCTCTTATGTAAGATACTATCAAAAGATTTTCTGTAATCCAGGTATACCATATCCAGCACCCTGTTCACTGTTTGATTCTCTAGTTGCCTAATCAAAAAAAATTAATCAGATTTATCTGACCTAGGCCCCATTTTAGAAAGCCCAATAGCGGGGGCCAGCACAGTAGATGCTCAGATGCCCAAAGGAATTGAATGGGCATCTGAGCATTTGCTACAGGGCACTTTTGGCTTTGTAAAAGGGGTCAATAATCTCCCTGTAATAAAACTATGATGTGTCTAGCCTTTTAACCATTTTATGTGATACTTCAGATCATGCGGTCCATTAGGTTCAAGATACTTTGCTATTCTTTTATTCAGAATTTTATCAGATTAACTAGCCTGTAATTGTCAACTTTTCCCTGCTACTTCTGTGATATGACTTAGCTTGGCCTCCATGAAGACAGGATACTGGGCTAGATGGACCATTGGTCTGACCCAGTAAGGCTAGTCTTATGTTTTTAAGTCTTTTTCCAATCCTGCAAAACAGCTTCATCTGTCCAGAAGGATTCTTCAGCAGATCTTCCTAGTTTCCTTAATATCTAAGTCTATCCTGTCCATCTCCATGTTTTTCAAATTTTTTTTTATTTCTGTGAATACAGAAGCATTTATTTAGCATTTCTGTTATTCCCCTGTCCTTTTCAGCATCTTTCTTTATCTTCTCTTATTACCTCATCTCTGTCCTGCTTTCCTCCACTGACATCTGCTTGCCTGCATGGCTTTTTGACTTCATGGCGTTAGTTATTCTTATTAATTGGAATCACTAACTACAGTGGCAAAGCTAAATCTTCCCTTCTGACTTTTTCTCTGCATGAGAAGATATTGAATCAACTGGTGTGCAGATCCTAGTTAGAGGTATAATTTTTAGTGGGAACCCTGTGCTGGTGCCTTCCTGTAGTCTTCCTTTCTCTATTAGTTTAGGTAAGAATGCAGAGCTTGAAACCAATTCTGTCCAGGGCTGGAAGTGAAAGCTGGTGTCTTCAAAGAAAGAGTGTTTTAAATCCTGCATGTGCGCAAAAATGAAACCAAAGTAAAACATGTCATCTGTTTTGAGGGGGAAAAGGTGGAACATTTAGTATAGTGAGCTTAATTGTCTAAATGTAAATAGTATTAATATGTTTTTTCTATTTATTTTGAAGGTGTCTTTCTATTTCAATATTAAGTTCAGATAGTTGGGATTCAGATGGAACTGTATATCCCAAAACCTCTTGGCTAGGCAATGAATTATTGTCTAAGCTGGCTAAATGGTCTACAGAGAACAAGAAGAGTGAATTTAAAAATACCTTGTCACTTGTTTCAGTGGCTAGATACTGTGAGCTTTACCAAAGACTGAAAGCCAAATATAAAGAAATGGTCAAGGTAAGCAGAGAAAAATACCATACTATTCAAGAATTCCATATTGCCTGATGATGTGCTATTTATTACCAATGGATACTTAAAAAAGATTCTGTGAAGCTAGTCTGTTTTATCATGATCCAATTCTAAATCCATGAAAAATAAGAGACCTTGTCCATTACCTGACTGTCATCTTTGTCTATAAATATGCAAATAATTCAAACATAAAAATAATATGCAAGAAGCAATCTTTTTCTTTTAAAGGAAAGTTCTCTAGAACAGTGGTTCCCAACCCAGCCAGTCAGGTTTTCAGGATAGCCCTAATGAATATGCATGGAGCAGATTTGCATGCCTATCATCTCCATTAGAGGCAAATCTGCTCTCATGCATATTCATATAGGGTTTTCCCAAAAATCCGACTGGCTGTCTTCCAGGCCAGGGTTGGGAACCACTGCTCTAGAACATAAGATCGTAATATGAAGCTCAAAGGAGATAAACAGATTTCTTCATGGAGAAAAAGTTGAATGTATGGAGCATCCTCTTGGTGGCGGCCAAAACAGCATGCTAGAAAGCCTAGTTGGTATAAGGAGCAGGGAGATACTTACTTAGAGAAGAAGAAATAGAGGGGTTATGTGGGATTACATAGAGACACTAAAAATTCCCAGCATGCAACAATATAAAGTCTACTAGGCAGATTACCTTATCCATCCAATATTAGTTAGCAAAATGCTGGAACCAACTACCACTTACATAAGAACATAAGAATTGCTGCTGCTGTGTCAGACCAGTGGTCCATTGTGCCCAGCAGTCCGCTCCCTTAGGTCAAAGACCAGTGCCCTAACTGAGACTAGCCTTACCTGCGTATGTTCTGGTTCAGCAGGAATTTGTCTCGAATCCCTGGAGGGTGTTTTCCCCTATAACAGCCTCCGGAAGACCGTTCAGTTTTCTACCACTCTCTGGGTGAAGATAACTTCCATATGTTTCTACGGAATCTATCCCCTTTTAACTTTAGAGAGTGCCCTCTCGTTCTCTACATTGGAGAGGGTGAACAACCTGTCTTTATCTCTACTAAGTCTATTCCCTTCATTATCTTGAATATTTTGATCATGTCCCCTCTCAGTCTCCTCTTTTCAAGGGAGAAGAGGCCCAGTTTCTCTAACCTCTCACTGTATGACAACTCCTCCAGCCCCTTAACCATTTTGGTCGCTCTTCTCTGAACCCTTTCGAGTAGTACCGTATCCTACATGTACGGCGACCAGTGCTGGACTTAGTACTCCAGGTGAGGGTGTACCATGGCCTGGTACAGCTGCATGATAACCCTCTCTGATCTGCTCGTGATCCCCTTCTTAATCATTCCTAGCATTCTGTTCACCCTTTTCGCCACCGCCACACATTGCGTGGATGGCTTCATCGACTTATTGACTAGTATTGCCAAGTCTCTTTCCTGGGGGGGTCTCTCCAAGTAAGGCACCGGACATCCTATATTTGTGTATCCACATTAAACCTCATTTGCCATGTCGCAGCCCATTTCTCGAGAGTGTTTATGTTACGTTGCAGGTCTTCGCTATCCTCCCGTGTCTTCACTACTCTGAATAACATTGTATAGTCTGCAAATTTAATCACCTCACTCGTCGAACCAATTTCTAGGTCGTTTATAAATATGCTAAAGAGCACAGATCCGAGCACTGATCCCTGTGGCGCTCCACTCGTGACGCTTTTCCAGTGCTGGCTGGTCCTCATCAGATCGTGTCTGTCAAGGTGATCAATGATGCGGTCCTTTATCAACGCCTCTACCATCTTTCCCGGTACCGAGGTCAGACTCGCCGGTCTGTAGTTTCCCGGATCTCCCCTCGAAGCTTTCTTGAAGATCGGCGTAACATTCACCACCTTCCAGTCTTCCGGAATCCTTCCCAATTTGATCAACAGATTGACTGTTAGTTGAAGCAGTTCAGCTATAGCCCCTTTCAGTTCCTTGATTACCCTCGGAAGGATGCCATCTAGTTACGGGAATTTATCGTTTTTAAGCCTATCAATCTGCCTGCATACCTCTTCTAGACTGACCGTCAACCTCGTCAGTTTCCCGTCTTCATTTCCTGCGTATAGTCTGTCGGCTTCTAGTATGTTCTGTATATTCTCTTCGGTAAATACAGACGCAAAAAATATGTTCAGTTTGTCGGTGATGGCTTTGTCCTCCTTTAGCACTCCCTTTATTCCATGGTCATCCAACGGCCCCACTGCTTTCTTCGCAGGTCGTTTCCCCTTAATATATTGAAAGAATGGCTTGAAGTTTTTCACCTCCTTGACTCGTAGTCTCTCTTGGCCCTTCTTACCGCCTTATGGCACCTGCTAAACTAAACTAAACCTTAAGTTTGTATACCGCATTATCTCCACAGAAGTAGAGCTCGGCACGGTTTACAAGAATTGATATAGAAAGGAACTACAATGAAAAGTAGAAAGACTTAGAAAGAGAAGTTTAGAGGGACTTAGTATATCGAAGAGGGAGGGGTCATTGCATTTTAGAGAAAAGCCAAGTTTTCAAATGTTTTCGGAAGAGTTGGAGGGAGGTCAGGCTCCGAAGCGGGGTAGTAAAGCTGTTCCAGAGTTTGGTGATCCTGAAGAAGAGGGAAGTCCCTAATTTTCCTGCATGGGATATGCCTTTTAAAGAGGGGAAGGATAGTTTGAATTTTTGAGTGGATCTGGTGGTGTTGGGATTAGAGGAGTTCCAAGATAGTGGAAAAAGGGGAGGCAGGATGCCGTGTAGAGACTTGAAGGTTAGGCAGGCGCATTTGTAGTGAACCTTAAGGATTACTGGGAGCCAGTGAAGCTTAGACAGAAGCGGGGAGACATGGTCAAATTTGCTTTTTGCGAAGATTAGTTTAGCCGCGGTGTTCTGAATCCGCTGGAGTCTATGAAGGCTTTTCTTTGTTAGGCTTAAGTAGATGGAGTTATAGTAATCCAGTCTGGAAAGAATGATGGATTGTACGAGGACAGCAAAGTGTTGATGATGGAAGCAGGATCTCACTTTCCTTAACATGTGAAGATTGAAAAAGCATTTTTTTACTAAGGAATTAAGGTGGTCGTTGAAGGACAGTGTGGAATCAATGATGATGCCCAGAACTTTGCATGAGTGCTCAAGCTGCAATGTGGTGCCAGAGGATAGTGGGATGAGGGTGGGTAGCTGATCTGATTTGATGTTGTTTGTGCTTTTTCCAGTTTTCGTCCATTTTTGACCTTTTCCATTCCTTAAACGAAGTCTTCTTGTCTCTGATCGCTTCCTTCACCACTATCTCAGATTCAGAAAACTTTTAAAAGCATTTTTATACCAAGACAGAGAACCAGTTCTCTGTCTTGAAATGGTATTTGTAAAAGTACATTTCTAGACTATCTAGTGCAGGGGTGCCCACACTTTTTTGGCTTGCAAGTTACTTTTAAAATGGCCAAGTCAAAATGATCTACCAACAATAAAATTTTAAAAAACACAAAGCACACTGTACGTAGAGAAAATGTTTAATTATCATTTGTATTCAGGGGTTTTATCAGAGGTCAAGGCAGATGACTTTAAAATATGCCATGTCACCTCAGTATCAACTATACAAAAATAGACAAATAATACCCCCTCCCCTTTTACTAAACCGCGATAGCAGTTTTTAGCGCAGGAAGCTGCGCTGAATGCCCTGTGCTGCTCTCGATGCTCATAAGCTCCCTGCACTAAAAACCACTATTGCGGTTTAGTAAAAGAGGACCATAGTCTTCTCCCCACTCTCTGTTCCCCATTTCCCTTCAGCGTCTTCTCCCCACTCTCTGTTCCCCATTTCCCTTCAGCGTCTTCTCCCCACTCTCTGTTCCCCATTTCCCTTCAGCGTCTTCTCTCCACTCTCTGTTCCCCATTTCCCTTTAGTGTCTTCTCCCCGCTCTCTGTTCCTCATTTCCCTTTAGCATCTTCTCCCCACTCTGTCTTCCACATTTCCCTTTAGCGTCTGTTCCTCTCCACCCCCTTCAGCATCTTTTCCATTCCTTTCCACCACCACCCTTCCCTCTCGCCACCCCCTTCAGCTTCTGTTCCTTTCTACCGCCCTTCAGCAGCTCTCACGCGGTCCGACCATCTCCTTCCCTCCCTCTTAGCTTCGTGGCGCATTACAATATAATTTGTGCAAGCCGCCGGAGCCTTCGAGCTCAGTCCCGTCTCATCCCCACAAACCATCTCGCTTTTGTGTTCCCATTTTCTCCATTTCTAATATCTCCCCTCTGTATCTGGCATTGCCCCCCTGTGTCCATATACCATCCCCATGTATGTCCCCTTTATGTCTCTGTCCCTATGCCCCATGCACATAATTTCCACTCTGTTTCTGTTACCTTCCTGTGTCCAAATTTCCCCTCTCTTCCTCTTCCACACCAATGTGTCTCTTCTATCCAACAGGAGTGCAAAAATTACTTCCTATCAATTTCTAAATAGACATCGCCATGCCTCAGAGACTGAATCATCTAGCACACTTTTATGTGTTGCATCTCATCAGTCACAGTTCTCATTCATCGGCAAATGGCTTTTTTAGTGTTTTAAACAATTTTTTAGAGTTTTTTTCAATTTTCTTATTTTAAGAAATAAATAAACATTTCTTTAAGAAAATTGAAAAAAACTCTAAAAAAATGTCTATTTAGAAATTGATAGGAAGTAATTTTTGCACTCCTGTATTTACTGATACTTCCTTAGTACTTGCAATTTGGTTTCACCATCTCTTCTATCCAACCCCATCTAGCTTCTTTCCCTCTTTCTACCCCCCTGCTTCCAACATCTGGTTCCCCTTTTTTTCCTGCCTATGGCTTTAATATTTCTCTCCCTCTTCTTCCCCTTGGCCCAGCATTTCTTTTCCTTTCAATGCCTCCTTTCTAGTATGAGGGAACATGCGCGATCACGGGTCGTGCTGTCCAGCATCCCCCTCCCGCCCGATTGCCGCACCCTGCAATCTCCCTCCACCTCACCTTAGATTCTGACTTTAATTCTTCTTCTCCCAACGGCACGCTTTCAATAAGCCGCGCATGCGCAGCTGCTTGAATTGTTGAATCTTCTCTGATGCAACCGGAAACAGGAAGTTGCAACAGAGGAGAAGATTCAACAACTCAAGCAGCCGTGCACGCGGCTTATTGAAAGCGTGCCGCTGGGAGAAGAAGAATTAAAGTCGGCACCTAAGCTGAAGTTGAGGGAGGGAGATGGCAGGATGCGGGATGCAGCAATCGGGAGGGGATTCTGAACTGCGCAATCTATGATTGTTTCACTGCGGAGACAAGACCATTCACCGCTCCATGGGGCGTGAATAGCCTTGTCCCTGTCCCCACACGACCACTATTTTTTCTCTCCCCGTTTCGGTGGGTTACCTGTGGCTAGCCGCAGGTAACAACCACCGTGTCATTCTCTACACGTGACGTCTGTTTTAAATAGTGAGACCACAATTTTAGCATGGCTTCATTTTAGAGGTGGATAAAAACCACATGGGATTAAAGATAATTGACTCCCTTAATCCCTTGAGCAAAACCCTGGCCAAAATGAAAACTTAAATAAAAAACCAAACAGCATATGTGCCCTTAAGCAGGTGTAAAAGCTGATGTGGAGCTTTTTCCTCATTCACATATACCATATTTGCCTTGTGAAAATGGAGAATACATGTGTAGATTTTAAGACCTTCCCAAGCCAAACCTCTTTGAAGTCTCTGCGCAGTCTGGATTTCTGGCTTTCTGAGATCAGTTTGTTGATGTGTATGCAATATATGCATGTAAATACTGGCATTTCCACGTGGAAATCTTGCATAGAGCTTCTAAAATAATCCCTCTTATAGAATTACCATACGGGTTCAGAAAAAGGAGGATGGATTCAGACATCCAGGTTTTACTTCCATTGTTTTCAATGGAAGTAAAACCTGAATGTCACAATACATCTCCTTTTTACTATGTACAGGTA
Organism: Geotrypetes seraphini; assembly: GCF_902459505.1. Classification (NCBI taxonomy): domain Eukaryota; kingdom Metazoa; phylum Chordata; class Amphibia; order Gymnophiona; family Dermophiidae; genus Geotrypetes; species Geotrypetes seraphini. The sequence continues at coordinate 259,337,667 of NC_047084.1, forward strand.
GTAAATACAATGAGACATAAAAGCATATGCAGAAAAATTGGTTACTATACCAAACGCAGAAACTAACCTGAAAAATTAGATTCACTATGAATAGGAAGCTGGCAATTGTTAAAAATCTTCTCATTGAAGCTGAAACTGCATCTTGCTATCCATAGATAGTCATGAAATTTTAGACTATGTCATGAAATTGCCTTTTTTTGTTGTTGTTTTAAACTGCATGACAAGAACCGTTTCATTTTGTGCACACATTGTGGTGTTGCTAATCAGTTGGAAGGGTGGTTTGAAAGAGTTTCTTCAAGCCCAGGCTTGAAGAGTAGAGTGTGGTGTATTGATTAGAGCTACAGCCTCAGCACCCTGAGGTTGTAGGTTCAAACCTGTGCTGCTCCCTGTGACCCTGGGCAAGTCATTTTAATCCTCCACTGCTCCAGGTACATTAGATAGATTGTGAGCCCACCGGAACAAATAGGGAAAATGCTTGAAGTATAGTAGAGTCTCGGTTAAATGGATCTCAGTTATCCAGGACTCTCACACAACTGGAAGAAAAATCGCCGGTGGAAAAAAAAGTTCCCCGAAGCGCCAGCGGCAACATCCTGAGCTGCAAATCTTCCCTCCCTCAAGCCCCGAATCACCTACCAACCCCCCTCCTGCCCCAAAGCACCAGCGCGTCAGCAGTTCTGAACCATAAAGCCCTCCTCCCTCAAGCCCCGAAGTGGCAGAAGCAGGCAGCAGTCTGGAGCAGCAAACTCCCTCGCTCCTTCCTCTCCCTTCCTTACCCAAGCACAACCGGTAAGCTGGAAAGATTTAAATGGTCATGAAAAATGAAGCGTCAGACTAATAGCACAGTGATTAGCATCTGCTTACTTAACCCTATTTGGTCCTACATCTAGTTCATGGCTGACATGTTATAGAAGGGATTCAGGAGAGGAGAGAGAGAAGATATCTGATAGCCAGTCAAATGGCGGCATTGGACACTTCATTTCGCAATGCATTTCTGTGATGCATAAAACTATAATACATAGAAGTGATTATGTGACAGAAGAAAATTACTGCTTGCAGTAAACGTCAAGTGGAAACTGAATGAAAATCATATTAATGTAGGTGGGAATAAATAAAAAATAGGAATCTGCTGACCTTTTTTGTTGTTGTTGTTCAAAGGTATGGCCTGAAGTAACAGATCCTGAAAAGTTTGTATATGAAGATGTTGCCATAGCTACTTACCTACTGGTACGTTCTAGTTCCCTTTTCTTTTTTTCTTTTGAAATTAATGCCTTACTGAATCTTCACGTGCACCGATGTCCTTTTAATACCAAATAAAAACAGCCATTCAAAACTTTTTTATGTTTAACTTTGTTTATTGAACCACAGTTAAAACCTTGAGTAAAGGACTTGGTTCTGCGAGGTGTCGAGGTCACAGGGCGTGTGAGAATTGTGCAGTGTGTGAGCTCTCCCTAAGGGGAGATACCTTTAAACATCCCGCTACTGGTAAGAGTTAAAGCCTCAAGAGCTGTACCACATGTAAATCCTCTGGCGTGATTTATGTCATCATATGCCACTGCCTACTTATGTATGTGGGGTGTACCATATGCTAGGTACGTACTAGACTGTCTGAGCATAAAGTTAGACTGTTACATGAAGTTAGATTTGCCCCAGCGATTTCCCACTGTCTGGAGAAGGTTCATGCATTTAGCGATATGAGGTGGTTAGTACTTGAACAAATACCGATAACCTGGGTAGGGGACAAAAGAGCTTATGTTCACCTACGAGAGCAATATTGGATCATCGAATTGGATACTGTCAGTCCTATGGGACTTAACGATACCATAGAATGGAGTGCTCTCTTGTGAGTACGAGTGGCTGTTTGTGAATACGTTGTCCATAAAGTTTTTCCTTTGAATTCATGACACTGTGCTCAGCTTGGCGTCTTTCTCCCTTCTCGCCAGCGGCACTTCAAAATCGGCGGCTTGCCTTATTTTCTACAAATTGTGTCCTTCACAGCTCCTGAAGAAGGGTATCGACCTGAAACTGGACCACTTGAGCTAAGTTAAATTTGGAGTTTGTGTTATGCCGAGTTGGGAAATTGAATTGACAATTTAGAACACTGGACATGCAAATACTGGGCAGCTACCTCAGAACAATATATTCACTTCGCTGGTTTTGAACTTTTAACTTGAAATGTTGATAGCACTGCAATCTTTTGTTATAAGTTATTACTTTTGTATTAGCACTAGCACTTTATATATTATTAATTCTATTTTGAGTTGTGCACTAGGGAGGTCTATGATGGTGCACAGCGTGACTTGAAATTGAGTCTCGCTTCACATGTTAAGCCAGGAGCCCTGGTTTCCGGCACACCATAGCTTGGACTGTAGCACTATATTGGAGATATACATATATTTATTGATCCCTCCTACTAATGTGGGGCTGTAGGCAATTGGTTGTAGTGCTATCCACTTTTCTTGGGTTATATTTGGGGATTGTAGTTATAGTAATTGATTGATATTCCCCTCTGGGTGTTTGAAAGTCTTGAATATTCTGGTTTTAATTTGGCATCTGCCACAATGTTGAGATCTCCAGTACTATATCCCCACATAATAGCTCCCCATACTATAAACTACTTTTAAGAAAAAGGATTTCCAGTGCAATAGGTGAGACAATCTAGACAAGTGGATTATCTTTGAATGGCTGCGAGCCATCTGCAAAAGGAATCCACTCTGGAATTTTTCTCTGACCCTCCTGTACTTCATTGAGAGCTCTACTGCCACCTGTATTTTTTCCCTTCTGCACGCTAGCCTGAAGGAATGTTTCTGTTCTGCTCCTCTCCTTTTCTTATTTTCATTGGTATTTTTTCATCCCTTTACAGGGTTTTCTTTGTGCTCAAAGCGTTTCTTTAGCTCTGCCTGCCTAGAGAACACACAGCTGACAGGCTAATCCCTGGTGGTACCTTTTAGCCAGCCTGCATTTGTTGCTCGGGGCCATCTCCGCTTTTTCCTCATGTTCTGTTTAGCAGGGGTTCGAATGGAGGCTGTTAGGCATCGTTTGAAGGCTTAGCGGCGTCTCGCAGGGCACCAGCTATGTTTTCGCCTCCATTCTTTTCCTTAGCATGTCAGTTGGTCTGCGGTGGTATAGGTATGGTCAGGTACTGTGTTTGACTGGCAGCCAGAAGAACAGCATTGAAGAGGCATTCCCAGCATGAGGCAGTGATACTCTCATTCCAGCTACTATAAGAGAGCTGAGGCAAGCTGCAGTACATTTATCAGCACAGGTCACAGTGAGTAAGGCTGTCACAGCCTGTGAGGGGGGGTTGGGTCTGGATTTCACAGTTTAGAGGTTTATGCATGTCCCCCTGTGTTACCCCACCTGAACAATCCAAAAACTGCCATTTTTATACTTTGCTGAAGGTGAAAAATATCGCAATATTTTGGATCTTTATTTTTGGATTTTTAGCAATCTTTTTTTCAAAAGCTCCCTGTACTTCCAAAACTGCAATTTTTGCCTTAAATCTTCTTTGGATGGAGTCCTTGGGCTCTTCTACTTCAAATCCTTGCCAGGAGTATGCAAATTTTGCACCTCCAGAGTGACCTTCCACCACGTGGCACACCCAGGAGAGGCTGTGGTGTCGCCATGCTTAACCTCTCCGCTATTTAAGCAGGTGACCAAATGGGCAGCCCGATGTGGCAGCCATTTCTTTTTTCAGGGCTTGACAAGGCTGAAAGTTCTGCGCGAAAGGACATGGACACCCAACAGCCCAAGAAACGTAAGGTCAAGTCATCTAGTTTCAAGTTTCAAGTTTAATTTGATGAATCGCTTATAACAATATCTAAGCGATGTACAATTTAAAAACCATCAGAATGTGGTAATACATTTAATTTACGAAAGATAGACAAGAGACAGACAAATTGGACAGACGGGAAAGAGTGGGAAGGAGGGGGAAAGTTACAATTTTGTTATTTGTTAGAATTTAACATCAAAAGGAAAGCACATTGGGTAATAATGGGGTAAGATAAGATAAAAAGAATGCATGAACCTAAAGTGTTACGTTTCATGAATCAAATGCATCTTGAAATAAATATGTTTTTAAAATTTTCTTAAAAGAGACGAGGTCTGTTTCGTTTTTAATAAAATTTGGAAGAGAGTTCCACAGTGTAGGGGCTTTCACGGAGAACATATCATTACGTCTTGTGCCTATGATTCTCAGTGAGGGGACTGAAAGCAATTGTGATGAGGAAGATCTTAAAGAGCGAGCAGAGTTATATGGGACAATCATTTTTGATATAAATTGGGGTTCATTAAAGCTCAATGTTTTGTATACCAAAAATAAAATTTTGAAAGTGATTTGATGAGATATGGGGAGCCAATGTGATTTGATAAGTAAAGGGGTAACATGGTCGAATTTTTTTGCTTTGTGAATTAATTTAACTGATGTGTTTTGGATGATTTGGAGTCGTCTCTTTTCTTTCTGGGTTATGTTGATTAGAAGAGAATTACAATAATCTAATTTAGAAATAATAAGAGAATGAACTAAGATATTAATTGATTTGGAATCTAAAAAGGTAGAAATTGAATGAAGGAGCCGTAATCTGTAAAAGCATGATTTAACTATTTTGCTAATGTGACTATGAAATGAAAGATCTACATCGATTATTACACCGAGGATTTTCAGCTTAGAGACCGATTCTATAGGAGTATTATCAAGTACGAATGGTATTTTTGGAGTTATATCTCCTTTCCAAGTGAAAAGCATTGTTTTTGTTTTTTGAGTATTTAGGACAAGTTTGTTATTGTTTAGCCAGTTTTTTATTAGTTCTAATTTGTCATTGATAATTTTTATTTCTTCTGCGTTTTCTGGGTTGAGAGGGTGCATGAGTTGAATGTCATCAGCGTATGAAAAGGCTGTAAAACCTAGTGACTGTGAGATAGTGATAAGCGGGGATAGAAAAATGTTAAATAGAAGAGGAGATAGTATTGATCCTTGTGGAACACCATATGATGAAGAGAAGTTAGCAGAGTAGGTTTCATTGAATTTGACTCTCGAGATACGATCTGATAAAAAAGATGTTAACCATTTTAGGATTTGGCCTTCTATACCTAATGATTGCAGACGATTGAGAAGAAGTTCATGATCTATAGTATCGAAAGCTGCGGATAAGTCTAGAGAAAAGAGTGCTACAGATTTATGATGATCGAGAAAGTAGTGTATAGTTGTAACGAGGCCCCCAGGGTCCAGAGGCCTTCTCAAAATTTATGAAATCCTTGTGGCATTCCTTTCAGGATAGTTGTGCTTCTCCTACGCAGTCCCGCTCCACCTTGGACTTGTCTCTCGGTGGTTTTGACTCTTTAGGTATGTCCTCTTCTCAGTCAGCCACTGTTCCTGAGTTAGCTGACCTTGATTTGGGTGATGCTTGTGATGATGATCAGCTTTCAAACACCTTGTTTTCCAGGGACGATTTTCCCTTGATGGGGACTCGAGACAGTATGCCAGATCTTCGGATCATTCTCTGGCTTTTAAACCTGGGGATGATACATGGTTCTGCATTTATTTAAGTCTGCTGCTTTGCCGGATCTCATTTTGGAGACTTTGCAGGAGTTCCATTTAGTCACTCTGCCAGCTCCTTCTGCCTCCTCTCTCCTTTGTGGAGTACAAGCTCAATCTTCTGCTTTTCAATGGCATCTTGATATGAGCATTCTGATTTTGGAGCAATGTCTCAAGGTGGCGAGGGCAATGTCCCGTTTGTACCCTGTGCAGCAGGATGCTAGCAGCTTCTTGGTCAGCCTAAAGTGGACTCTTTGGTTGCCCAGGTGACTAAGCGCACCTCCCTTCCCAGTGAGAGTGGTGTGGTGCTTAAGGAAATACAAGACCGCCGTGTGGATGTGGTTCTTAGGAGACTCTTTGAGGCAGTGGCTTTGAGAGTCAAAGCTGCCTCAGCGGCGTCCTTTGTCACACTCGCTTGTTTGTCAGGCTGGATTGGATTATGTTGCTGATTCCCTTATGTGGATCCTGTGTAAGGTGTCAGCATATTTGATTTTTGCTCGCAGAATGCTCTGGTTTCAACAGTTAGAGAATTTGCAGGAGCCATTCATGAAGCCGCTTAGCGCAGACCAGCAGCACCAAAGTGCGCTCCCACTCAGTACCGCACAGTGGCTGAAGCCGGAATTCATGGCAGCAACCAACCAGTTAGCAGCGGGGCAGGAGCATGGAAAGCTCGCTCTTGTCTACTACACCTTTGGACCACCAGGGATTCCATGGCAGAGGAGGTACAATAGGGAGGAGAGACAGGGTGGAGAGCCTTGGAGGGAGGGAGGGAAGGGGGCTGTTTGCAGTGCCTGGCAGGGAGGGGGCTGGGTGCAGAACCTCACAGGGGAGGGAGGGGCAGGAGCTGGGTGCAAATCTAACCAGCCAATTGAGACGCACGTTTTTAAAAAAAAATGCTCCCCAGGCAGGCTGCCTATATTAAAGGTGCCTCCGGGAGCCTAGGGAGGCCCGCAAAACCGCCTAAGCTCGCCTACCCCCCACCCCAAAGATCTTTCGCCATAGGAAGGGCCTTAGGTGCCTGGGCCAATCAGGTCTTAGGATCCTGTGGGATGGGCCAGAGAGGGGTGGGCCCACCTCATTTCGACGGAGGTGGGCCTGCCGGCTGAACGGTGGGAAGACCCGTCCGTCTGGCCAGTGTTCAAAGTGAGCCGGGGGGGGGTGTTGTTGGGGGGGGTCCGGGAGGGCGGGTTCATTGGGGGGGGGTCTGGCAGGAGGGATTGGGCACCTTCCTGCCGGCGATCTTCAGGGAGGGGTGGGGGTTTCATTGGGGGGGACCTGCAGGAGGGATTTGGCACCCTTCTGCCGGCAATCTTAGGGGTGGGGGAGAAGGGTCGGTGTTCGGGCAGGAGGGCTTGGGCTCCCTCCTGCCATGATCTACGTTGGGGGGATGGGCGGTCTTTGGGCAGGAGGGGTTGGGCTCCCTCCTGCTGCAATCTACCGGGGGGGGGTGGATGGTCTTTGGGCAGGAGTAGTTGGGCTCTCTCCTGCCGTGATCTGCTTGGGGGTGGCGGTCTTGGGCAGGTGGGATTGGGCTCCCGCCTGTTGCGATCGTTCGGAGGAGGGAGGGGACTGGCAGCCGCGGCCACTATACTTATCGTGGCAGGGAGATCCCTTGCCGTGATAAGTATAGCGGCTGCGTCTACAGTAATCCGGTTCTGTAACCGGCGTCTGTAACATGGACATCGGTTACAGAATCAGGTTTATTTTGGGTGGGCGTAGGCCCGATTCTGTATAGGATGCCCGTCCTGGGTATCCTATACAGAATCCGAGCCATTGTGTTTTAATGGTTTTGCACCAAAATTGTAGAGTGCTCTGTCAATTGAGGCTCGTACTAAAACACATTTGCTATTTTTCTTTCATAAAAAGAATTAAGACCTGATGTTTGACTATAGCAGATTTTCTATTTGGTAGGAATTAGTTGATTTAAGAACTAATTGTTTTTCCTGTTTGATATCATCATTTTAAGTAATGATTACGGTTTATTGTATGTTGCATTGTAATATTTATATACAGTATAATCTCATTATAACGGACTTCAAGGGACCTAGCAAAACAGTCCGTTATAGCCAGAGTCACATTTTTTTAAAACTTTATTTAGATCAGCTTGAAACAACGTACAATCAATGAACAACAGTCACTGCACAAGCATATCAGCAACATTAATAACAAAACTCGACAAAACATTGATATGGCATGAAATGATTGCAAAACCAGAACACTAAAAGATGTTCTAAAGCAGTGTTCTTCAACCTTTTTACACCTATGGACCGGCGGAAATAAAATAATTATTTTGTGGACCGGCAAACTAATAAGACTGAAATTTTTGAAAACCTCATTGCCGCCCCGTCCCAGCGAGCTCGGTCCCGTTAACCATCTGATCCCATCCGCACAAGCCTCAAATAGTTATGATTTTATATTGAACATATTTTATTAAAGTATAAAAAGAAACAATATTCTGTACAATTGTCATTTTATAAATATAAATAATACAGGGCAAGGATCAACAAAACCCCCGTCTCCCCTCCCCTTCACATATATCCCCTCTACTATCAAGAAAACTGAATAAGCCAAATTATTACAGAATGCTACACAAATATCATGCTAACAGAATACCGCAGTCACATATGGCAGGAATGGGGTTAGTGGGAGTGCAACTAGGGCAACTGTCTCCTGGTCAGAGAGAGCCCTAAGCCAGCTGGAAGCTAAAGACGCACTGCCTGGGCTTTGTACTCCCCAGTTATGTCTAACATCAGCTCTAGCAGGATACATATTTTAAATCTGATATCTTCTAATCACAAGATAGAAATAAAATTATTTTTTTCTACCTTTTGTCGTCTCTGGTTTCTGCTTTCATCGTCTTTTCACTCTCTTCAATCCAGCATCTGCCCCTTCAATCCATTGTCTGCCCTCTCTCCCTTTCATATGGTATCTGCGTTCTTTCTATGCCTCTCTCCTACACCAGATCTAGCATCTTTGTCCCTCTCCTTATTTCTCATCTGAGCCCCCCCTTCCCAGCATCAATCTCTCTCTACTTTGTCATTCCTCTGTCTCTCCCCTTTCCCTCATTTGATCTCTCCATTCCATCCTCACTCTTTCCCCTCCTCTAATCTCCCTGCCAGCTGTTTCCTTCCAATGTTCCTCCTCCCCTGTCCAGCAGTACCTTCTCCCTTTCTTCCTCCCCTTATCCAACAGTAACTCTCTTCCGTACCCCTTCTCCTTCCCTCTCCAGCAAATGTTTCCTCTATGTAGGCTAGCAGCAGCTCTGTGTGCTTTTAACTTCAGCACACAGCTGCCCCTAAGTAGTATTTTAGCCGCAGTTTAATGAGGCAGCCTCGGGGCCTTTGGTAGGCCGGCCCACATCGCATCATCGAAGCGGCTTGTAGCCGGAGCCTGCATGTACGTTATAGCCAAACAAAACTACAGCTAAAAGCTGCTTTGGGGACCAAATTGTTTGTCTGTTATATGTGAAATTCCGTTATATGCGAGTCCACTATATGCGGTGCTTTTCTGCATGTTCATAAAGGCGCACAGCCGGGACCAGCAGACCTCGTCCGCTATAGACGAAATTCCGTTATAAGCGAGTCCATTATAACAAGATTATACTGTATTCAGATTTAATATGTGTTACTTTATGCTGTTGAATGGAAAAGTGGAAGGATAAAACAGGGGAAGCAAAAAAGCACAGAACAAAGTCCCAAACAGAATGGTGTACAAAAAAGTGTCTTTCAACTCATCTGATAAATCCAAATGCCTTTATTCTTCCAAAATTCATAAAATGACTCTACGACTCGACATTCGCATGTTTCGGCCCAAATGGCCTGCCTCAGGAGTCTTTTTAACTTCAGCGCATGCAGCCATGAACTTGCTGCAAGCATCAGATTCTGCGCTCTCTTTGATGTCACTTCCTAGGCACGGGTCCTGATAGTATAGGGTTTTCCAAACAGACTGAAGAAAGGGCCTCGCAACCAACCAGCCACCTCACCCTGCCTCCCGTTTCTTACAAAGCCTTTGACGAGTTCGCCTGTCGAGTCGTAGAGTCATTTTATGAATTTTGGAAGAATAAAGGCATTTGGATTTATCAGATGAGTTGAAAGACACTTTTTTGTGCACCATTCTGTTTGGGACAATTCCACCTTTGTTCTGTGAATGGAAAAGTGGAACATCAAATACCAAGCCTGAAACCTATATTTCTCTTGTTCTCTTGTTTAGATCCTTTGGGAAGATGAGAGAATCGAAAAAGTGTTGACCAAAAAACAGTCTTTTGTGGACCTAGGATGTGGCAACGGTCTTTTGGTTCATATTTTAAGTAATGAAGGGGTAATTTCATTTTAATATTTAAAATTCTGTACTTAGCAATAAACTATACAGTAGGGCAGTGGTCATAAAGAGACTGAGGGATGCTGTGCATTGCAATAGGTCAGTTTCCCAACTTGGTCAGGTTTTCAGGATATCTGCAGTGAATATGCATGAAATTGATTTACATACACTGCCTCCATTATATGCAATCCAACCCAATCCTTAGTGTTATATACCAGGTCTTTCCCTGAAGGGGGCTTGATCCGGTTCACAAAATTAGCCCAAAAGAGTAGGAGAAAACAATAATTAAACAGGAGTACAACTATTACAATCCATTATTCATCAGATAAGAATTTGTTGGACAAATACGTCTTCAAAATTTTTCTGAAACAAGTCAAAGAGGAAAGGGATCTAATTTCTGGAGGAAGGTCATTCCAGAATTTTACCAAGGCATATGGCAGAGAGTTCGAATACCCTTAATAGACGGAAATGCTAATTTAAATTTATGTATTCCTCTAGTAGAGAAGAGGGTGTTGCGAATTGCAGAAAAGTGTAAGTAATGGGGGAAAAAATCCCATATAGACTTTTAAATACCACACTAGCACATTTGAACTGGACCCTCCAATACACGGGAAGCCAGTGTAACGCCCTCAGCAATGGAGTGACATGATCACATCTTCTCTTACCAAAACTCCTTCATGCTTATTCATTTTGGATATCTTGAAAACGTAACTGGCAAGAGGGTACTCCAAGACTGACTTTGGAAACACTGCTGTAGGTCACTAGAACCATAGGAGGCAACTTTCCAAAATAGTTAGTGGCGCTAAACCCATGGATTCAATCAAAGAGTTTGCTCAATATTGGGGGTACTTAAGCACCCACAGCAACCCACATTGCTGACTCCTAGAAGACATGCTTTGTTCCATGTTTTTAGTCTGCCTGCCTCCTTGTGTAAGTTATACTCGCTAATGCCAAGCTTCATGGTTCGTCATACTGCTAACCTACCCCTTGAGCTTCTCAGTAGAGAAAAGGAAATTGAAAGGCTACATACAATCTTGCTTTTTCTTTAAGGTAGATGTGTGCCAATACAGTATATGAGAGACAGTAGCTTACTGGAATGAACATAAGAATTGCCGCTGCTGGGTCAGACCAGTGGTTCATCGTGCCCAGCAGTCCGCTCCTGTGGCGGCCCTCTGGTCAAAGACCAGCGCCCTAACTGAGACTAGCCCTATCTGCGTACGTTCCGGTTAAGCAGGAACTTGTCTAACTTTGTCTTGAATCCCTGGAGGGTGTGTTCCCCTATGACAGACTCCGGAAGAACTTCCTTACGTTCGTATGGAATCTATCCCCTTTCAGTTTTAGAGAGTGCCCTCTCGTTCACCCTATCTTGGAGAGGGTGAACAAACTGTCCTTATATACTGAGTCTATTCCCTTCGGTTCTTATGAAATGTCCTTACAACTGAACTTTGCCCTATTATAATGGTACACTGCCAGCTACCTGATAAGGCAAGGTAGGCAAACAAGGTTGTGAAGATGCAACAGTTTATATAAGGTGATTATGTTTACATGTCTGCTTAATAGACCAACGTGTTCCACTGTTAGAAAAATTGAAGGGGTAAATTTTGATCTTTCTAAAAATGTAAATGTGATATTTATAACAAAGGGGGGGACATTGTTGGAGAAAGTGTCATGAAATTCTGAAGAACTTTACTACTGCATTCTGCTTGATCATATGTTTTAAAAATGTGAGGAAATGTTACACTATTTTAAGTACAATATTCCGCACATTAAGGGCTCCTTTTACAAAGTTGCGCTAGTGGTTTTAGCGTGCTCTAAAATGCCGCACGTGCTAGCTGCTACAGCCTCCTTTTAAGCAGGCAGTAATTTTTCGGCTAGCGTGTGCTAATCTTGTGCGTGTGCTAAAAACACTAGCGCACCTTAGTAAAAGGAGCCCTAAAACGCAGTTGAAAGGTCCAAAGTCGCTTAACTCTGCAGCTTCCATTTGAAAAGTCTGTAGTTAAAACATGCTATTTTATTGTTCAGCTACATTTTTCTTGCCTGACATACCAGCTGTTGCTTTTAAAATGAAACAAGCTGTTTTCTTATCTTGTTAATTGTTTATGCAAAATAATTGCTTCCGATATTAGTGTGTATATACTGTGTGTATTATTTTATTATTATTTTTTTTTTTTTTTTGATTGGTTAGACATTGGTGGCTGGTGAGAGTATTTATTTTTTAATTGAGGCCCTGATTTTTTCATCTAAAGGTCAGTTTCATCTCCCTGATTTCTCCTATTACCACAGCTGCTGTGGAATGTTGCCTATCACTGAGAAGGGGAGGAGTTTCAGGTGTTGTGATCGATGCCCATCTGTGTCATCAGCCTTACCACTATTTCTGGTTGGTTAGAAGCCAGTGGCAGCTCGTGATTGGCGACTTGCGTAAGGTGTGAGCAGAAGATGAGTGCCCCTTAGGAAGCCCCTTGGAGAGCCCTTGGCAGTCCTTATTTGCAGGTTTTAGGTTTGAAATTGGATTAATTTATGGTATTTATTATGTTTTAGAGATAATATGAAAAAAAGGGGTTCACACTCTTTATACACATCAGTTAACAGATATAGTATGAAAACACTAATGTTGCAATACCAGTACCTTTCTCTGCTGCAGGAACCATTTATATACCAAAAAAATATGGTTTTTATTGTGTCATTCTGGTGAATTCTCTGAAAATTCAGTTGTTAAGGGTCGAGAGATATATGGTAATCTGAGTGGGTCTTGGATCTTATAGAAAAAGTGCTAATCATAGAAGTGCTTGTTTGAAATTAATCCCACTGGTAATAACAAAACTAGATTTTTGTAATGCATTATTTCTAGGCATCGCAAAATCTAAGATTAAGGCCTTGCAGGTAGTACAAAACACAGAAGCAAGAATGATTACAGGGGTGTCACGGTATGTGAATTTTTCCCCAGTGTTAAAGAGATTACATTGGTTACCGATTACTTTTTGGGTAAAGTTTTGACAGTTGTCCATCAGGTAATTTATGGAGTTGCACAGTATTTGACACAGGTTTTAAAGAAGTACTTGCCATCATGCCCTATGAGGTCGCAGTCAGCAAAGAGATTATCAATTGAGTCTGTACGTGACACACTATTAGAGAATGCAAGCGACTGCAATTTCAGTAGCAGATCCACATTTATAGAACTGCTTGCCTGGCTATCTTAGATTATGTAAAGATCTGAAATCTTTCAAAGAAGATTTGAAAGCTCATTTGTGTGGGCTGAAAAAATGGACCATGCTTCTGTGATAATGAAGCTATCTATCCCTGTAAAAGTTTGTCTGTTATTTTGTGACATGACTTTGTTCTCAAATATACATTTTCAACTTATAAAATAATCTCATTATTTTATCATTTCAATTTAAAGTGTGTTTTTTAAAAAAATGTCAAAATTTAAATATTTTTTACCATCTTTTACAAAAAAGAATATTCTGGAAACATTTTCAAACTAACTCTATTAGGGCATGTTTCAGACCCCCTGAAAAAGTTGGTTTTGTTTTTCAACACAAGCAAACTGCCTGAAAATAAGGGTCAAAGGTTATTGAAGTTTCCATAGTAATGGCATACATTAACATTAAAATATGGTCAGCTCTTTCAAGTTATAAACTGTTTTGCATTTTTTATGAGGACAATATTTTGTTGCATTGGTACATGGTGGCATTGCTACTACAAGTTCAAGAAATTTGAACCAGCAACCTCATTGCTGTAGAAGTTACACCTGATAGCTGTGCAATACCAGCCACGGGTGGGTTTTTTAGTACAGGTTCCCAAGCCTGTAGTTTTGGTTTCTTCACTGAAGTTCCAAAGCCTTCAGTGGGTGTTTGTCTGATTCCCAAACCAATGATTGGGAAGCTTAACCTAGGTTCTCAAGCCTAAGGTAGGTATCTTCTATTGGTTCCCAAGCTGAAGTTTTAACTGCTTTTATTATTCATTCATTACATTTTATTGCCAAAATAGTTTCTGGAAACTGATTTAATACTAAGAAATGTAAGGTCATGCATTTGGGCTGCAAAAACCCAAGGAAATAGTACAGTTTAAGAGGTGAAGAACTTTTGTGCATGAAAGAGGAGTGGGACTTGAGAATGATAGTATGTGATGATCTTAAGGTGGCCAAAAAGGTTGAAAAGGTGAATGAAAACTAGAAGGTTGCTAGGGTGCATAGGAAGAGGTATGGCCAGTAGGACAAAGGAGTTATTGATGCCCTGTATAAGACTCTGATGAGATCTCATTTAGAATATTGTATACAATTACGGAGACCGCACCTTCAAAAAGATATAAACAGGATGGAATCGGTCCAGAGGAAGGCTACTAAAATGGTCAGTGGTCTTTGTCATAAGGTGTATGGGGACAGACTTAAAAGATCTCAATATGTATACTTTGGAGGAAAGGCAGGAGAAGGGAGATATGATATGTATATGGCCTTTGGTTAAGGATGGACAGGGGAGGGCTTCAATGTCTGGGAGGGTATAGATGGGCTGGAGTAAGCTTTGACGGAGACTTCAGCACTTGGAACCCAAGCACAGTACTGGGTAGAGCTTTGGATTCTTGCCCAGAAATAGCTAAGAACAAAAAAAAAATTAAAAATTTAAATTGAATCAGGTTGGGCAGACTGGATGGACCATTTGGGTCTTTATCTGCCATCATCTACTATGATAGAGATGTTTAAATACCTACATGGCATAAATGTGCATTTGAAAGGAAGCTCCGGAATGAGAGGGCATATAATGAAGTTAAAAGGTTATAAACGCAGGAGTAATCTAAGAAAATACTTTTTTACAGAAAGGGTGGTAGATGCGTGGAATAGATTCCTGGTAGAGGTGCTGGAGACAAAAGACTGTGTCTGAATTCAAGAAAGCATGGGACTGGCACATGGGATCTCTTAGTGAGAGGAGGAGATAATGGATGCTGTAGATGGGCAGACGGATGGGCCATTTGGCCTTTATCTGCCATCATATTTCTATGTTTTCTACTTACGCCAATTACAAACACTTTCTATTTTTCTGAAGCTGACTTTGTCCAATTGTATGCTTTTGTACTGTCACACATGGATTATTGCAATATCTTGCTTGTTGGGATACCAGATAAAGATCTGTCATTTGCAGAGGGAAAAGAATGCTGCAGTGAGACTTCCTAAAAATCTTGGTCCTTTTGACCCTATTTCTTCTGTTTTTAGCAGATGTTAACTTGCTTCTGATTAAGAAAAGAGGCATTTTTAAGGTTTTAGTGATGGCTTTTAAGATTTTTCAAGACAGGATTCCTAATGATATGCTGGAGAAGTTTATCACCCTAAATGGTTATTACGTTCTCAACAACAGAAACATTTTTGCATTCCTTCTGTGAAAATATTTCAACATGAATGTGCTTGTAATAATAATAATAATAATAACTTTATTTTTGTATACCGCAGTACCACAACAGTTCAGAGCGATTTACAGAGGAAGAGACTGTACACAGACATTGTACAAGGCATTCAGATTAGCTTAGCAAGTCGAGAGAAGTCAGGCATATCCGGAGGCATATCAGAGATACAAGGCAGGGATACAAGGCAAGGAGGGAGTCAGATAAATTTATCAAAGAGATAGGTTTTAATTGATTTCCTGAAGGTTTGGTAGGAGGGTGCATTTAAAATGAGGGTGGTTAGACATTTATTCCATTTGCCTGCTTGGAATGACAGAGATCTATCAAGGAATCTCTTGTAGATACAGCCCTTTAAGGACGGGAAGGCAAATAGGTAGGCATTACGTGTGCGGGTGGGGCCTGAAAATTCAAAATGGTGCGATAGGTAGATTGGGGATGAGCCTGTTAAGGTTTTGAAGCAGAGGCTTATTCACTTTTTGGCAAAATTGTGAAATCGTATTCCTTCATGTATTAGATCACTTGGCAATTTGTTGTCTCTTCACGAAGCTGTGCAAACATTTGTTTCTGGGCTAACTGTTCTCTTAGGTGTGCAGTTTATAAAATGTTTTTAGTATTACACTTTGGTTGGAAATTCGTTAGAATTTTTAATATAATTTGTTATATGTTTTTCAATTTCTTTATGGATATATTCTTTGCAAGGGTGGGCAACTCCAGTCCTCGAGGGCCGGAATCCAGTTGGGTTTTCAGGATTTCCCCAATGAATATGCATGAGATCTATTTGCATGCACTGCTTTCAATGCATATTCATTGGGGAAATCCTTAAAACCTGACTGGATTCCGGCCCTCGAGGACCAGAGTTGCCCACCCCTACAACTGTTATGAGCAACCCTGGGAGGATGGGCTAGAAAACTAACTAAACGCAAGATAAAGAATACAGCTGGACTTTGATTTTTTTTCAACTGTTATGGTTGTGACTTGTGAATGATATGGGATTGTGTCTATGGAAACTGCTTAAAGACACATTTTTGCAATTTTTTTTTAAGACTGCAATAGAGTGATAAAGTGGAGTTTTTCTGACCAATGACTGGAGAAGCTCCTACATATAAAATATATTCAGTCTCATGAAGTTGGAACTTGTTGGAGCAAAATATCTGAGGCCTTCTTTCTTCACTATTTGAAACTTGTGGTCTCTATTGATATAATTGCTAATGTGCTTAGCCTGTTTTCTGCTTATTCTCTATATATTTTTTAGGCTTTGCTAGTAAGATTATATAGTTTAATCCTCTTTATAACTTTTTAGTGTGACTATATATACATACACACATACATACACAGAAGTACATGATATGAGAATCATAGGAATATTATACAGATTTGTAAAATATTCTTACTTTTTCCCCCCCTTGTTTTAGCATCCTGGGAGAGGTATTGATGTTAGAAGAAGAAAAATATGGGACATGTATGGACCAGAAACTCACCTGCAGGTACTTTATAGAAAATGTGTGCTGTCTTCTGATGAAGAGGCTATGCCGCCCACAGTCTGTGAGAGGAAATACACAGTGACCAGCTATGGAAACAAGCTGCTTCATTTGTTTTTGGCATGCAGTCTTTAAGACTTAATGGTGCATTTTAAAATGTTTTCTAGTAACTAAAATCAGTGTCTTGAGGATTCTTCTGTAGGAGCTGTGATATATGGAATACTATTTCAAACATTTTTTTACTATCATTTACTATGTTACATATAGTTATAGACTTTGGATTAACTACTACTTCCTCCTTACTACTTCTTCTCAACATTGTCTACTCTGCTCCTCATTCCCTTCTTCTCAGTTCTAGATTCTGAAGCTTGTTATCAGTTCCTCATGGCTGCCTCTTCCTCGTCCTTTCCAAACCATTGTAGATGATGAGTTATACCATTCATCTTGTGGGTGTAGTGCCAGACTGCTTGCCTTCATGTATATGCTGGTTCAGCAAGTAAACTGTTCAGTATTACTCTGTTTCCAGCAGAGAAGATCTTTGGGTTGATGGAGCAATGAAGAGATAATAAATAGGCTCCTGCACTCCAGGCCCTTGCTTGTCTCTGAAGTGGAACAAGGAGTTTAGAGTCCTAAGGAGCTTCTACTTACAGCAACTGGTGAACTGTTCCTTCCTCTCTCTCTCAACCTTCCCTATTGGGATCCATGTGGGCTCTTTAGAGGCCTGGCAGGGATCTCTCTTACAGGGTTCCCTGTAGATTATAAATAGTTTATGGAAAATCAAAAATAAGAGGTGATAACATTAAAGAAACTTGTTCCTCTTGGTTGTCCCAGAGAGTGGAGATGCTCTTGGTCCTTTAATAACTAAAACCTAGGAGAAGAACAAATACTGTGCTGTATGGCTTCGATCTTGCGGCGGAGCTTTTTCGGCCTATGTCCCGGTTTTAAAAAGTGTTCCAAGTGCCAGCGCGCGATTTCCCTAACGGACCCTCATCGACGCTGTCTTCGGTGTCTCGGGCCTCAACATCTCCCAAAATCGTGCCAGTCTTGCTCAACACTTAAGCCTCGTGCTTTCAAGCGTCGTTGCATCTTATGGGAGCAGCTCTTCAGTATGAAGTCTTCGCTGGAGCTTTCGTCCTCGAGGGGTGCTTCGCCTTCGACATCATCCGATGCGCCCCAATCTTCCACACCTTCTGCTCCGAGCCTCATCAAACCTGCCTCGTTTATACCGGCTATGTCTTCAACGCCTGCTGCGGTGCCTTCCTCTGTCTCTTCAGGTCAGGTAGCACAGCAGCCTATTCCCCCGGTGGTGCTTAAAGTGCCCAAGGCTTCTAAGTCCAAGCACTCTCACACTGCCTCGAGGGAGCACGAAGCCCGTGCAGGTGGTCCCGTTGGAGACGCGGATCCATCCTTGCCGGCTTCGTTCCAGACCTTATTGGAGAAGCAATTCATTCAGCTCTTTACTACCATGGGGCCGAAGCTTCTCTCACAAATCCAGCCTGGGCATGCGGAGGTCTCTCGCGAGGTCGAGCCACCTCCTGTGCCTCAGTCGTCAGCACACTCTCTACAGGGAGCAGAGTCTCTGCGAGTGTCTGATCTGGCAACTCGGCATGCATCGCAAGGAGCAGAGTCTTTGCCCATGCCTCCATTAGAATCCGTGCACTCGATGCAAGGAGCAAAGTCTTTGCGAGTGCCTCGGGGATCTTCCACTCAACAGCCTCTGCTTTGTTTCACAGCCTCCAACCCTATCCATTCTCTGGGAGCTTCGGCGGGGACACGCTCTCCTCGATTGTCGAGGCCTGCTTCCAGGCACAGCTTGCATCATCGTTCGAGGCATTCTTCGAAGCATTCATCCAGGCATGCCTCGCCTCATCGGAAGCAGCCTTTTCTTCAATATTCTCCACCAACTGCTTCGAACCTCCCGCTTCCGGATCTCGAAGACCCGGTGGGTTCTCTTTCTCCATCCAGATCACCTTCTTCATTGGAGCCTGCTGCCTTGACGTCCTCGAGTCCTTCTCGGGGCCAGGCTTTGGCAGATCAGCTGTCTTTTTCATCTTTGGCAGCTGATTTGGATATTCAACTTGACACTGGCTCCAAGTTTTCCAAGGAGTATCTCGAGACCATGCATCCTGGGCCCGATCCTGTTCAACATCTACATAAGGGACTTGGCAGAAGGGCTCCGAGGTAAAATAACATTATTCGCCGATGACGCCAAACTAAGCAATGTAGTGGCCAAGAGTACAACAGACAAAAATTCAATGCCCGACAACATGATGCACGACCTACTACTACTGGAGCGTTGGTCTAGGTCCTGGCAACTCAGCTTCAATGCCAAAAAATGCAAAGTCATGCACCTGGGCAGCCAAAATCCATGCAAGACTTACACCCTAAATGGTGAGATCCTAACAAGAACTGAAGCAGAACATGACCTAGGGGTGATCGTCAGTGAGGACATGAAGGCTGCCAATCAAGTGGAGCAAGCTTCCTCCAAAGCAAGGCAAATCATAGGTTGCGTACGCAGGAGTTTCGTAAGCCTGAAGTCATTATGCCATTGTATAGATCCATGGTGAGACCACACCTGGAGTACTGTGTGCAATTCTGGAGGCCGCATTACCGAAAGGATGTGCTGAGACTAGAGTCGGTCCAGAGAATGGCCACCCAGATGATCGCGGGTCTCAAGGATCTCCCGTACTGGATAAATTACAGCTCTACTCACTCGAGGAACGCAGAGAGAGGGGAGACATGATCGAGACGTTCAAGTATCTCACGAGCCGCATCGAAGTGGAAGAAGATATCTTCCTTGTCAAGGGTCCCACGGCAACCAGGGGGCTCCTGTGGAAAATCAGGGGAGGGAAACTGCACGGTGACACCAGGAAATTCTTTTTCACAGAAAGAGTGGTTTACATAAAAGCAAAAGAGACAGTGGTGGATGTTTGTTGTTATGCCCTGTTGGGCGGTGTATTTTCCCTGTTAATAAAAATACGATTTAAAAAAAGAAAGAGTGGTTGACCGCTGGAATAGTCTTCCACTTCAGGTCACTGAGGCCAGCAGCGTGCCTGATTTTAAGGCCAAATGGGATAGACACGTGGGATCTATTCACTGAGTTAGGTGGGGGAGGGTCATTGCGGTGGGCAGACTAGATGGGCCGTGGCCCTTATCTGCCATCTATTTCTAAGTTTCTATCTCCCTCAACCTCCTGCTGAAGCCCTCAAGCTTCCTCTTCACAAGCTTCTGGATCAAACCTTTGTCCGCTGTCTGGAAACTCCCTATTCCATTCCAGCTGTTCCAGGCAAATTGGATTCCAGATACAGGAATGTACATCATAAGGGATTTGACCACGCTCAGCTGTCTCACCAATCCCTTTTGGTTGAATCTTCTTTGAAGTGTTCTCACCCTTCTCAGGTGTATGCCACTGTTCCTCCGGGAAGGGAAGGAAAAACAATGAACAGGTTTGGTCGTCGCATTTACCAAGACTCTATGATGACCTCCAGGGTCCTCAACTACAATTTTCATTTCATCACCTACTTTGAATTCTTTCTATCCATCCTTCAAAAGTTCATGCCTTATCTGGATTCTCGAGCACAATTTGAATATCAAGAAGTCCTTGCATGCTTGTCCCAACTCTGGCTGCAGCTTCTTCAGTCCTCCTATAATGCTTTTGAGCTGTCTGCTCGAGCTACTGCTTGCTCGGTGGCCATGCGGCATCTGGCGTGGCTCCGTACCATCGATATGGATCCTAATCTGCAGGACTGGCTGGCTAATGTCCCTTGCGTTGGCAATGACCTCTTTGATGAGTCCATTGAGGCAGCCACCAAGAAGCTTTCAGACCACGAGAAGTCCTTTGCTTCCATTCTTTGTCCAAAGCTGAATCCGGCCCCTCCTCGACCTACACGCCCGCCTCTGATTTACCAATGGCGTTTTCCACCTAAACAGTCTCCTGCCATTCGACAGCCTGTCAAGAGGCCACATCCACAGAAGCAGCAGAAGCCTCAACCACCTACTGTTCCTAAGGCTCCTCAGCCTTTTTGACTGTCTGGAAAAGAGCATAACCTCTGTCATTCTGCCATTTCCCATTTTTCCCCCTATCAGAGGTCGTCTCCATCATTTTTACCATCGATGGACGACTGTTACCACCGACCTCTGGGTCCTTTCCATCGTCCGGGAGGGATACTCTCTTCAGTTCCATCAAGTTCCTCCGGAACGTCCGCCAAGAGAGTCTTCTTCCAATTCTACCCAGACTGCCCTTCTTCTTCAGGAAGCTCAAGCTTTGCTTCAGCTCCGTGCCATCGAGCCAGTTCCTTTGGCTCATCAGAACAAGGGGTTTTACTCCCGGAACTTCCTTGTTCCGAAGAAGACAGGCGATCTGTGGCCCATTTTGGATCTCAGGGTGCTCAACAAATTTCTGGTCAAAGAAAAATTTTGCATGTTGGCCCTGACATTTCTGTCGCCCCTCCTCGAGCAGAACGACTGGTTATGCTCTCTGGATCTCAAGGAGGCCTACACTCACATTCCCATCCATCCGGCCTTCCGTCAATACCTCAGATTTCGGGGGGGGAGATCTACATTATCAATACAGAGTGCTCCCTTTCAGCCTGGCCTCGTCACCCAGAGTCTTCACCAAGTGTCTGGTTGTGGTGGCCGCAGCGCTCAGGAACCATGGTCTTCAGGTGTTTCCCTACCTGGAAGACTGACTCATCAAGGATTCCACGTCCCAGGGAGTCGTCCTAGCGACCCAGCGGACTATCTGGTTCCTGCAGAGTCTGGGATTCGAAATAAACTTTCCGAAGTCCCATCTCCAGCCTTCTCAGACTCTTCCATTCATCGGAGCTGTTCTGGATACAGTCCAACTCAGAGTGTTCCTTCCTCAACAACATCTGGAAGCTCTTCTCCATCTTTGCCATTCAGTCTCCTCTCGCCCGTCCATCTTGGTGAGACACATGATGGTTCTTCTGGGTCACATGGCTTCCACAGTACATGTGACTCCTTTTGATAGACTTCACCTCAGAATTCCTCAGTGAACACTGGCATCTCAATGGACGCAGGTTTCCGATCCTCTGACTCGACACATCCAGGTCACTCCTGCTCTGACACAATCTCTGCGCTGGTGGATGCTCTCTTCCTATCTATCCAGAGGCTCACTTTTTCACCCGCCCCCCCATCAGAAGGTTCTTACGACCGATTCTTCAACTTACGCTTGGGGGGCTCATTCTAGATGGTCTCCGTACTCAAGGCTATTGGACCAGTACGGATCGTCAGTGTCACATCAATCTACTGGAACTCAGGTCAATTTTCAACGCTCTCAATGCTTTTCAGCATCTGCTTCACGACCATATAGTCCTCATTCGCAAGGACAAGTCGCGATGTATTATGTCAACAAACAGGGAGGGACGTGATCTGCCTCCCTCTGTCAGGAAGCTCTGAAAGTTTGGGATTGGGCAGTTCGCCACAACACCTTCCTCAAAGCTGTCTACATTCAGGGGGGCGGACAATGCCTTAGCAGACAACTTGAGTCGTCTTCTGCAGCCTCACGAATGGACTCTTCATTCCACGCCCCTTCATCACATCTTCTCTCTGTGGGGCATGCCTCAGATAGATCTCTTTGCAGCTCCCCACAACTTCAAGCTGCCTCAGTTCTGCTCCAGGATCTACACTCCTCATCGCCTCGAGGCGGATGCTTTTCTTCTGGACTGGACAAATCTCTTTCTATATGTGTTTCCTCCGTTTCCTCTCATTCAAAAGATGCTTGTCAAGCTGAAGTCCGACAATGCCACCATGATTCTGGTTGCTCCTCGGTGGCCCATACAACCCTGGTACTCCCTTCTACTTCAACTCAGCAGCAGGGAGCCATACCTTCTACCAGTTTTTCCCTCTCTGCTTACACATCATCAGGGATCTCTGCTTCATCCCATTCTACAGTCTCTACATCTGACAGCTTGGTTCCTCTCAACATAGCTCCTCTACAGTTTTCTCAATCTGTGAGGGATGTTTTGGAAGCTTCACGGAAGCCTACTACTAGACAATGCTATCACCAAAAATGGACTAGATTTTCTACTTGGTGTTTTTCTCATCATAAGGAGCCTCAACGTTCCTCCTTATCCTCAGTTTTGGACTATCTGTTGCACCTTTCTCATTCTGGTCTCAAGTCTACCTCGATCCGAGTCCATCTTAGTGCAATTGCTGCTTTCCATCAGCCTCTTGAAGGGAAACCTCTCTCTGCTCATCCTGTGGTTTCCAGATTCATGAAAGGACTTTTCAATGTCAAACCTCCTCTCAAACCGCCTCCAGTGGTTTTCGACCTCAATGTTGTTCTTACTCAACTGATGAAACTGCCTTTTGAACCAATGGACAAGGCTCATCTGAAGTATCTCACTTGGAAAGTGGTATTTCTCATTGGCCTCAGTTTTGCTCGACGGGTCAGTGAGCTTCAAGCATTGGTTGCGGATCCACCTTTTACTGTGTTCCACCATGACAAGGTGGTTCTTCGCACTCATCCAAAATTTCTTCCTAAAGTAGCCTCGGAGTTTCATCTCAACCAATCCATTGTGCTTCCAGTATTTTTTCCAAAGCCTCATTCTCATCCTGGAGAATCAGCTCTTCATACTCTGGACTGTAAACGTGCTTTGGCTTTCTATTTGGAACGCACCAAACCACACAGAACTGCTCCTCAGCTTTTTGTCTCCTTTGATCCGAACAAGTTGGGACGTCCTATCTCTAAGCGTACCATCTCCAATTGAATGGCGGCTTGTATCTCATTCTGCTATGCCCAGGCTGGATTACCCCTTCACAGTAAAGTCACAGCCCATAAGGTCAGAGCAATGGCAGCTTCTGTAGCTTTCCTCAGATCGACCCCTATTGAGGAAATTAGTAAAGCTGCCACTTGGTCCTCGGTTCATACCTTCACTAATCATTCTTGTCTGGATACTTTCTCCAGAAGGGATGGACAGTTTGGCCAAACAGTATTGCAAAATTTATTCTCCTAAATTGCCAACTCTCCCACTATCCCATTTTGGTTGGCTTGGAGGTCACCCACTTGTGAGAATACCTGCCTGCTTGTCCTGGGATAAAGCACAGTTACTTACCGTAACAGGTGTTATCCAGGGACAGCAGGCAGCTATTCTCACATCCCACCCTCCTCCTTCTCTGCTAGCTATTTGAACTGAGGAGATGTGCCCGATGTCGGGCAGGAAGGCACTCGCGCATGCGCAGTGCGGGCGACTCGAAACTTCGAGTTTCTTCAAGCAAGTCTGCTTGTGAGGCGTCTGCATCGGGGCTCTGTTGGATCACGTCACCCACTTGTGAGAATAGCTGCCTGCTGTGCCTGGATAACACCTGTTAACGATAAGTAACTGTGCTTTACACGCCGCCGGTTCAGAAGCTTTACCTCCGACGTCTACGAAGCAGCAGCAGCAGCGGATGAGGGGGGGGGGACAACTCCTGGCTCTGCGTGGCACCCGGAACAGAAGATGTTGCTACTTGCTAGGAAGGGCCAGGCGGGTACAGCGATTGCACGCCAGCCCAGAAGCCTTACTCCCGACGTCAATTCTGATGTCGGTGAGAAGGTTGTCAGAATTGATGTCGGGGGTAAGGCTTCTGGGCCAGCAGCGTGCAATCGCAGCGCCCGCCTGACTTTTCCCTTCCTCTACTTTCCGTGGCAGTGAGCAA
Organism: Geotrypetes seraphini; assembly: GCF_902459505.1. Taxonomy (NCBI): domain Eukaryota; kingdom Metazoa; phylum Chordata; class Amphibia; order Gymnophiona; family Dermophiidae; genus Geotrypetes; species Geotrypetes seraphini. Next base: position 259,362,039 of record NC_047084.1, read on the forward strand.
ACAGCAGCAGTGGCGGCGGGTAAGGGACAAGCAGCGGCAGCAGTCTAAATAAGGTAACGAGGGTGGGGATTTGGGTATTCGCTCCATAGGACGCACCCCTTTTTCCACCTACTTTTTTGGGGGGGGAAAAGTGTGTTTTCATTGCGGTGGATAACCTGAAAACCTGACTGGCTGGGTGTGTCCCAAATTTGCGGTTGAGAACCCCTGGGTTAGAACAGTAGGCTGAGAATGACACGTGGCCAAAAATTTTCCCCGTCTCCGCGGGAACTCATTTTCCTGTCCCATCCCCCGTGAGTTCTTTTGCTATCCTTGTCTCGTTCCTGCGAGCTCCATCCTCATCTGTAGAAGCCTCAAACGCTTTAAAATCATAAGTGTTCAAGGCTTGTGTGGTTAAGGCAGAGCTTACAGGAATGGGGCAGGGACAGTCATAAAACTCGCAGGGACAAGACGGGAAAATTGAATTCCTGCGAGGACGGGAACAAATTTATCCCCATGTCATTCTTTAGCTAAGAACCAAAGAAGCCAGGGTTCAATGCCTTCTGACACTCCTTGTTATCCTTGGACAAGCCAGGTAGCCCCTCCCCCCCTTTTATGAAGCTGCATTAGGAATTTTTATCGCTGGCTACAGCGGTAAAAGCTCCAACGTTCATAGAATTCTTATGAGTGTCGGAGCTAATACCGCCACAGCCAGTAATGAAAAAGCCTAACACAGCTTCATAAAAGGGGGCCTTAAACCTCTATTGCCTTAGTTACAGACTTAGATTGTGAGCTTTTTGGGGACAGGGACATATAATAATAATAATAATAATAATAACTTTATTCTTATATACCGCCAACAATCTTGCGACTTCTAGGCGGTTTACAATAAAGGGAAACTGTAAATACCTACTGTATCAGAACATAACTCACCTTGAGCTACAGGTGAAAAAGGCATAACCTAAATCTAAACATTCTGAATGGCATCATATGTAGCCGTCTATGAATTTTGACCCCTGTTCTTTCAATTTCAGCGCACTTTTAGACAAAATGGTTTTGTTTATATGTGTATATAAAATGTAAACGGCCACAATTGTAGCCACAAAAAAGGCACTATATCAAATCCCTCTTTATTTCCTGCTTACGGTTCTAAGGGGATAGCATAAAACATAACTAGCAATTTAATCAAAATATACATGTAAGTTGTAAGCATAATTGGTCCACTTATTTTGTTTCAGTGATTGTTTTCCAAATGTGCAAAAATTACCATCAATAGCATCACAAAATGCTTTAGGTTTGTTAAATAACCATTGAGAGGGCAGATTAAAATACTGCCTTCTGAGGCTTGGCACCAAAATATAAAGCTGTGTGGTCCTCGGAAAGCTATTATCTTTTTTTTTTTCCTCCTAAAAAGTCATTTGTACTACTTGCATGCAAATAAGTCTTTTTCTTTTATCCTTGATACCTTGCCACACAAGAATTATGTATTCAAGAATCAGTTTCTTGATTAATTTGGCATAGAATTAGAGAAGCAATGAAGATGGTTAAGGGGCTGGAGGAGCCGTGCAGTGAAAGATTAGAGAAACTGGGCCTTTTTTCCCTCGAGCAGAGGAGATTGAGAGGGGACATGATCGAAACATTCAAGGTACTGAAGGGAATCGACTTAGTAGATAAGGACAGGTTGTTCACCCTCTCCAAGGTAGGGAGAACGAGAGGCTACTCTCTAAAATTAAAAGGGGATAGATTCCGTACGAACATAAGGAAGTTCTTCTTCACCCAGAGAGTGGTGGAAAACTGGAACGCTCTTCCAGAGTCTGTTATAGGGGAAAACACACCCCAGGGATTCAAGACAAAGTTGGACAAGTTCCTGCTAAACTGGAACGTTTGCAGGTGAGGCTTGATTCATTTAGAGCACAGGTCTTTGACTTGAGGGCCGCCGCGTGAGCGGACTGCTGGGCAGGATGGATCACTGGTCTGACCCAGCAGCGGCAATTCTTATGTTCTGGGAGTTTGAGGATGTCTGTGCAGAGTTTAACAGCTACTTTGCAGCATTTGTTTGCAGAGCCTACAGAGAATGAACAGCAATAAAAATAGAATTGGCAGCTACCCACCAGTTTGCTAAACATAAACTGTTGCAACATGATTTTATCTTCCTTCATGTTAATTACTACCTTTATAAATCCTAAGTCCTATTATTATCATGTAATTCTGAAATGTCTAAAATAAAATAATCGAAAAAAAGAAATCCCAGAGAAAATAATAGAACAATATGGAGGGAAGATGCATTAATACTGCCTAATGCCTTAAATGTGTCAAGTTCTTGAATCTAGTCCAGGGGGTGTCCAAAGATTTTTAGCAAAAAAAAAAAAAAAAGCAATTATTTTTGAAGCATTGCAGAGCTATTTGGTGGCTATAAAGCCATAATTTAGAAGAGATTCAAAGATTTTTATGCATATTAATCATGATACAGTAGATTGAAATATATGACCTGCACACATTGATTTGAATGCAACCCTCTGTTGAAGATGATTGGGTGCCAGTGACCTATGGCCTGTTTTACATAGCCACGCGGCAACAGCCCCGAAGCCCTTTAAATCTCTATGGGCTTCGGGGCCGTTACCGCGCTGCAGCTGCTAGTGCGGCTTTGTAAAACACACCCCTAGTCTTTCCTGCCATGTTCCGTGTCAATGTTTTGTTTTCTCATAAGTAATTTGTATCAGAACATAGACTTTCTGAACTTGCTCTGTTTTTAAGGTAGCTGTTTTTTTATTAAGACCCTTCCAAAGATAACACAGGACAACAAATTTTTCCAAAACTTTTGCTTCCTTAAAACAAACTGGTGATTATGATAGACCCCTTCAAAATAAACACACACATAATTTCTCATTGATTGTATCACGTAGGAATTTTGAGAAACACGATGGTATCTTTAATTGATTATAACATGTAATGTACAAAGTTTCTGATACGCTGTGATGTTTGCCATGGTTAAAAGTGTTTTCCTGCTGATTTTTGTTCTTGGTGTCCGGTTCATCTTGTTGCAGTGTCCAACAATAGTCAGCCAGCATTTATGAATCCCAGTTGCCCTGATATCTTTTTCCATAGTGGCAATGTCTTAGTGAAACCTTTCACCATGTTCGTCACTGATTGCACCAAGATTTGCAGGAAATAAGTCCAAGTGTGAATGTAGAAAGTGCATTTTCAGTGACATGTTGCACTTCATGGTTTTGTATGCTCTAAGAAGTTTGTCAACCAGTTTAATATAGTTTGGTGCTCTAACTGCCAAGAAATTTCTCAATGACATCCTTGAATGCTTTCCAGGTGATTTTCTGTAGCCTGACAAACAGATTATCAAAACTCTTGTCACTGATGACGTGTCTGATCTGTGGACCAACAAAAATGCCTTCCTTAATTTTGGCATCAGTTTTTCTTGGAAACATCTGTCTTAGATAAATAAATTTTTCATCAGTCCAAGTTTTATGTGAAGAGGATGCAAAAATATCTTTGTTGGGTCAAGTTGTTCATGTACCACATTTTTCTGTCCTGGAACCAAATTCTTACAGAGTGGCCAGTTCATTTGAATGTAATGCAACTCCTTAGCACAGCTGTCCCAATCACAAATAAAATAACAGTACTTGGTATATCCAAGCTGCTAGTTTAAGATCATCACAGATTTTCCAGTTGTACTTTGTGTACTGGATATGCTTTAACAGCAGTTCCATGTTTTCATATGCTTTTATATAGCCTTTTCAGGCAGCAATCATCAAGCCCATGTACAAGCATGCTTAGACTGCATCATTTCCATGGACGTTATGCAACCTGCCCTGAATGTATACCTGGACATGCCCACACTATATCCAGCAAGGTATAACGTGAGCAATAGGCCTATAGAATTAGGTTAAGAATTAATTGCATTAGCCTGAAAGAATAAGAAGAAATTGTAAAAATGTACTTTTTTTGTTAAAATAATACATGATAACATAATTTTAAATGTGGATTTTGTGAGCAGCAGACAAAAATCTGTAAGATACACCCAAAAGTTTTGAAGAAGCAAAATCTTTGTCCAGCGTAATTTGTCTTTTTAAAAGTAAGGGCCGAATAAGGGTTTTCCCCATTCTTATAGCAGAGATCCACAAGGGGGATCAGTGGAAAAACTTGGAAATGAAATGATAAGCAAAGTGATTAATAAACAGATATTTAAAAAGAACAGTTATTTAAAAAGTGTCATGTCACATTTCAGCTTAATGCCTGCATCAGGATTAATATTCAGAATAGTTCTAAAAACTCATTTATTTTTTAGTATAATTTGGAGAATGAGAGATGAAGAGTGAGATATATTGTTCTGGGATTAAGAGAGAAAAGATGGGTTTAGAATCATTGTTCTAAGAAAATGTATGGTGCATTTTATGAATATTTATTTTTACTTGATTAGCCTTTATGCAGCATATATATATAATCACTCATTTGTTATTAAATATTGAATGTTGTAGTGCAATCCAGAAATGAAAGTTTGTTTCATAAATATATGACCATTTTCTAAAGACTAGTAATTTGTGGTGGTCCCCAGTAGAAAGTCTTAATCAGCCTTTTTATAATGCAAAGATTATGCATTTAGGAAGATTCAAGACATCCAAATGCTATCCACGGGAGATGGTTGACATATATTGGGCTAGAGAAGTATAATTTTAGTGATTTCCAGAACAGTCATCTCTGGTCCATTCCTACCCTGGGAGTGTTAGATCCTGAACAGATGCCTAGGGCAATGGATTTTATGCTACTTCTCCCTGGATCCCAGATCAACAACTCTGACATTCTTTTCTAGTCAAGCAGGATCTCGGGTTTGCCCTTTGGAACTCTAGAACAGTATTTCTCAAGTTAGTCCTGGAGTACCCCCTTGCCTGTCAAGTTTTCAGGTTATCCACGATGAATATGCATGGAAAAGTTTTGCATACAAAGGAAACAATGTATTCAAATCAATCTCATGCCTATTCATTGTGGATATCCTGAAAACCTGACTGGCAAGAGGGTACTCGAGGACTTACTTGAGAAACACTGCTCTAGAAGAACAGGTGTTGGTAGGTATTCAGTGGGGAGCGCATGAAGCTGAAGTCTGATGACAGGATTTCTAAGGCAAGCATTCCTTTCTTAGCAGAGTTCAAAGTGAACGACTTAGGTTTTCAGTAATTAATACCTAGGCCTTTATCTTTAGCTGCAAAGTGACAGTCCCAGTTGAAGGCATCATATCTCTCAGGAATCCAAATGATAGACTTATTGAGGTTCTCTCGAAGCATATTGCCCTTGGGAGTCTGAAAAAGCAGATTTTGGTAGGCATTTTCCCAGGATACCTTTCTCTGTTACATAAGAACAGCCACACTGGGTCTGACCAATGATCTATCTAGTCCAGTATCCTGTTTCCATCATAGCCAATCCTGGTCCACGAGTACCTGGCAGAAACCCAAGTAGTAGCAACATTCCATTATAACAGGAGATTGAATCTTCGTATTTTGAATTTCCCAATCTCACCTGGTATTCCGCCTATTGATTTCTTCAAAAGATATTTGAGAACTTGGGAATTCCTTCTGATAATATTCCTCCTTTAAATAAGATTTACTATTTGCCAAACAAAAAGATTCCTCAAAAGAATATGGAGAAAAATATTGGACAAGAGAAAAATAATGGACGAGAGGAACAGTTTGATTTTGCTAATGTTACTGCTCTTTTAAAACAAACTCTGAATCCAGATACTGAGAGAACTACGCTTCTAATATCGTTTGTTTTTGAGCAAGATTTAAATATGATCTTAAGATTATATTTTAAAAATTCTCAAAAATTATTTGGAGCACAACGTATTTGGATTTATCCAGATGTCTCTAAAGTGACTCAGGAGCGAAGGAAAGATTTTCTTTCCTTACGACAAGAAACTCTTAAATTGGGTGCTACATTTCTACTAGCTTACCCTTGTAAATGTTTGGTAAGGTACTTGGGAATCAAATATGTTTTTTTTTCTTCAGACCATTTAAAGGAGTTTCTAAGAGTTAAAAAGATCACCAAGGAATGATGTAGAATGGAATATAATATAATTAGAGGGTAGCCCTGCCTCACTAAGCCTTTTCCTTTGAATTAAATTCTTTAATTTATGTCTCCAATATTATATGATTATCACACCCCTTTCATTGTGGTTTAAGGAAGGGATAAAATGTTTTATTTCAAATTTGAAATGTTTTGTTCAAATTTGATATATTGTTTTGGTGAAATTTGTTTTCTTTCTCTGTATTGCATGGAACAAGATTACTCTTGTGAATTGTTGTTAAAATTTAAATAAAGAATAAATAAAAATAAAAAAACATTCCATACTACCAAACCCAGGGCAAGCTGCTAGAATAATGGCCAAAAAAGATCCAGAAAAAAAAGTCCCTATGTAAGAAGACACAGCCAGAAATAAAATAGGGATGGGCAATGATCCACTGTAAACAAAGCACCAGAGGAGTCTGGGGGTATAATGAAGGATTTATTGTAAAGACCATCTTGGGTCCACTGTCACTTATTAAGGTGGTCTTTATAATAAATCCTTCATTATAACCATAGACTCCTCTGGTACTTGGTTTACGGTTAAGCTAGAATAATGAGCAGGCCCTATCTGGGGTTGGGTATTCTAGAATAGGCAGGAAGGTGCTTGTTTTCAGGTAAAGCTGATGGAGGCAGGTTGTTTCCTAAATTGGAAAAATATTATCAGGCATTGCAATTGTGGGTTTTATTTGACTGGCATCATGGTATAGAAAACTTGTGGATGCAGGTAGAAGCTTCTGAAGGTAGGGTAGCTGGGAGGATTGTTCCTTTACATTATCTACCATGGTAGTTTGAGACAAGCGGTGACAAATCTGTTTGAATTTCTTTGTAGTGGGAAACAAAGCCAAGATCTTTGTTAAGTAGGAGACAAAGAGTTGAGTACAGTGGTACCTTGGTTTACAAGCATAATTTGTTCCAGAAGCATGCTCGTAGTCCAAAGTACTCGTATATCAAAGCAACTTCCCCATAAGCCATAATGGCAACGCTGACAATTTGTTCCAGAACCCAAAAGGTGCCGAAGTGGCGAGAGGTGGCCCAGGGATCTGTACCTGTCGGGTGCCAGGTTAAGGTCCGTCCGCCAGCCACTGAAGCACTGCCCCGATAAACGAGCACTTATAGCTGCAGGAAGCGCCGCTTCAGGGGGATTCTTTTTCCGTCCGCCGGCCAGCCTTCCACTCCGGGTGCCTTCCGCATGTTGGAGAGCCCTATCTGAGCACATGCAGCCGAGTACCTCCCACCTGCACGTTCCATATGATCACGCACAGCGTCGATGATTGACGTGTGTGATCATACGGAACGTGCTGGTGGGAGGCACTCAGCTGCATGGGCTCAGATAGAGGCTCTCCAACATGCGGAAGGCACCCACCCGGAGTGGAAGGCTGGCCGGCGGACGGATAAAGAATCCCCCTGAAGCAGCGCTTCCTGCAGCTGTAAGTGCTCGTTTATCGGGGCAGTGCTCGGTTTGTGAGACAAAAGTTTGCTGAGTGTTTTGCTCATCTTGCAAAACACTCGCAGACCGCATTACTCGCAAACCGAGGTTCCACTGTATAGAAACATAGAAACATAGAAAGATGACGGCAGAAAAGGGCTGTAGCCCATCAAGTCTTCCCACTCTACTGTCCCACCCCATTAAGTCAGAGTGCTTCTCAACCCACTTAGAGATCCCACGTGGATGTCCCATTTATTCTTAAAGTCGAGCACGCTAGTGGCCTTGATCACCTGCACCGGTAGTTTGTTCCAGTGATCCACCACCCTTTCTGTAAAGAAATACTTCCTGATGTCACCACCAAATCTCCCTCCTCTGAGATTGAGCGGGTGCCCCCTTGTGACTGAAGGTCCCTTAGGAAAGAATATGTCGTTTTCCACCTCGACACGACCCGTGACGTACTTAAATGTCTCAATCATGTCACCCCTCTCCCTGCGCTCCTCTAGAGAGTAGAGCTGCAACTTGCCCAGTCTTTCCTCGTATGAGAGACCCTTGAGTCCGGAGACCATCCTAGTGGCCATTCGCTGGACCGACTCAACTCGAAGTACATCTTTACGGTAATGTGGCCTCCAGAATTGCACACAGTACTCCAGATGAGATCTCACCATGGCTCTGTACAGTGGCATTATGACTTCAGGTTTACGGCTGACGAAGCTTCTATTGATACATCCCATCACCCGCCTTGCCTTGGATGAGGCCTTCTCTACCTGTTTGGCAGCCTTTATGTCTGCACTGATGATTACTCCCAAGTCCCGTTCTTCTGAGGTCGTAGCTAGTGTTTCTCCATTCAAGGTGTATGTCCTGCATGGATTTCTGCTGCCGAGATGCATCACCTTACACTTCTTTGCGTTGAAGCCCAGCTGCCATGTCGAGGACCAGTTTTCCAACTTGATCAGATCCTGCGCCATGCCATCCGTGAGATCGCTTTCACCTACTATATTACACAGTTTGGCGTCGTCGGCAAACAGCGCTATTTTTCCCTGAAGCCCTCGGGTCAAGTCCCTTATGAATATGTTAAAAAGGGATGGTCCCAGGACTGAGCCCTGCGGCACTCCGCTAGTCACTTCCGATGTCTCAGAGAGGGTGCCATTGACCACCACTCTCTGAAGTCTTCCACTTAGCCAATCGTTGACCCTTGCAGTTAGTTTCTCACCTAACCCCATCGATTTCATCTTGTTTAATAGTCTACGGTGTGGGACACTGTCAAAAGCTTTACTGAAATCCAAGTATACTATGTCCAGAGACTCTCCCGAGTCTAGCTTTCCTGTCACCCAATCAAAGAAGCTGATGAGATTGGACTGGCATGACCTGCCCCTAGTGAATCCATGTTGACAGGGATCCTTCAGATTCCCCTTATCTAATATCATGTCTAATTTCCCTTTAAGTAGAGTTTCCATGAGTTTACACATGTGAGACTTACTGGTCTGTAATTCGCACCCTCCGCTCTGCAACCATTTTTGTGCAGAGGAACAACATTGGCAGTTTTCCAGTCCAGGGGGACCCTCCCGGAACTTAGGGAGAGATTGAAGAGCATGGCTAATGGTTCTGCCAAAACATCGCATAGCTCTCTGAGCACTCTTGGGTGCAGATTGTCCGGTCCCATGGCTTTGTTCACCTTGAGTCTTGACAGTTCTCTGTAAACATCAGCTGGTGTGAACTCAAACTCCTGAAATGGGTCATCCATGCTTTGCTTTGCATCCAGCCGAGGCCCGTGCCCTGGTGCCTCGCAGGTAAAGACTGAACAGAAGTAATCATTCAGTAGTTTGGCTTTATCGGAGTCAGTTTCCACATAATTCCCGTCTGGCGTTCTAAGGCGTACTATCCCGTTTGTGTTCTTTTTCCTGTCGCTAACGTATCTGAAGAAGGATTTGTCCCCTTTCTTGATGTTCTTCGCTAGAGTTTCTTCCATACGAAGTTTGGCCTCCCTGACTGCTGTTTTGACCGCTGCAGACTTTGTCCTGTACTCAATGTTTGCTTCTTTTTCCCCCATGCGTTTGTATGATAGAAATGCTCTTTTCTTCTCCTTGACAAGGTATGATACCTCATCTGTGAACCATTGGGGTTTCCTTTTTCTTTGTTGTTTGAATTAATGTGCAAAGTGATGTTTGTGATAATTTCTTGAGTGGAAAAAAATAATTTTTTTATAAAACCAGAGAAAAACAATCTTAACTTTACGTTTATTTCAGTCAACTCTCAATCTCAATGCTATTTAGCAGCTGCAAGTGTTCTTCAGTGCCCGTTTTGTGATTTAAACATTAGATATCTTGACATAGTCTTTTATATATTTATAAATATAATTTTTTTAAAGGAATGTGCAATTACCCCAAGTGACGATTACCTGTTTCCAGAAGTTGATTGGTTAATAGGAAACCATTCTGATGAACTCACACCATGGCTACCAGTAATTGCTGCTAGGTGAGTGAAGCTACAAGTTTATTTGGCATTGCCATAGAAGATTGCCGTATTCCTTTTTTACTGGTTACATATAGGGCTTCTGATTTTAGGAATGTATAATTTGCAAATGTAGGTGTTTGTTTTTACAGCCAATTAGAAACTTGGGTGCATAGTAAACTCTTTGCTGTTTTTGTATTGTAAAATAAAAATAAAGGGCTAGATTCACTAAGCAAACCGATCGTGTACCGATCGGTGTGTGAGCCATTTGTAACCCAATTTCCCTCTGACCCGATTCACTAATCTGTGTAGCGATCCGATCCCGATTCTCCCATGCAGATTAGTAAAAACCCCATGCAAAATAGCCAAGCGGTCGATTCACTAACAATTGCTTGGCTATTTTGAATCGGGTTTAACTATTGTCAAACCTGACTGCTGCAGACCTGTCAGTAACTGAGTTACTGACAGGTCTGTAAGTTTTTTGACAGACCTGCTTGTCTTTTTTTTATTCATTTTTTTTCCATGGCACAGATATTTTGTGTGCGTTACACACGCAAAATATCTGCCCCATTAAAAAAAAATGAAAAGAGAGGCAGACCTGTCAAAAAACGGCCGAGGGCCCCACCCCCGCCAAACGCAATTTCCCATCCCCGGCGACCCACAAATAGCAGGAAAGAAGCCAACTCCCTCCTGCCACCACCCGACACAGCCCTCACCGCCCGCGTGAATATGGCAGGTGGGATGCCAACTCCCTCTTGCCACCAACTGACTCATCCTCCGACCGGCCCGACTCACCCCCCCCCCAGGCATGGCCCACCCCCCGGCACTCGCCCCCCCAGCACGGCATGGCCCGACACCCCGTTAAAAGTTGGGAGCAGGAGGGATGCTCAATCCCTACTGCTCTGTAGGCTTCCCATCCCCCCCCCCTCCTGACCATTTGTTTTAGAATCAGCATGGTTTACAAATATTAAAAGGTAAAGAATGCCATTAAAAACAAATAAAAGCAAAAGAGAATTAATTAAAATTAAAGTTTAATATTTGTCTAAGAAAGGACTCCACTCTCAATAATTTCAAAGGAAAGCTAAATCGAAAAGATATGTCTTCTTCTGTCAACTTCCTATGTCCTCCAACAGTCATTCTTTCTGTTTTATCATCCCAACACTCGTTCCACACACTTCTGTTCCTGACTCTTGTTTAGCATGGCTGTGGCTTCCCCCTGCTTAGTGTGATAGATGTTAATGGCTGCCTTCTCCAATTAGGCTTGGCTCTCTCTGCATATGGCCAAAGAGTGTGAGAGAAGCCAGTTCATTTCAGGTGACATCCAGCTGTTATGGCAGGAACTGGGTGGCCTCATCAGAACACAATATGACAAGACAGTTTTGAAGATTTATTGTTTATAATTAGAAGTCTCATTTCCCCCCTTGGGAGTGGTGTTAGAAGTGTTTTCTGGTTATAACCAAGAATTAAAAGCTTTAATTACAGAGCATCTTGCAAACGAGAAAGTGTCTAGAATAGCTAAGTTTAAAAGGGATTTGGACAGATTCTTAGAAGAAAAGTCCATAAACAATCATTAGCCAAATTAACCTTGCAAAACTACACCTCATCCCTGGGAAGGAGCAGCAAGAAAGTTTCTAAATTATCTGTTTCTTGTTAATGATGCTGTTCATGGATGCCAACTGTCTGAATGGGCATTCTAAAAGTCAGAATTAAGATTTATTTTATTTATTTATTTATTTTTTTAATAAACAAGATTGTACACCTTTGTTGCTGAATAAAAAAAACCTCCCAAAAAAACCCTGAATTTATTTGGGAAATGTCTGGTACTTAGTGACCTGGATTGGCCAAATGGTCCTTTGGTCTGACTCAGCATGGCATATCTTTTATGTTCTTTAAAAAACAACCATTGGTACAAAAAGAGAGGGTACAGCTGAGTGAGTTGTTTTTCAAAAAAGGTAACAGAAACAAATGAGTTTGGTCTTTTTAATACCAGGAACAGTTTTTTGAAGGTGTTCTGTTACAATTCGACCTCTCTGCTGCTTTCGATGTCATTCACCACGACATACTACTTTATCAACTTTCCGAAATAGGAATTGATTCCACCGTTCTTAATTGGTTCTTAAACTTCCTTCGCTCTCGCTCCTACACTGTCAACTCTAATGGCACCATGTCCGCTCCTTGGTCTCCTTCTTGCGGTGTCCCTAAGGGATCACTCCTATCCCCTATCCTTTTTAATATCTATATGTCCTCACTGAAGCTCTTCCAGCTTTCCCCCCTTGAAACAATCTACACATACGCCGATGATATCCTTGTCCTTCTTGAAACAGACCAGAACCTCACCAACCTCCACGATAACATAACATCCTGCATAATGAGACTCCACTCCTGGTCCCTCTCGGTACAGATGAAACTAAATGAATCAAAAACAAAATTACTCTGGCTCGGCCCAAAGTTAGAACACCTGCCCTCCCTCTTCGCACTACCCTCAGGCGCTGCCTTACACCTTGAGTTCTCAAGCAAGGTCCTTGGCGTCATTATTGATTCCTCTCTCTCCCTCAATGACCACCTCAACTCCTTGACAAAATCATGCTTTTTCAGCCTCCACATGCTAAGGAAAGCAAGACCCTGCTTCCGCCAAAAACATTTCGCTGTCCTTGTGCAATCCATCATCCTCTCCAAACTTGACTACTGTAATGCCATTTACCTATGCTTAGCAAAAAAAAGCCTCCAAAGACTCCAGCTTATTCAGAATACTGCAGCCAAGCTGATCTTTGCAAAACGTAAATCTGACCACGTCTCCCCACTCCTGGCCAATCTTCACTGGCTCCCAGTGATTTCCAGAATCCAATTCAAATGCTCTTGCCTGGCTTTTAAGATTATTCACGGCATTCTTCCTTCCCTATTCCCACTTTCCTTCAACTCCTCGTGCCCTGACTCCACCAGGACCGCCCATAAATGAAAACTATCCTTCCCCTCCCTACATGGTATTCTCCACGCAGGTAAACTGGGAAAATTACTTCTATTCAAAATCACAGGTTTCTGGAATGACCTTACTATCCCGCTGCGGAATCTGAGCTCCCTCCATTTTTTCTGCAAGCAACTAAAAACCTGGCTCTTCTCTAACATGTGATTTCTTTTTTCCTTACTTTTCCACTCAACTTATAAACTTATGTAAACCTTTTCCTATCCTTTCTCATTTTTAAGTTCTTGTAAACCATGCCGAGCTCTACTGGAGATGATGAGGTATATAAACTTAAGGTTTAGTTTAGTTTAGTTTAGTTAGATAGTACCAGAAGGGAAAAGACATAAAAGCACAAAGTTGGCTCTTGTGTGAGTGATTCAAAGAGAATGTCAGAAGACATAATAGAAGGGTAGCATGCTGGTAGAACATATCAAAAACCAGAAGTGAGGGAAGCACAGGTTTCAGAACTATTCAACAAGAAATGCAGAGAGTAGCTGTGGGCACAGAAGGAAAGAAATGAGTCATTGGTTAAGCCAAGTCTTTTTAACAGATTCATACAGAAAGAAGGGCAAAGAGTGGGGGACAAAAGCCAAAGAAATGTGGGGGACTATACCTAAATGTAGCTTGCTTTGAGTTTCCAGTGAAAAGGCATGAGCTAAATCAAAATAAATAAATAAAGGACACTATGCTAGTTATTCACCGAGATCTCTTGGGGCAAAATATTGTTCAGAACTGCTATTTATCAAGCATGAATACATAAATATATTTTGGAAATCTAAGTATAGGCAAACAAAAGAGAGGAATATAAAGCACAACCATGTTAAGTATGTTTTTGTTTTCCTTTTTTGTAAACCCCTGATGCAGGCATAATAAAATCTGTTAATAAAGCATGTTCCACTCCATTTATTGAGTAGAGAGCTGCACGGGGACGACAGGAATCCCGCGAGTTCCCCCTTTGGGTCACGGGGATCCCCTGGGGACGCCCCCTCATGGTCTCAGGGATCCCGTGGGGTTGGAGGCAGCTCGGGCCAAGGGGCTCATGTTCTTTTCCTGCCTGCAGCACACCACACGTAGCCAACCCGGAAGTCTTCCCCCGGCGTCATAGCTGATGTCAGAGGGAAGGCTTCGCATCAGTCACTTGCAGCGTGCAGGGCTTGCTGCCCTGCGAAGAAATGTGGCTGGAAGGCAGGAAGGTACAGTCTTGATGGAGGGGGCAGAAAAGGAGGGAGGGAGCGAGTGTGCAAGTGCACATTGCAGTAAGGAAGAACTTAGGAAGCTCATTGAAAGGGAGCACAAAAAGAAGGTTGTACCTTGAAAAGAAAAGCACATATAAAATTATAGGAACAGTGCATAAAAAGTGTTTCATTTTGCTGTTAATAATATGGCAGCCTCATTTTGAAAATATCTGACAAATTAAATAATGATACCTGCTGTTATTTGGACTCGAACATGGGAGGCAAATGTGGGACACAGAAGGGGGGAGGGAGTATGTTTTTGGACTCAGAAGGCATGAACTTGGGAGAGAAGATGGAGGAAGGGAGGAAAAGAGATGCTGAGGTGGGGGAGGGAATAGAAAAGGAGAATTGGGTGTGTCAGTGAGAAGGAAAGAGAGATAGTGTACCCGGGGAATAGAAGAAAGAGGAGAATTTTTGGTCATAGGGAGGAAGTGAGGTATAGATGATAGGGAAGAGAAAGATGAAAGGGAGAAATGTGGTAGTGGAAATGGAACAGTGGGACAGATTGAAAGGGATGCAAGAGGAAGTAATGTTGGGCATAGTGGTGAAGGGAATGGAGGGAGAGATGTGGCATGGTGCGGGAAGGGGTGATAGAAGGAGAAATTTTGGGCAGGGGCGAAAGATGATGCATATGGTCCAGGGGATGAGAGAGGGATAGATGCTGGATCATGGTAGGAGGAACCAGTGGACAGCAACAGAAAAATTTACAGAAGATGGGAAAGCGGAAAAAAGAAACTGAGACTAACTTGATGGAAAAATAAGTTTCCAGACAACAAAGATAAAAAATGGAATTTATTGACTAAAACATGTTAGCTTTGGGAAATGTGCGAGTATACACAGCAGATAAAACTTCTCAAAACTGACACATTTCAATCACTATATTGAAAATAAAATCATTTTCCCTACCTTTGTTGTCTGGTGTCTTTTATTTTTCTGTGCTTTTAACTATGTTTCTTATCCATTGATTTTTTTTTTTTTTTTTTTTTCTCTCCATCTTCACTTTCTGCCTTGCATCCATCTTTGACATTAACTTAACATTCAATATTTCCATTTTTCTGCTTTTTTTCTCAAAATCTACTTTTCCATGTCTTCCTTTCCCTTCCTATCTCTCTCACCTTCCCTCCCTATTTCCATGGCCTGACATCTCTCTCCTTCCCCCTCCCGCCAGTGGTCCGACATCTCTCTACTTCCTTTCCTTCCTTCCCAGTCTGGCATCTCTCTCATTTCTAAATGTTGAGTTCCTACCAGAACGTGCTTCACTCCCCACTGATGTGCGGCCATCTCTGAAGCAGTTGTACCACTCCTTTATCTGTGTGGTGCCCATTGCTTCGTCCCCGAAGGCCTGTTGAATCTTGCGGATTGTTTCCACTTGGGAATCATCAAGCTTTACACAAAATTTAATGCAGTAGTGTTGTTAAACTTTTTCTGTCATTATGTCAAAAATGAAAATCGGACGGTGCTCACTTACACTACTTCCTCACTCATCGGCGGTCTGCACCAAACCACGCCTCCCTAGCTTTATTTGTTTACGCAAGAAAAATTAAGGTCTGATACTTTCTGAACATCCCTCGTATATGGCAGATGTCTTTGTATGGTGTTCAAAAGAAAAGGAAATGCAGTTCTAGTTTTATTTCTATGGTGTTTAAAAGTACTTACTGACCCTTGCTGTGGCTGGTGGTGACCCCCAAGCACCACCAGCAGAGGGACTTCCTCTAGAGACGGCCAGAACTCCCCTCCACCAAGCACAGCAGTCGCTGGCAGCATCCATGAGCCACTGAGGTGACAGCATCTGTAACTCAGGGATGCAAAGCTGCCTGCCAAGCTTGGCAAAAGGGACCCCGGCCTCCTGCAGAGAAAGTCCTCAGCTGACATAGCTTGGGGTTCCTCATCACGTGAGTATTTATATTTTATATTTACATTAGAGGCTCTGGTAGAAACCTATTTACAAAGTAAGTATTTTTCCCAATTAATATTTCCAAATTAATAAAGTGTCTTTGCTTATTTGTAAATGGGTCTCTACCAGAGCCTTTAATTCAGTAGCATAATTAAATGAAATAACTACTTCTGAAGTTTAAAGGAATGGGTGGGGACGTATTTGATTCCGGTGGGGATGGGTTTGACTCCTATCGGGGACGGACGGGGACGGGTTTGATTTCTGTCCCCATGAAACTCTCTATTCTTGAGGCCACTGGTGTATTTTCTTTTGTAATTTGGAATTCTATATATACATCTTGGTCCCAGATTGGCCAGTTTGGTTTGGTTTAATTTAGGTCTTTCATGCACCTGCTTTGCTCTGTCTGGATATTTTCATCTGGGAGCAGAAAGCTGTATTTGTTAGTTTTCTTAAAAGCAAATGGGGGTAATCTTACAGTACATTTCTCTTATGAAATCAAAGGTGACGCACTCAAAGGATAATTTATATTATGGATCAAATTATAACACACAGATATGTTATGTGGTAGACCTTTCAGTTTATAATGCATACATCTTGTAGATCTGAGTCAAAACCACACCGATTGATGATTCCAGTGCACAAGACCACATGCCTTACAGATGGCTGGAGGACTGTGCCAGATCTTAGCAACATTGTTAACAAACTAATATGTTGTAACATCCATACTCCTTGTTCTATACAGGTCATCCTATTCCTGTTGCTACTTTGTTTTGCCTTGTTGCTTCTTTGATTTTTATGGAAAATACAGTCGACGGCAAAGCAAGAAGACTCAATATAGGGAATACTTGGATTTTATTACAGAAGTAGGACACAAATGTGGATTTAATGTTGAAGAAGATTGTCTTAGGATTCCTTCAACAAAACGGGTAATAATTAATTAAATATTTGATTATCTGCCAATAACTTCTAAATTTGTTTTCTTAAAATTGGCTGTATTTCTAGCAAGGTAGAAGTGTCATCCTCCTTGATGTTCTCTCTTTTCCTGGAAAAATAAATAAATAAAAACTTAAGTTATGGTGGTGGAATGCTTGAAAAGAGTGAGTGGTTTAACACAGATGGATTTTACTGCTATTTGTATGTTAAGAAAACCAAGGAGTTCAATCCATATAGAAATAATAGTAGTAGTAGTATATCAATATACTACAGAGTTTTTTACACAAAGGCATAGGAACAATGGTTGAATGAGTCAAGTACTTTTATCAGTTCATTTAATGGCAAGAAGACAGAACTTTTATCTTTTAACTTACAATGGTTCCAAATACCATCTGTATTACCCCAGGCTTTACATGGGGTAGAGGTTTTGTCAAACCTAGCCAGAACTCTTTTAAGACCAGGGTCTTGATGTAAATGAATGCTATCTTCAAGATTGCCTTTTATCACTCCTTGATTTATTGCCAGATTTGGAAGCCTCTCTGTACCACAGGTTGCTGAATCCCATTTGAAAAGAATAATGCTGCTTGTAATTCACTTTACAAACAGCGTTATTCCTGTGGCCTGGAAGCATCAGGCCAGCAGAGTAAGGTCCTCCACCCGACGCAAGACCCTACCCCACACATATGAAATAGCCCCACAGGAGCTACCTGTGGAACCATTGATGGCCTGGGGAGTCTTTGGCAAGGAATGAGGCCCAGTCATTCCTGCCCAGTCTGGCACTTTCAGAGAAATGGTGTCCTTAGTGGTAATCTCTTATAAGGAAAGTCCTTGAACCTTGGGAGGAAGATTCAACATGGAATCTTAGGGGATGGACCTTGCTGTGCCAGCCTGGATGCATCAAGCTACAGCTTTGCATGTTTTACATCTCATTACTCTATTTCACCCTTGGTGACTTAATATTGCTGTAGTAATTTTAGTCAAGCGGTGTTAGGACCTTTTAAGTTATAAGTCAAAATAATATGATTTAAGGCCCTAATGCTGTTCGTTGAATTCCTCCCTTAATCTTTTAAAATGTATCACTTCTTGAATCCGGTGTTTCATTCCAGTTGCAAGGGATCTCCCTGCTGCGATTAGTATAGCAACCATCAGTTCCCCCCTCCCCAATCCCTTCTGCCAAAAGACCCCCCACTTACCCCAATGATCGCCGGCAGGAGGGTGCCCAACCCCTCCTGCCAGTAGGGCCTCCACCCCCTGACAATCGCGTCAGGCCCCCCACCCCAACGATCATGGCAGGAGTGTGCCCAACCCCTCCTGCCAGATGACCGGCCACCCTGCCCAATGACTGCCCACCCTGATGAACCCCCCATGTCCCCGAACTCCCCCTGAAATTACCCCCCCCCCCGGAACACCCCCTCCCCAGGATCACCTAACAAGTTGGCCAGCCGGGTCTTCGTGCTGTCTGGCCTGCCTCTGTCCAAATGAGGTGGGCCTGATTGGCCCAGGTGCCTAAGGCCCCTCCTATCCGGGGTGTCCTTTATGATCTCTTTCGAGTTTTAGTACATGTTCTGCTGGTACAGAGTCTGAGCTCCAGTCTCTTTGGATCTGTCTTTGAATGCGGATGCTGCTGTCAGTTTCGCTAGTGGCCTCCCCCCCCCCCCCCCAATATTAGGTGGTAGGGGTTAAGTGCGAGGCGTACTGACAAACGCCTGGTCCCAGGTTCAGTTCCCTCACTGAAGTTTCACCAGGAAGTAGAATCAAATAATAGGCACAGCCAGAGGTGGTTGCATAAAGAATATATTATAGAAATAGTCTTACAGAAAAGTAATATTTATAAGCATTACAATGAAGCATTACAATTAAGTAGAGAGCAAAGCAGTTTCCCTGCCTTACAGAGTCCAGAAACAGAGACAAGAGAGTCAGAAGTTCTAGGAAGAGCCAGAGAGAGAGAGAGAGCCAAGACCCTTCTCCTCCAGAGATAGAAAGATAGATTGATAGAACAGAGTGGAGGCTTTTATACCTTGGAATCTTATTCTGTGTATAGAAAACTATTGAGCTTCAATAGAAGTTAAATCTTCCCCTCTTTAGTAAACAGCCGAAGAATAGGCTTTGGGCATATATGTATTTCCAGTCTGTCTCTGACAATAGTTTCTAATTAAGTTATCTGTGCACCTGGACCCATTGTCCTAAGCACCCTCTTAATCAGACATTAACACCTTTTAGCTAGTCATGATTCAGTCAGGGCTACTTAAAACATATCAAGGATACTTAAAACAGTTTCCCTGCCCTCAGGGTCTATCTGCATTCCCATGCCAGAGTCAGATTGATATAATTTCCCATAGACCTTTGCTGACATAAGTAATGCCACCTGAAAATGCTGAATGGTAGCGATAGCTAGGCTGACATCTCCCATATTTTTTTATTTTTATTCTTTGAAATGAGGGCAAGCTTGTGGTACCCTTCTTTAAACAGCCAGTCTGCAATTAGCAGATGCTTCTTTTACCTCCAACATTATAGCCGCACGTCCCCTTTGCTGCAGAATCTCCAAGCTATGAAGATAAACAGCTCCCATTATGAGTTCAAACCTCTGTCTTAGGTTGTATAGGCCATCATCTGGGCGGGGGACCCCAGTATGCTTATATCTTACCCGTCGTTGAGCGAATGAACGGTGCATAAGGGATGCAGGAAGCTTTTTCAGGAGGTTCAGGTATAAAGGTACCAAGATGTCATGAGAGAATATGGGATAATATTATGTCTGACCCTGGTAAGGCAATGCAATAGGCCATGCCAAATTAAAACCAAATTAGCAAGTGTCAGAGAAGATACTGGAAATACATGTATAACTGCCTTAAAAGCTAGAAGGAACTGTGTATGATAAGCATTGTAAAGAAATGTACATGTGTTTCACTTTACAGCAAAGAAAAATCATAATAATACATAGCAAAATTTGTACAATAAGTAAGATAATGATAGGGTGAATGAAAATATTAAATACGTGGTTGCAGTGGGCGAATACCCAAAGAAAAGTTCCCAACTGAGACATGAGCGTCTCGTAGCAAATTTTGTGCAATCTGTCCATTTTCAAAAGTGATAGTATGATTCACTTTTTTGGAGGTTTTCTTAAGTTGTTCAATGTAGACATAGATTTCAGTAAAGTTCAGCAGCTTTTGAAATGTCTCGTTGCCCATATAAAGAGGTAGTGGATATGAAATAAAGTCTGGAATGGGAATGTGAATTTATGATTGTAGGTTTCCAAGGTGGACAGCAGTAAATTCTTGCATCTCTGTATGATCTGGAAGTCATGATGCTGTCAGATCACACTTAGACTACTGAAATGCCTTGTTCTTAGGCCTTCCTGGAAAGGGTTTTAAGTATTTTCAGTCAATTAAAAATGTGGCAGAATGACTGTTTAATGGATGTGTATTTGCAAATACTGTATATCGCCACAGCTAAAGGCATTATGTTGACTGCTTGTACATTACCAAATACAGTTCAAAGTACTTTGCTTAACCTTTAAATATTTAGAGAGTTATTATGTGGTTTATCTAAAGGTGCAGTTCTGTTGCCGCAAAAAATAAGTCACAACATTGTCAAGTTTTTTCCTGCATAGCCCATACTTATAGAGTAGGCTGCTGAGTAAAGTTAGCACTCTCTTGAATTTTCTGTTTTTGAAGATGAAGACCTAGATGTTTGAAATTGTCCTCAGTCCCTACGAGAGAGTGTACTATGTAGCCTTTTTTTATAGGGGGAGGAAACACAATAGGTTTCCTAAATACTGTATTTTTAGGACCATAAGACACTTTTTCTACCCCATAAAGAGTTCTTATGAACCCAATACAGTCCCCCCCCCCCGTACCTTTTTTAGTGGCAGTGGTCCAGCGCGGTCTCCTGGATGGCTGCCTGTCTCAGAAGAGCAACGCACAGTGCAGGAGTGCGACTTTTGTGCTTACTGCCTGGTTGCACTGCTCTGTGATTGGCTCATGCATTGTGTGTCGCTCTTCTAAGACAAAGGCAGCCGCCTCTACAGGTGGGTGCGTTTTATGGTCCAAAAAATCGGTACATATTTTAGGGAATTCAGTAGGGTAGATTAGGGGGATTGAAAAAGTCTTCATTGTAGGTATTTGCAGGTTTCCCTTTACAAATAATTTTATTTTATTTTATTTCTTATATACCGCTATACCGTTAGGTTTGAAGCGGTTTACAGAAAATATACATTAAGGGTACAATAAAAATAAGATAGTAAAGATAGGTACTTAAAAATTCCCTTACTGTCCCGAAGGCTCACAATCTAGCTAAAGTACCTGGGAAAAACATTTAATGAATAGTAAAGATGTAAAAATAAAGACAGAGATAAAAACAAGATTTGAAACATCCCAACAAGAATACTTTGATCTCTCTAAGGCCACATTCTTTTTTAAAGCAAAGTGTACATCCCAACAATAATATAGTGGATAAACTAAATTAAATTAAAATTTTTTGAATTAGAACTAAAATATAGAAGAAAATATATGGACTTTGGAAGTGTGGAAAAAAGGTATAGAGAGAGAATATGAATAGAAGGCAAAACCGTTAAACAATGGAATTCTAAGGAAATTTAAAATGAAGAAATAAAACAAATAGATAAAAAACAATATGATAAAAGATATGGAAGAGAAATAAAAACCCTGCTATTCAAGAAATCCTTGAAAATAAACTAATCACCACAGGAATCATCTCAATCCCCTGAAGCAACCTGCTCTACTCTGTAATACCTCTGGAAATGTCCAGATAACTTCCTATGTAATCCGCCTTGAACCGCAAGGTAATGGCGGAATAGAAATCACTAATGTAATGTAATGTATACATGATGGTATAAGAGTCAGGAGGGTCTCAATTTCGCTTCAGTCAGACTACCATTATCACCATCCCTAGCACATCAGCCGTTTTAGCCGAACAACCGCCATCATCATCATAGAAACATAGAACATGACGGCAGAAAAGGGCCGATGGCCCATCAAGTCTGCCCACTCAAGAACCCTCCCTCCAACTAGTCTGCCTGCTCAAGGACCCTTCTTCCCTGGAGTATCTATCGATTGAGCATAACTCTGTAGTACTCCCACCTGTTTGTCCCATCGACTCTTGAAGTCGAGCACGTTACTGGCCTCGACCACCTGCTGGGGAAGATCATTCCATCGATCAATCACCCGTTCATCCTCTGCACACCAACCACAGGTCACCTCCCCGGATGCAAAAAGAAACATCCTTCGATCTCCAGATCATCGGCCACTGCGCTGAACAGCTCAGCTTCCACACAGTTCCTGCCGATTCCATTCCTCCGCTCCCCGGTCCGGACTGTGCATCTCTCCGCCAGCCCTCGCTCCCACCGACACCACCCCTCACCACATCATTTCCATGACTGGTGAGGCATCGGACTTGGCGAGATCTCAGACATGACGAAACTACTCTACATGGGTCGAGCAGCACTCTGACTTAATGGGGTGGGACAGTAGAGTGGGCAGACTTGATGGGCTATAGCCCTTTTCTGCCGTCATCTTTCTATGTTTCTATGTTACTCTGCAGACCTCCCATCCTGCCGATGTCGCTCTGCAGCAGGAAACACGGAGCTGCGTCCCTGCCGGCATTGGTGTTCACGCTGAGCACCTCAGACATGGCGCCTCCAGGTCTCAATAGCCACCGCTTTCCGATGTCTCAGCCACCCTCCACCGACATCAGCGCTGTTCCCCTCCTGACTCTCCACCACCAGTCTCACTTGCTATGGCTCAGC
Source organism: Geotrypetes seraphini (assembly GCF_902459505.1). Lineage (NCBI taxonomy): Eukaryota > Metazoa > Chordata > Amphibia > Gymnophiona > Dermophiidae > Geotrypetes > Geotrypetes seraphini. The sequence continues at coordinate 259,384,740 of NC_047084.1, forward strand.
CGCCAGGCACAACTAGACCTGCCAGAGGTGCAAGGAACATCAGGTAGGAAGGAGGCCTTTCGACTGTTAGACCAGAACCAACGGTCAAATCAGAAAGCTATCAGTCCAGATTTCATGAGTAGAGGCCCAAAACCAATATAATAAATAAAAATAAGATTAATAAAAATAGTTCAAACAAAAATGAATAACTAAATAAAACAAACAAAGCAACAGAAAAACCAAAAATAAAAAGGGAAAAGGGAGACAGTGCAATTGATGACTTAACCAGCCGCCATCTTGTTAGAACTTTGTTAGAAATATTATCAGGTCTAAAAGAGAAGCTGGGGAAGGGGTCGGAGGAGATTTTGTACTTAAGGTGGAGCCTCCCTAGAATGAAGTGGGGAATATTATAGGATTATGAAAGAAATTTGGCACATGGGTATCCTTCATTCTTAGATTCCCTGATGAAATTTGCATAAAGATCCTGCTTTGGAATCTAGTTGGTATCCTGCATTGGAATCTAGTTTATAGATAACTGTGCAAAATGTATCTTAAATGTAATTTAAAGATGGTAATTTGATTTACTTATCAACTTAGAAAGCATTCAGTAAGATAATTGTAGTTTTGTTTCTTTTAATATAGGTCTGCCTTATTGGAAAGTCCAGAACCTATCTGTCTACACAAGAAGCCTCAGCTGATGAACAGAGATGTCAGTATATTAACCAAAAGCAATTTAACTCTGCAGTTTTGAATGATGATGCATCATCGCAAAGTAGGAAAACAAATAATGCAGTAGGTTCTATCTATTGTAATAGTGGTACTAATTATGAATCGGTGACTCCTGTATTTTCTGGAAAGGACAAGGAACCAGCTGGTAGCAAAACTTGGCTATCTGAATTTCAGCCCAGAAATAAAACGGAACAGATACGGAACTGTGCTTCATTGCCTCGAGATTTCATAGATAAAGTAGTATTGAAGGTGGCCTATTCACTGTTGTGTGTAAATGAAGGCCATCAGGATGAAAGAGTATATACAGGAAGCGTGGACACCTGGAACAGAGGAAGTAAGTCTCTTCATTTTATGTAAAAATATCAAAACACATTACATATTTTACAAAAGGTAATGTCTTAAATAGAGTTAATCTAAACATGGGGATTTCTCTTTTATGAAGAGAGAAACTGGTTTATGGCATTGCATCTGCATGTAAACAGGACAGACTAGGTAGGCCTTAGGGGCCTCATCTGATATCATTCTCTTAATTAAAGCAACCAAATTGAAATATATATAATATAAATAGATATAGATAGATATATGAGGGATTCCTTGGGTGGAGGCGTACATAGAAGATTATAGAATAAATCATTGCACTTAAAGATTGCTGCCATTTGAAGCACATACAATAAGTGTAGAGTAGTTTGTAAAGATTTAAAATAAGTTTATGTGAATGTAGATCCAGGATCTCTTATATATTCCTTTATTACAAATTTTAGTTGTAAATATCTGAGGCTAAGATATGTCCTTATGTAGTGTGTTTATTTTTAGTGGAATTTTGCTGCAGAAAATTATTTTTCTGAGAAAAGATTTAAAAAGCATACTTGTTGGCTTCTTCCTTTCTGCTTGATATTGAAAAGGTCTCCTTGAGATCCATCCAGCAGAGTGTTCTTGAACTACTAGGGTGGCCCAGGCAGTCTTCCTTTTGGGGTTGATTAGAAATGGGCAAGTGAGCGGAAGTCTGTCTTGGCTTTAAGAGTCAAAACATGAACGTGGCTTATTTAACACAAAGAAGAATAAAAAACCCAATCCTAGCAAAAAGTAAAATTTTCCACCATTTTTCTTCTCTTTTTAATTCCTCTCCTTTTTTTAGTTTTTTTCATCTTGGTTCTCTGACTCTTGCTCCATTTTTCTGTAGCTTTTGTTACTTTCATTTACTTAATTACTTGCCTAATTTTGGTCCTGATTCTATAAATGTCATCTAATGTACCAAAGTATGTGTGCCATTCAGCCAACTGCATGTCTCTTTTCTTTTATTTCTTTAATCTTTGCTTGCCTTTTCCTTCATCATCTTTTTTTGTCAGTTTCTGATGTCTATCCAATTTATTTCTCTCTTATTTTTTCACTCTTTCTCTCCCTCTTCGGCCTAGTTTATCTCCAATTTTTCCTTCTCCGCAGCCCAATTAGAATATTTCAAGGGGATGAATCACTAGTTGAAATCTTGAACATTCCTCATTTCTTTCTGAATCCATTGATACTTTTTTAAACACTAAATCCACTGTTCCTTATAGCTCTGTTTTATTCTCATCTCTTTCCCTCACAATATCTTTTACCAGCCCCTCTATCATTTTGTCTCTTCCACCCATCGATCCTGCCATTTCATCACTCTTCATTTGTATGGTCTTATCCAGCTTTTACCATTGTTCTCTTTTCATATCCATCTATTAGCCGATCCTCTTATCATCCTGTAAACAGTATATCAAGGAGAAAGGTTGATTTCAAGGACAGTGAGTGTGTTTCACAGCTGTGCTCCTACTGCTACAAATGCATTCAGAAATAGGATAGGAGAAGATCTTGGACAGCCTGGAGAAATGAAAACCCTGAGGATAGTACCACAGGGATCCAAGATAGTACAGAGTTTGGTCCATCAGGTAATGGCCTTACATTTGTTATATTTTAACAGAGAATGGCAATAATCAGTGACTTAATATCATTTAATGCCAGTGGTGATTTATTTTTTAGGCAGAATACTTCCAGGCACAGTCCCATTTATCCTAACCATGTAACTCTCAGCATTAGAAAGTTGTTGCTGCTCTTCTCACTCTTTGTGTTCTTTTTGATAATGTGTAAGTTACTGTACAGAATGTGTTGCTTGTCTGGACCATTTGCCATTTTCAATAAAAATAATTTGAAAAAAAAAAGAAAGAAAGTATAATCAATTACCTTATATACTCGAATTTGTCGAGACCCCCATTTTCCCCTCAAAAAGGAGGAAAAATGGTTGACTTGAATATAAGTCGGGCAGCTTAATATTCAAGTGCCCTGCCATGATCTGCACCCAGCGCCCCTCCCTCCCCTGCCAGGCTCTGCACCCAGCCCCCTTCATTCCTACCTTCCCTCCCTCCCCTGACAAGCTCTGCACCCAGCCCCCTTCCTTCCCTCCCAGTCTCTGCACCCTGCCCTCCCTCCCTGCCCTGTCCGTCGTACCTCCTCTGACGATTCCTGGTGGTCCAGAGGTGCAGCGGGCAGGAGCAAGCTTTCCATGCTCCTGTCCCGCTGCTAACCTGGTCAGTCACTGCTGTGGCCGCCGCGAGTTCTGGTTTCTTCAGCCGCTGAGCTGCACCAAGCAGGAGCGTGCTTTGGCGCTGCTGCTTGGTGCTGAGCGGCTTCCTGACTGGCTCAAGCAAATTCTTGCGAGAATTCGTGGGAGCCAGTCAGGAAGCTGCTCAGCACCAAGCAGCAGCGCCAAAGCGCACTCTTGCTCAGTGCCATTCAGCGGCTGAAGAAACGAGAACTCGCGGCTGCCACCGACTGGGGCAGAAGTGCAGAAAACTTGTTCCTGCCCACTGCAC